>NC_069502.1:637230281-637552781 GCF_027579735.1 Bombina bombina
CCTAGACATGAAGAAGAACCTGCTTGTGTTAGTGCTGCCCAATTGCCCTCGCCCTCCTCATCTTCCAAACAGTGTTGAAATTGTTTTGCTATTTTCCATGTTTTCCCTGTTGACGTGTTATTTATGTACAGTTAAAGTGTACTGTACCATGTTACCAACAGTCTGCCATGTTTTTAAAGTTGATGTGTGATGTTTTAAAACATAAAGTTGGATGTTTGAAATATTATGTACAGTATTTATGCCTTTAAAGTGCACTTTATAAAGAATTTTGAACAGATAAAATACTGTGTTTTACTTTTTTTTCTCACCTCCGGAATGCATTAATTGGTTTTCAATGCATTCCTATGGGAAACCGTGTTTCGGTTTACGAATTTTTCGAAATACGAAACGTCCCGGAGAACGGATTAAATTCGTAAACCGAGGTCCCACTGTATATATATATATATATATATATATATATATATATATATATATATATATATATGTGTGTGTGTATGTATATATATATATATATATATATATATATATACACACACACACACACATACATAAAAATCTTGACATGTATGCATGTATCTCAATGTTAAAGCCCTTTGCCTGGCTTTTTTTTTCTAACATTTCTTCTAACATCTTAGATCTCATATCTTTGAGCCTTTATAATTTTTTTGTGCAATTTTTTTTTTAATGTTTATTAGATGTTGTAACTATACTTTGTAATGTATTTTTGATGTGTTTTGTGACACTTTTTTGTTTAATTAAACAGTTAATTAGAGCTCTGAGGACGCGCTACCCCGACAAGCGTTAACTAGAATTGCGCTCAAGTGATTGCGTTTACTTTCATCTTGTAATACAAGCGATAAACCCAATGCACACAAATCGAAAACAATAGCGATCCACTCGTAATCTGGCCCAATGTCTGAGGAAAGATGAAGAGAAAATATCAATGTCAATAATGACTGTGTCATCATCCATTAACACTTCAATTTGTTGTCAACAATTAAAACATAAAAATATTATAAAGCATGCAACATATCTGGGATTACTTAATTCAATGTATATTATTTTTTTCTTAAAATATAATATCAATTTTGCTTTTTTATAACTTCTAAAACAGGAGAAATTAAATAAATTGTTGAAAATGTTAGGAAACACCTAAGAAAATTAACTGGCATCATAAAACCCATAAAGTACGGAGGGCCAAAATAGAAAAAGCGTTCCATCTTCACATCCCTTCTGCCTCCAATGCCCTATGTATACATCATAAACATATGAATATTTCTAAATAGGGTGGACAAAAATCCTGAGAACCAGCAATCCTCACCCCTGAATATATGTTCCTCTTTTTCAACAAGAAGATAAGTGGGTTACATATATGTCCAAAGCAAGGAAGTAACTGAATTTCATTAACTAAAACTCAAAGACAGGTTTGATAAGTGTGAGGGAACTCCAGGTACAAGCTGTATGATGATCAATTAATATTATAGGGAATACAATAATAAAATAGGACTATGCATATGGTTAGTGACAATAACACAATCTGAAATACACAATCCAAAGAATAAGGCACATATAGTCCTGACAAGTGTGATCAAGTCCCTATTGACTCTGTCCAGGAATGAATGTATCTTCATAAACCGATGGATGGAACAGGCAGCACTCTAACTTCACCAAACACAATGATAAGACTCTGTAGTAAAACAACAAAAGAGAAAGAGGCGCCACATGTGTAGATCAATCGTGACAATGGATATCAGACTGGCTGGAGATACAGGGTACTCACAAGTGTGAAGGCACACTCTTGTGCCAGTAGAAGCAGGCTGTGTTTTTTTTTTCAGCAAACCAGCTAGCTGGGCTCAGGCAGGATCTTGGAATCCCCAAGGAACAAAAGTACAGGAACTCTGGAACCACAGATCAGCAGCAGGCGGTGGGAAGGGAATGGGGCAATGGAGCCCCTTTGGTAGCGTGTAGAGATATAATAAACACTGTATGCAGGAAGTAAAACTTATAAAAGGTTTATTAAAAGGTATACAACAATACCATAATAAAAATCACTCCTGCTGAGTGTTAAAATCTCTACAATGAGATTATATATAACGCGTTTCTCAGGACAACCCTTTTCCTCAGGCATATAAAATTCAAATCACATAATGCCCTTTAAATAGGGCTACGCTACCAAACAATCAGAATAATTCCTCCCCTTCCCAATACAATGATAACCGATGATAACCCATCCTCTCAGACACACACCCTTGTCACTCCTAGTATTCATAATAGAGATGTTAATTATAAATCAGCGCAGTGGGGACCTCTGTAATAAGTAATGTGAATACTTTAATCATATGCATGTAAAAATTGTATTATAAATGATACCATAAGTATGTGTAATAATACCTTTGCCCTGTCCTACATAATATAGACAAAGCAAATTAAATTGTGTGTTTATATCTAGTAATTATTGACATTGTAGGTATTGGCATTTTGGGATAATAATATCCAAAAAAACACACTTACGGTTATTTGAACATTGCTATTGATCATGCTTTGTGTATTTAGCTCTTCCGTGATCAGCGTGTAAATCCGCCCAACAAGTGAGGAGTCCTGGCCTGATGCTAATGGTGGTTGGTGAGCAGGAATAACAGCTTATTGGCGGGCAGTTGGTGACGTATCTAAACCATGGTGGTGTAATCCACAAACACGCCCAAGCAAAGTGGGTGCGATTGTTACACTATGTATGATTGGACCATTCTAAGAATGTAAACAAAAAAGAAATACATAACATAGTAACATAGTAGATAAGGTTGAAAAAAGACTGAAGTCCATCGAGTTCAACCTATACAAATCTAAAATACTTACAAAAAGCTCCAGTTAAGCTTAAATAACCCCATTAAAATGTGACCCATTTAATACTAGCAATCATATCCATGAATTTTGTTTATATACAGAAATTTATCCAGACTATTTTTAAATGTACCTATGGTATTGGCATTCACTACCTCCTTTGGTAATGAGTTCCACAATTTTATTGCTCTTACAGTGAAAAAACGTTTCCGTTGCAGGAGATTAAATCTCCTTTCCTCCAACCTTAAATTATGACCTCTTGTCAGAAACAATTTTCTTGGAATAAACAGAGCTTCTGCCATCTCTGTATATGGGCCTTGAATATATTTATATAAAGTAATCATGTCACCTCTCAAGCGCCTTTTTTCTAAAGAAAACAGACCAAGTTTGGCTAGCCTCTCCTCATAGGTTAATTTCTCCAATCCCCTTATTAGCTTTGTGGCCCTTCTCTGAACTTTTTCTAGTTCTGCAATATCTTGTTTAGCAATTGGTCCCCAGAACTGCACTCCAAACTCAAGGTGAGGTCTTACCAGGGCTTTATATAATGACAGAATTATGCTTTCCTCCCTTGAATCAATGCCTCTTTTAATACATGCTAGTATCTTATTAGCCTTTGAAGCCGCTGCCCTGCATTGTGCACCCATCTTTAGCTTGTTATCTATTACTACTCCCAAATCCCTTTCCTCCTGTGTTTGGCTAAGTCTTGTCCCATTTAAAAAATACGTAGCCTGCTTATTTTTACTTCCAAAATGTAGAACCTTGCATTTTTCCGTATTAAATCTCATTTTCCATTCACTTGCCCATAGTTCTAATTTTAGCAAATCCCTTTGTAAAGAGAGTTTGTCCTGCTCTGACCTTATGACCTTACTTAACTTAGTATCATCTGCAAAAATAGAGATGTCACTATTTAATCCTTGCTCCAAGTCATTTATAAAAATATTAAAAAAAAAGGGCCCAGTACTGATCCCTGGGGGACGCCACACCTTTGTCCAATCTGAGTATGATCCATTTAATACTACTCGTTGCTCCCTATCTTTTATCCAGTTATTTATCCATGAGCTAACATTTTCAGCTATTCCCAGTCCCTTAATTTTGTGCATTAATCTCTCATGTGGCACTGTATCAAATGCCTTTGCAAAATCTAAGTATATCACATCAACTGATTCCCCTTTATCTATATTTTTACTTACTTCCTCGTAGAATCTAATTAGATTAGTTTGACATGATCTATTTCTCCTAAAGCCATGCTGATTAGAACTCATAATCTTGTTTACACGAATATGCTCATCAATATAATCCCTTATAATCCCTTCAAATATCTTCCCCACTATTGATGTCAGACTAACTGGTCTATAGCTTCCTGGATCATCCCTGCTTCCCTTTTTGAAAAGTGGCACCACATCAGCTTTACGCCAATCCTGGGGTACCATGCCTGAGGATAATGAGTCTTGAAAAATTAAGAGTAAAGGTTTGTCTATAACAGTGCTAAGTTCCCTTAACACCCTTGGGTGTATTCCATCTGGGCCTGGAGTTTTATTTACCTTAATATTTTCCAGTTTTTTCCTGATATCCTCTAAACAAAACCCAGTTAGTGGTATGGACTGGCATGTTCTATTCTGTTCCAAAGTATGATTCAATGGTTCCTCTCTTGTGTATACTGAAGAAAAAAAACTGGTTTAGTACCTCAGCCTTCTCCCTGTCATTATTTATCTTGCTACCCTCCACGCATTTTAATGTACCTATATTATCCTTCTTAGATTGTTTGCTATTTATGTACTTAAAGAACCTTTTAGGGTTAGACTTAGAATCCTTGGCAATTAATTTTTCATTTTCAATTTTGGCTAATTTGATTGCTTTTTTGCATGCTTTGTTACATTCCTTATAAATATTGTATGCTGAGTCTGTACTATTTTCTTTTAATAATTTAAATGCCCTACGTTTTTTCCTAATTTCTCTTAACACATTTTTATTTAGCCATAACGGCTTTGTTTTTTTTATTTTTATTTTTATAACCATATGGTATGTGTTGATATGTATATTTATTTAACACATTTTTAAATATTATCCATTTATTCTCTGTATTTTTATTAGAAAATACATATTCCCAATTTATATTATTTAATGATTTCCTTAAATCGTTGAATTTTGCTTTCTTGAAATTAAAAGTCTTAGTTAAGCCTTTAAAACACTGCATTTGAAAAGAGATTTCAAATGTGACCATGTTATGATCACTGTTACACAAATGTTCTTTAACTTCTATGTTTTATATTATATCTGTATTGTTTGATAGCACTAAATCCAATATAGCTTTACTCCTAGTTGGCTCCTCTATTAATTGTGACAAGAAGTTATCCCTGAGAACATTTAAAAATCTATCCCCCTTAGCTGAATTACTAGTTTCATTGGTCCAGTTTATATCAGGGTAGTAAAAATCTCCCATAATTACAGCACTGTTATTAGCAGCCTTACCTATTTGGATAAGTAGTTGAGTTTCCTCCGGGTCACTAATGTTGGGAGGCTTGTAGCATGTTCCTTGTAATATTTTTTTAGGATTTTTCCCCCCACTCTTTATTTCAACCCACAGGGTCTCTACATTGTCACTTGTATCATAAATATCTTCCCTTATTGTAGGTTTAAGGTTAGGTTTAATATACATGCAGATTCCTCCACCCCTTTTATTATTCCTGTCCCTCCTAAATAATGTATACCCCTCTAAGTTAACTGCCCAGTCATGTGAATCATCCCACCAAGTTTCAGTTATACTGATAACATCATAGTCCTCTTCTGCAACTAAGAGCTCCAGCTCCCCCATTTTACCCGTCATGCTTCTTGCATTTGTTGTCATACATTTAATTTTCATGTGCTTTCTGCTGCTACTTGGTACTATACTATATGGATAAACGTCACAAAAGCGCATAATATACTCTCAAAATGAAAAAAACATGATAGTATATAAGGGTGAGGTATATATAACTATCCTACAACCTAAGATGTGTCTAAGATGTGTAAGTTGATGAAAAATAAAGAATAGTAATGTAGTGAACTACATGAAACTAGAATATGGTGATAAGGGAATAGCTAGCAATATACATAAAAATACAAATAAGTATAATATCATATAATTAATAAATCAATAATGATTAGAGACATCACAGATATAGGGTGTGTATAATAAAGTGTATGTGGGTGTAACATCTAGGTGATGCATAGGGGATCAGAGTCTAACAGTGAATACCTGTGTGAATACAATGTGGATAGCATCTCACATGATGATAATATAATAACTAATATAAACATATCAAACTCTCATTGTGGGTGTTGTATTATAAGTGCTGTGGGATGTATAATACCCAGTTGGGTAATATTATTGCAACAATAATAGTGAAGCATGATATGCTATTAAATTGAATAGTGTGGAAGGGGGTGGGCATATAATAACCTAAATAAATCCATATAAAATGAAAACATATATAAATACAAATATAAAGCTAAGGGATAACAGATAAATATAATAAGTGACAATGGGGTTTAGAGATTTCGGTGTACAGATTATTGAATCAATAACAATACCCCTTATATGATAAGATAATGGCTACCTAAAAACAACAGCTAAAAAGTGCTATGTAATCTTGAAAAAACACTATAGTTGCTAGCAAGTGTAAGTGGATACCTAAATAAAAAGGAAACAAATAAATATAATAATATGATAATAGTGACTAAAGACTCAATATAAAGATGACTACCTATGATCAACAAATTGGTAAGTGTTACGTGACCTTAAAAAAACACTATAGTTACTATTGAGTGGAAATGGAAACCTAAATAATAAGGAAACATATCAGCCAATCGGAATTGAAGGGACGCCATCTTTGATGATGTCATTTAAAGGAACCTTCATTCAGTGTTAGCCGTCGGAAGGAAGAGGATGCTCCGCGTCAGATGTCTTGAAGATGGACCCGCTCCGCACCGGATGGATGAAGATAGAAGATGCCGTCTGGATGAAGACTTCTGCCCATCTGGAGGACCACTTCGCCTGGCTTGGATGAAGACTTCTCCTGGCTTCCTTGAGGACTTCGGCCCGGTTGGATGAAGACTTCTCCCGCTAAGGTAATCTTCAAGGGGTTGGTGTTAGGTTTTTTTAAGGGGGTATTGGGTGGGTTTTAGAGTAGGGTTGGTTGTGTGGGTGGTGGGTTTTAATGTTGGGGGGGATTTGTAATTTTTTTTACAGGTAAAAGAGCTGATTACTTTGGGACAATGCCCCGCAAAAGGCCCTTTTAAGGGCTATTTGTAATTTTGTTTAGGGTAGGGCTTTTTTTTATTGTGGGGGGGCTTTTTTATTTTGTTAGGGGGATTAGATTAGGTGTAATTAGTTTAAAAATCTTGTAATTTGTTAATTATTTTTTGTAATTTAGTGTTTTTTTTTTTTTAACTTTAGCTAATTTTATTTAATTGTATTTAATTGTATTTAATTTTGGGAATTAATTTAATTACAGTGTAGTGTTAGGTGTTAGTGTAACTTAGGTAAGGTTTTAGTTTACAGGTAAATTTGTCTTTATTTTAGCTAGGTAGTTATTAAATAGTTAATAAATATTTAATAATTATTCTACCTAGTTAAAATAAATACAAACTTGCCTGTAAAATAAAAATAAATCTTAAGCTAGATACAATGTAACTATTAGTTATATTGTAGCTAGCTTAGGGTTTATTTTATAGGTAAGTATTTAGTTTTAAATAGGAATAATTTAGTTAATGATAGTAATTTTTATTTAGATTTCTTTTAATTATATTTAAGTTAGGGGGTGTTAGGGTTAGATCTAGATTTAGGGGTTAATAACTTTAGTATAGTGGCAGCGACGTTGGGGGCGGCAGATTAGGGGTAATAAATGTAGGTAGGCGTCAGCAATGTTAGGGATGGCAGATTAGGGGTTAATAATATTTAACTAATGTTTGCAAGACGGGAGTGCGGCGGTTTAGGGGTTAATATATTTATTATAGTGGCGACGATGTCCGGTTCGGCAGATTAGGGGTTAAAATTTTTATTTAAGTGTTTGCGATGCGGAAGGGCCTCAGTTTAGGGGTTAATACGTAGTTTATGGGTGTTAGTGTACTTTTTAGAACTTTAGTTTAGAGTTTTATGCTACGGCTTTGTAGTGTAAAACTCTTAACTACTGACTTTAAAATGCGGTACCAGTGTTGACAGGAGAGGGTCTACCGCTCACTTTTTGGCAGACTCGTAATATCAGCACTATTCAAGTCCCATTGAAAAAAGAGGATGCCCAATATCCGTAAGTGGATTTGCGATATTTCCAAGTCTGGCCAAAAAAGTGAGCGGTACACCTGTACCTGCAAGACTCGTAATACCAGCGGGCATTAAAAAGCAGCTGGATAAGTGGTAGTAAGCAGCACCGGAGACTTGTATGCACTTAAAAACTTCACTTTATTAAGGCAAATGGATCCTTTTACAAAGCGGTTGATATGTGACAAACTGTGCCAAAGAGTTGCACCCCATGAACCGTTGCTTACGCGTTTCAGCCCTTGTGGCCGTAATCGTAGCTATGGTTCACAATCACCTATACCTATTTATACACCTGTGCTTGTGCGTGATTGGATAAAATCAAACCTGTGGTGCAACTCTATGAATGGCTACAAAGTAAACATATACATCTTAGCCACATTAACTGTTTAAATTCAGAGCACTTGCTTAATGTAATATTTGTTGAAACAATAACCACACTTGAAATAAACTAGCAATAAAATTAATTCTGATAATTCTGATCAATTTCTGTACATAGGAATCAACATGCAATGACTCTTATAATTTATTTACACCTGTAGAGCAGCTACTGCTAATCTTATCGTTTTAAAAGGCACTGTTTAACTGAACTAAGAGATAATGTTAGAAATTCAATTTAATTTGTGGATGCAAGACTTTATTGTAATATTCTTAGTCTTGTTCTCTCATTGTAATTACTCTCTTTTATCTAAAAAGTTAGGGGGCCCACTAACGATAAGCTCTTTACAGTATACATATTCATTCCATGACTTGTACGACTACCTGTATGTCAACAGACTATTTGCCACCGTGGACGGGCCGCCCCCAAATACCGCATCACTTTAAAGAAGTTATAGTACCGACAAGAAGCCGGGTGAGTCAGCAGGTGCTACGCTGTTCTGAATTTCATCACTGAACAGCAACAGTTTGACACATTTATTTACCTCAATTAACTTTGGCATCTGATGAGGTGGACTTTGGTTATTTAGTGCTTACACATAAGTGACTTTATTAAAAAGCAGCGTTAGGACCTCTTAACGCTGCTTTTTAAGCCTAATGCACAACTTGTAATCAAGCCGACTGTGTTTAAGGGATTTGAATGTAAAATTTCTGAGATGTTCACTCCATCTGACTCTGACTTTTCTGCACGTTCTACCAATATACTGCAACCCACATTCACATGTGAGTGCATAGATAACATACGTTGAATCACAGAACATTCTATTTTGAATGACAAAACACTCGCCTGTTGTGTGGGAAGTTAGACTCACTTGACCGTGAGTAATAAATGTAAGTGTTAATATGTGTATTGGCTCAGTGCAAGTTGGGCTACAGCACAGCTCATGTGAAGCATGTGATTAATTGTCTCTTGTTGGGAGGAGGGCCGTTTATAGTGACAGCCGAACCAGCAGGGGAAAACAAGGGGTGCAGCCTGCAGAGGAAAATAAGGAGCAGTAACATTCTGGCCGGCTCTATAATGAAAAAGTATAGCCTTATTAATGAGCCAATTTTGCCTGGCTAATATACTGCCCCATGTGTCCTGAGCTGGGATAAATCTTTAGGCATTATGGCTGGGGAAAAGTGCAGGGATCACAGCTACACTACTCCTGGTAGAGCCTTTGACAGCTAGACTGGAACTTGTTTGCTTCTCATGCTGACTAATTTCCCTGCTCGAATGTAGCAGTGAAGACAGCAGTGAGAAGACAGACAAGGTATGTTTATTACTTAAAATGTTTTCCTTTTTTCCCCTGCTGTTTTTATGGTCTTTCTCCACTGCAGATAATGATACTGTGTGTTCTAAAAGACCAGGGAAAGATGAGCATATTTGGGACTAAGTAGTAAGTTTAATTGGACACTAATAGCACCAGAAAGCTAAAAGGTCAGATAAATGTGCTCCTTTTGTTAAAAAAAAAAGAGGATAGTACTTTGCTCTATTACAGCGGTCGCCAACCATTGGTCCGTGGACCACTGGTGGTCCACAAGAAGATGTTGGTGGTCCTTTACACCATCAAGCAGGAATTAATCTCCTCTGATGGTGTTACCCCCGTCGCGCTGCAACTCCCTACAGTGCATGGCTGGACATCAGTAAAACTGACGGAGGAGGAGTTAAATTACAATCTACCTATGCACGTTGCGTAGTACTGTGCAACTTGCATAGCTAGATTGTATTTTTAACTCCTCCCGCCCGGCGCGCTGCTCAGAGGAAAATGCTTCCATTCTAAAGCCAGCAGAGGTTGGTATAGTCTTGGCTTTAGAAAGTGGAATTAAAGTATATAAAAAAAGAAAATCTTAAAAAAATATTTCTCTCATATATTTCATTTATTTTCTTCCCTTTACTTGTCTCTTTGTAGTAGTTTTCCAAATTCCTTCAGATGGACTTACATCACTGTTTGTCTTCCTTCCCTCCATCTTCTTTTTTTTATAAATATTATTTTTCAGCCTAATAATTTTATTCCACCTGAATTCCAGTAATTGCCATCCAGCAGATCAGCCCTATCCCACCAGTATTATAGTAATTGCCAGTAACATCAGTCATGGTTAGCTCATATCCATATTGAGAGCTTTCTGATATCAACTTAATTTATGACTCCAATGTCTGTCCATGATCATAAGTAGTTTTGAACAATTCCTAACTGGGGAGGTAACTTGGAAGTCCTGTGGTCCTTTTAAACATAATTCTTTCCCCCCCCCCACTTTCTGCCTCTCTGTTTCCAGCTCAAAAGTTGGCACTCACCCTTCATCTGCCATTTGGAAGTATTCTCTCAGTTCTGTCATTCAGTTAGTTAATTCCAAAAAATATATATCTTAAAATGTGTAAATATATACATAATGTAAACTTAGCTATGGTTATACTAGTTATGTATAGTATGTGTGTGTATATATATATATATATATATATATATATATATATATATATATATATATATATATACTGTATATATATATATATATATATATATATATACACAGACACACATTATATAGGTTTGTACAAAATTGTGAGTTTAGTGGTCCCTGAGGTCCGAAAGGTTGGCGACCCCTACTCTATTACACAAGTTGGACTGTGGTGGAGACGAGATTATGTCTTTGTGTCTGAATTTAAAAAGGTCTTTATGTCTGTGTGTGAGAATGTGTTAGAATGTGAAAGTGCCTTTATGTATATGTGTGTATGAGTGGGAATGTCTATGTTTGTTTGTGTGTCTTTGTGTGTGTGAGTGTAAAAGTATATTAATGTCTGTGTGAAAGTGCCTTTATGTGTGCTTGTAAGTATCTTGTTGTGTGTGTATGTAAGAGTGCCTGTGTTTGTGAGAGAGTGCATGTTTGTATTTCTATTTAGCAAATGGGCTGCTGTCACTTTTAACTAGTATATGTGATCACCTACTAGTTCATGTGTGTCATATAGATAACATTGTACTTACTCCTGTGGAGTTATTTAGGAGTCTGCACTGATTAGCTAAACTGCATGTCTGTCAAAAGCACTGAGATGAGGGGCAGTCTGCAGATGCTTAGATACAAGGTAATCACAGAGGTAAAAAATATATTTATAAAACTGTGTTGGTTATGCAACACTGGGGAATGGGTAATAAAGGGATTATCTATCTTTTAAAACAAAACAAATTCTGGTGTAGACTGTCCCTTTAAAGGACCATTAAATGTGGCATTACAAGAACGCATATAATATAATGAAACATTATTGCAATATACATTCAATATTTATTATGCAGCCTTTTGCTGTAAAATAAATCTAAAAATTGTGCTTGTTTCACTTTGTCCCAAAGAGGCTTGGGTTAATACTTTTAGGTAATTTAGGTGAGCTTTTGTTTACTTTCCCTCCCTCTCTCCCTAAGATTCTATGGTGTCAAATGATTTTTAAAGGTGGATTATCATTTTTATCTATAAAGAAGCAGAGAAGGCGCCACATAGCATAATTCTGTGTGATAAATTAGATATAATATTGTAGCTCTGATGCACTCACCTCTAACTATTGGGGACTCATTGGACTCTAATTTGTTCATTGGGACACTATTGCCTGTACAGGTCTAACACCTGGATTTCCTATATGCATGTATGTATATGTATATACACAGATGACAGTCTAATCTGAGATTAATTTACACTAAGTCAGAATTGAGAATTTTTTTCTCTGTACATTTGGTTATATTATATTGCATACTTTGATAGCGCCCCTATCCTACATTCCTTCTTTGGGTGTATATATATTGGATTATCAGTTTTGCATCAACAATCAGGATAAAAAAATCATTCGTTGCAATAGTAGCTAATTTGAATCAGTGCTAAACCACCTTAAGGGAATACAAGAGGGCAGGCTACCCCAGTTTGCACATGTGCAAACAGAGTTTGTGCTATATCTGAATATTAGCTTGTGATTGGTTCACAGGGGTTATTTTGTTATAAGGGACAGGGAAATCAGTTAAAACAATAAACATACAACAGTTAATAAAGCTGCTTATTAAAGCAACTAATGGAAATTTCCTCTCCCTCTTTTCTCTCCCTCCTCTTGTTCATCTGCCCTCTCTCACACCCCTCCTCCATTCTTTTCCTTACTCTCCCTCCTTTATTCTGATTTACTTTTGAAATGCCATGAAAAATAAAAATGGCATGTTACACCCTGACCAAAAAATAATTATGGCTTAAAAAATGTCTAAAACCTGCACTTTCTCATCCTAATAAAAAAATAAAAAAAATAAATAAAAGAAGCCTCAAACCTAATATTTTCTGCATGTGCACTATACTTACAAAGGTACCCCTTCCCATTATAAAGTGACCTTAAAAGTTGAACTTTCAGTGATTTTCATCATTGCTTTAGGACTTAAAGTTCTAAGTCTAAGGGGCCAATTTATCAAGCGGTCAATGCTGCTTATTCCACGCGAGCCTTCAGGCTCGCCAAAATCAGGAGTTAAGAAGCAGCGGTCATAAGACAGCAATTATCCCGATCGGATCTGGATCAATGACACCCCCTGCTTGTGGCCTATTTGGCCATGAATGTGCAGGGGGTGGCATTGCACAAGCATTTCACTAGAAATGCTTGTGCAATGATAAATGCCGACAGCATATAATGTCGGCATTTATCGATGTGGGGTGGACCTCGCTACATTGGATCATGTCCGCCCGCACATTGATAAATCTGCTCCCATGGATCAAGACTGGGCAAAATGTTTATATATGAACATGTAGATTGTAATGTGATGTAGAGATGTAACCAAAAAATTTTGTGCGATATGACACAAAGGGCTAGATTATGAATGGAGCGCTATTTAGCTAATTGCGCTATAAGTAAACTTTTAGCGTGCGTTGGGTTGCGCTCGTATTATGAGTTGAAAGTAAAGAGTTAACACTCTCTAGCTAACCCGACTTGATAACCTATTCCCCCATAGTGGTCAATGGAGAAAGTGGAAAAAAAACCTGACATCCTACTTGCATGCTAACCCGACATGAAAATAGGAATATTTCCCATTCCAATGTTCTTCACATAGAAGAATATGTTCTATTTATTCAAAAATACATATTTCTATATACTGTGTGTATATATATATATATATATATATATATATATATATATATACACAAAAGTACTGTGTTTTATATATATATCTATATATATATATATATACACACACATTTTTAGACATGTATATGTATATATCTCAATGTTAAAGTCCTTTGAATGCCTTTTTTTTCTAACACCTCATATCTTTAAGCACTTATACGTTTTAAGTGCAATTTTTTTTCCAATAATTTTTACTATTTATTAAGGGGCCTATCTATCAAGCTCCGACTGGAGCTTGACGCCCCGTGTTTCTGGCGAGCCTGCAGGCTCGCCAGAAACAGCAGTTGTGTAGCAGAGGTCTAAAGACCGCTGCTCCATAACCCTGTCCGCCTGCCAGGGCCGCCACTAGAAATTTTGGGGCCCCTGACTTAACCATTGATCAGGGCCCCTCCCTTCCTTTGACATGTGCAATTTTTGACCAAGTGACTAAAACGTATATGCACTTTATTCTTAAGTGTCTATTTAAACTTGGAAATGTTGTAAAGGTAGAAACATACACACACACACAGGCACACTCATACACTGAAACACACAAACACACTCACACATAAGGATTCACATATAGAGACTCTAGCAGACACACAAAGAAACTCAGACACAGAAACCCAAACAGACACTCAGCACTTGTTTACATTGACCTGACAAGTAATGAGGTAAACTACAGTTTTGTAAAAAAAAGGAGATTTAGAAAACAAAATATGGAGTTCTGATTATCTTTTTGTAAAGGAAGATGCCAACTAAATGAGGACAACAGCTTTACAGTGGCTGAAAGGAAGGGCCCTGAACTGCCTAAACAATAATTTAAAGGTTAAATGGTAGATTGGTGACTTCCGGAAAGGTCTCATAAGTCTCAAAGTCTGTAGAAAGATGTGAATAATCAGTAGTAAGGTCAAAATGTCCTAAAAAGGAACATACAATGGACACCCACACACAAACTCAAACTTGCACATACACCCAAGGAAACACCAACAGAGACAGCCTCAGAAAACACACAAAGACATACACACACACACACAGACACCCACAGAAAACACATAAAGACATACATACACACCCTCACTGAGACATCCACAGAAAACACACAAAGACATACACACCCTCACAGAGACACCCACAGAAAATACACACCCTCACAGAGACATCCACAGAAAACACAGACATACATAAATACACACACACACACATCCACAGAAAACACAGACATACACACCCACCCTCACAGAGGCATCCAGAGAAAATACACAAAGACAAACACACGGCCACCCTCACAGAGACACCCATAGAAAAAGCTCAAAGACATATACACACACCCTCACAGACATCCACAGAAAATGCACAAAGACATACACACCCACCCTCACAGAGATACCAACAGAAAAAAAATACATACACACTTATAGAGACACAAACCAAAGCACAAAGACATAAGCACAGACACCCACAGAAACACTCACAGGAGGAAACATTTATGCACCTTGCATCCCCTAAATCAACAGTGTGTGACATGCATGATAAAAAAAAATGCAGAAATTAAGAGATCACTTTTTAAAGAATCATATTTGTAAATGTGCAAACAAAAATAATTCTGTGAATTCAAAATTGTACATTAATGATCTGGGTAGATGGCTAGATGAAGAAAAGTACTTTTAAAAGGTTGACATATGTTTGTTTGATATTTTCCCCAACCAAGAGCACCACTTCAAATATAGTGTACAAATGTTCCCATCTGTCAGCTGTACTTGTGGAGTTTGAAAATGCTGTACTTTATATGGTCTTGGTGGGACCATAAGCTGTGGTACTCATACCATTAGATCTGGTTAAATGCAGGATTTAAGCTTGTTGGTATGCATTTCAAAATTAAGTCAGCTGTAGAGTAAACTGAACAGTTTTAAGTTAACCTGTCTCATTTCCAACACTGAGCAATCTTAGTCTGAGAGTATAACATGTTATGCAGATGTAAAAATCTTAGATAAAATTCCTCCTTGTATCTGAAAAGTCCTTGCATAAAGCGGCGGTAAACTGGAATGCAATATATATAATTTGTGTATTGAGGAGGAAACATTTCTGCATGGTTTTAAATATTGAATTTCTACAGCATTGTCAAATAATCATAAATACACTGCTGCTAAAAAAAATGTGTTTTTATGGACCCCTGGCCCCACCATACAACTACTACCACACTGAAGTTACAATCTTAAATTGCACAAAGAAATAAAAAACATTTGCTAAGTAATTCCTACCTCCTCTGCAAATGAAAGTGATCAGCCGTCTGACTCAGGCACACACTCTACAAACAAAGTGCCAAGTCTGTCTCACACTGTGCATAGTGGTTTAGTGCACACTCAGAAATCCTCTCAAATGCTAATACTTTACTCCTTGTAATAACATTTCCCATGCTCAATTAGCACTCTGCTGTAGTACTCACTGGTGGCTGCCAAAATTAAAAAAAAAAAATAATAATAATTTTTTTTAACTTCTTGGCTCATGGGGCCCCCTAGCCCATTGGGCCCCTGACAGGAGTCACCCCTGTCACCCCCTGATGGTGGCCCTGCCGCCTGCTCAAAGCAGACGGACAGGAATCCCCAAAATTTAACCAGATCGAGTACGATCGGGTTGATTGACACCCCCCTGCTGGCGGCCCATTGGCCAAGAGTCTGCAGGGGGGTGGCGTTGCACCAGCAGCTCTTGTGAACTGCTGGTGCAATGCTGAATACAGAGAGCGTATTGCTCTCCGCATTCAGCGAGGTCTTGCGCACTGTCGGATCAGGTCCGCAAGACCTATGATAAATAGGCCTCTATGAGTGTAACTCTACTTTGTAACTCAACGAGCATTATCTTGAATTGTGCTCAATCGATTGCGTTTACTTTCAACTCATAATGCAAGCGCAATTTTAGCCTGCACGCAAATGATTACAAAGGAAATACAGTATTCTTTCAAAGTTTTATAACAATTTGTGATACATATTTTATCATACAAAAGCATTTATCATGTTTTGTTTGGTTTCTATCCATAGCCATAATATGTTTTGAGCTAAACAACACCTGAAGGGAAAGAAGAAAAAAGATTAATTAGCATATAAATTGTTTTTGGTTTTACCAGCTGTTTTTTTTTTGTATTATTATGATGAGTGATGGAGGTAGCAACAATTACCAGCAGTTAAAGATCAGTTTCATAACCTTTCTTTTTATCTACATGTAGGAACCCGAGGTAATGTGCAACCTCCTATTATAAAGTTTAAATAAAGCAGACAATGAAACTGATTTTTTTATTGTGTGTGAGCATATTTGTTTTACCATCTGACATAGAACATCTAACCTTATGATGTTCTTCATATTTTAAGTAAAAAATGCTAATGGCTGAATTACGTCAAACTTGTAGACCTCAGGTACATTCTCTGAAAATAAGAAGAAAAAAAAATAGAAGATATATTGTTTTGTATACACAGACCAGCAAGGAGGGACTAGAAAAATTAAATGTGTCCAGCCAATCTTTATTAATTATTTATAAGACAATTCTTTACACCGCAGGTGTGTCTGAGGTAAATTTAGGTCATGCACAAAAAAGAGATACCATGTTTTAATATATAATCACAAGGCATTGTGAATGATAATGACATTACTATTGCTAGTTACCTGTTTTAAAAAGTAATTACAAAATGGAATTACGACAGCGTCTGCACTGATATACATGATATGATGGAGTTAACAATGTATAAAAACCTTGTCATTCAGAAATGCTATATGCATGATGTGAAATCTTATTAGTGTAACAGCATAAAAGGTAATCTTTTCTTGATCTCATTGATAGAGATAGATTTGCTGAGTTTTTGTAAAATGCTTTAATATATATATATATATATATATATATATATATATATATATAAAAGGTAATAAAAGGGAAATAGCTATAATTGTAAGATTATAATACTACTAAATAGCAGCTGTTTTGTACTTTATTTACTATTTATACTGTTTTATAGATGCATTTCATAAAATAGCATAAACACATCTTAGTGAAAAAAAGTATGCAAAAATAAATAAATAAATAATGCTGCTACAAACAGTAAATATGCAGCATTAGTAGCAAATGTATGCTCATATATAGTAACACATATATTACCATGTTTAAACCCACTTTGATGTGCCTAACAATGCTGTGATGATATTTGTAATTTAAATATTAATAGATTACAGGTTAAATTCATAAAAAAATAAATATATAATCCTGCTATAAACATAGAATAGTGGTATGCTAATTTTTTTTAATCAATACTGAAATTATACCTGTGATCAATGCTATTATGTTTGTCTATTATATATAGGCCTTGATCTGATATACAGCGCCGCCGGCAGAAGCCGGCGATGCCAAAATTTGCGCAGGTTTGGTATCCTATATATGGCGTAACCTAGAAGTTACGCTCGTATATTTTTGCCTTCGCCCGTAGTTTTTTGGGCCATAGACAGGTATACCAAACCCGCGCAGTTTGGTATCCAATATACAGCGTAAGGACTTACTTGGCGAAAATGGAGAAATCTTACTCCATTTTCACCTCGCCACAAAATGCAGCCGTAGTAAGCCTTACGCTGTCTATTGGAGCCCCGTAACTCCCTAAACTAGCTTCCAAATAAAACCTAACACCTAATGCATGCGCAATGTCTATCTACCTGTCAACCGCGATCTGCTAAATAAAACCTAACACCTAACGCATGCGCAATGTCTATCTACCTGTCAACCGCGATCCCCCGCCGCAATCCCTAATAAAGTATTTAACCCCTAAACCGCCGCTCCCGGACCCCACCGCCACCTACATTAAAAGTATAACCCCCTAATGTGATCCCCCTACACCGTCGCCAGCTACCTTACCTACCCCCTAATGTGAGCTCCTACCCCGCCACCAGCTACATTACCTACCCCCTAATGTGAGCCCCTTACACTGCCGCCAGCTACATTAACTACCCCCTAATGTTAGCCCCTTACACCGCAGCCAGCTATATTAAAATTATTAACCCCTAATCTAATCCCCCTACCCCGCCGCCAGCTATATTAAAATTATTAACCTCTAATTTAATCCCCCGACCCGCCGCCAGCTATATTAAATTAATTAACCCCTAATCTAATCCCCCTATACCACCGCCAGCTATATTAAATACATTAACCCCTAATCTAATCCCCCTAAAGTAATTACCTCTATTACCAGCCCTTAAAAGGGCCTTTTACGTGACATTGCCCCAAAGTAACAGCTCTATTGCCAGCCCTTAAAAGGGCTTTTTTTGCGGGGCATTGTCACAAAGAAATCAGCTCTTTTGCATCTAATCTAAATCCCCCTACACCGCCGCCACCAATAATAAATGTATTAACCCCTAATCTAATCCACCTACACCGCCGCCACCCATAATAAATGTATTAACCCCTAATCTAATCCCCCTACACCGCTGCCACCTATATTAAATAGATTAACCCCTAATCTAATCGACCTACACCGCCGCCAGCTATATTAACTATATTAACCCTAATTATATTAGGGTTAATATAGTTATTATATTATATATATTAACAATATTAACCCTAATTATATTAGGGTTAATATAGTTAATATCGTTATTATAAAATATATATATATTAAGTATAATAACCCTATCTAACTCTAACATCCCTAACTAAATTCTTATTAAAATAAATCTAATTAATATTAATATTATTAATTAAAATATTCCTATTTAAATCTAAATACCTATAAAATAAACCCTAAGATAGCTACAATATAATTAATAATTACATTGTAGCTATTTTAGGGTTTATATTTATTTTACAGGTAACTTGGTATTTATTTTAACTAGGTACAATAGCTATTAAATAGTTAATAACTATTTAATAGCTACCTAGTTAAAATAATTACCAATTTACCTGTAAAATAAACCCTAACCTAAGTTACAAATACCTACACTATCAATAAATTAAATAAACTACAAATATCTAAACTAAAATACAATTAAATAAACTAAACTAAATAACAAAAAACAAACAAACACTAAATTACAAAAAATAAAAAAGATTACAAGATTTTTAAGCTAATTACAACTATTCTAAGCCCCCTAATAAAATAATAAATCCCCCCAAAATAAAAAAAATTCCCTACCCTATTCTAAATTAAAAAAGTTAACAGCTCTATTACCTTACCAGCCCTTAAAAGGGCATTTTGCAGGGCATGCCCCAAAGAAATCAGCTCTTTTGCCTGTAAAAAAAAAAACACAATACCACCCCCAACATTACAACCCACCACCCACATACCCCTATTCTAAACCCACCCAAACCCCCCTTAAAAAAACCTAACACTACCCCCCTGAAGATCTCCCTACCTTGTCTTCACCCAGCCGGGCAGAACTCTTCATCCTATCCGGGGCGATGTCTTCAAGTCCGGGCAATGTCTTCAATCAAGCGGCAAAGAAGAGGTCCTCCATCGGGGCAAAGTTTTCTTCAAAGCGGCATCTTTAATCTTCTTTCTTCGCTCCTCCGACGCAGAACATCCATCTGGCACGACGACTTCCCGACGAATGAGGTTCCTTTAAATGACGTCATGCAAGATGGCGTCCGTCGAATTCCGATTGGCTGATAGGATTCTATCAGCCAATCGGAATTAAGGTAGAAAAATCTGATTGGCTGATTGAATCAGCCAATCATATTCAAGTTCAATCCGATTGGCTGAACCAATCAGCCAATCGGATTGAATATAACTTAGTCAGGTTTTGTAGGCGCCGGCAGTTTCTAAAGTGCCGTAAGTCACTGACGACTCCAGAAATTTGTACTTACGCAGATTTCTGGACATCGCTGGTTTATCCGACTTACAGCACTTTAGCATCTGACGGCGCCGTATATGGGATAGCTCGAGTTGCGAGCTGAAACTACGGGCGGCGAAATTATACCTGTGATCAATGCTATTATGTTTGTCTATTATATATAGGCCTTGATCTGATATACAGCGCCGCCCGCAGAAGCCGGCGATGCCAAAATTTGCGCAGGTTTGGTATCCTATATATGGCGTAACCTAGAAGTTACGCTCGTATATTTCTGCCTTCGCCCGTAGTTTTTTGGGCCATAGACAGGTATACCAAACCCGCGCAGTTTGGTATCCAATATACAGCGTAAGGACTTACTTGGCGAAAATGGAGAAATCTTACTCCATTTTCACCTCGCCACAAAATGCAGCCGTAGTAAGCCTTACGCTGTCTATTGGAGCCCCGTAACTCCCTAAACTAGCTTCCAAATAAAACCTAACACCTAATGCATGCGCAATGTCTATCTACCTGTCAACCGCGATCTGCTAAATAAAACCTAACACCTAACGCATGCGCAATGTCTATCTACCTGTCAACCGCGATCCCCCGCCGCAATCCCTAATAAAGTATTTAACCCCTAAACCGCCGCTCCCGGACCCCACCGCCACCTACATTAAAAGTATAACCCCCTAATGTGATCCCCCTACACCGTCGCCAGCTACCTTACCTACCCCCTAATGTGAGCTCCTACCCTGCCACCAGCTACATTACCTACCCCCTAATGTGAGCCCCTTACACTGCCGCCAGCTACATTAACTACCCCCTAATGTTAGCCCCTTACACCGCAGCCAGCTATATTAAAATTATTAACCCCTAATCTAATCCCCCTACCCCGCCGCCAGCTATATTAAAATTATTAACCTCTAATTTAATCCCCCGACCCCGCCGCCAGCTATATTAAATTAATTAACCCCTAATCTAATCCCCCTATACCACCGCCAGCTATATTAAATACATTAACCCCTAATCTAATCCCCCTAAAGTAATTACCTCTATTACCAGCCCTTAAAAGGGCCTTTTACGTGACATTGCCCCAAAGTAACAGCTCTATTGCCAGCCCTTAAAAGGGATTTTTTTGTGGGGCATTTTCACAAAGAAATCAGCTCTTTTGCATCTAATCTAAATCCCCTTACACCGCCGCCACCAATAATAAATGTATTAACCCCTAATCTAATCCACCTACACCGCCGCCACCCATAATAAATGTATTAACCCCTAAACTAATCCCCCTACACCGCTGCCACCTATATTAAATAGATTAACCCCTAATCTAATCGACCTACACCGCCGCCAGCTATATTAACTATATTAACCCTAATTATATTAGGGTTAATATAGTTATTATATTATATATATTAACAATATTAACCCTAATTATATTAGGGTTAATATAGTTAATATCGTTATTATAAAATATATATATATATTAAGTATAATAACCCTATCTAACTCTAACATCCCTAACAAAATTCTTATTAAAATAAATCTAATTAATATTAATATTATTAATTAAAATATTCCTATTTAAATCTAAATACCTATAATATAAACCCTAAGATAGCTACAATATAATTAATAATTACATTGTAGCTATTTTAGGGTTTATATTTATTTTACAGGTAACTTGGTATTTATTTAACTAGGTACAATAGCTATTAAATAGTTAATAACTATTTAATAGCTACCTAGTTAAAATAATTACCAATTTACCTGTAAAATAAACCCTAACCTAAGTTACAAATACCTACACTATCAATAAATTAAATAAACTACAAATATCTAAACTAAAATACAATTAAATAAACTAAACTAAATAACAAAAAAAAAAAAACACTAAATTACAAAAAATAAAAAAGATTACAAGATTTTTAAGCTAATTACACCTATTCTAAGCCCCCTAATAAAATAATAAATCCCCCCAAAATAAAAAAAATTCCCTACCCTATTCTAAATTAAAAATGTTAACAGCTCTATTACCTTACCAGCCCTTAAAAGGGCATTTTGCAGGGCATGCCCCAAAGAAATCAGCTCTTTTGCCTGTAAAAAAAAACCACAATACCACCCCCAACATTACAACCCACCACCCACATACCCCTATTCTAAACCCACCCAAACCCCCCTTAAAAAAACCTAACACTAACCCCCTGAAGATCTCCCTACCTTGTCTTCACCCAGCCGGGCAGAACTCTTCATTCGATCCGGGGCGATGTCTTCAAGTCCGGGCAATGTCTTCAATCAAGCGGCAAAGAAGAGGTCCTCCATCGGGGCAAAGTTTTCTTCAAAGCGGCATTTTTACTCTTCTTTCTTCGCTCCTCCGACGCGGAACATCCATCTGGCACGACGACTTCCCGACGAATGAGGTTCCTTTAAATGACGTCATGCAAGATGGCGTCCGTCGAATTCCGATTGGCTGATAGGATTCTATCGGCCATTCGGAATTAAGGTATTAAAATCTGATTGGCTGATTGAATCAGCTAATCATATTCAAGTTCAATCCGATTGGCTGAACCAATCAGCCAATCGGATTGAATATAACTTAGTCAGGTTTTGTAGGCGCCGGCAGTTTCTAAAGTGCCGTAAGTCACTGACGACTCCAGAAATTTGTACTTACGCAGATTTCTGGACATCGCTGGTTTATCCGACTTACAGCACTTTAGCATCTGACGGCGCCGTATATGGGATAGCTCGAGTTGCGAGCTGAAACTACGGGCAGTGGGGGTTCCCTCACTTGCGCTGCAAACTACGATCTATATCGGATCGCGCCCTGGGAGCGGCGGTTTAGGGGTTAATAACTTTATTAGTTGGCGGCGGGGTCCCGGGAGTGGCGGTTTAGGGGTTAATACATTTTTTATTGTTAGGATAGTGAGGGGGGATAGCGGATAGAGGGTTAGACATGTAAACCATGTTTTGCTTTATTTTAACTGCTTTGTCGTTCGACTATTGTTTAAGTACACTAGATTGTTCAATGTAAAACCCTGTTTTTTTCCAGGTACTTGTAACTTTGGACGGTTTTAATGAACATTATTTGAAATATGGAGATTTTGTGGGTGCTCCAGTGACTGGAGTAAATTTGAAATAAATTGACTGAGTATTTTTGGATTTGAATAAAAGGTACTTTTACATAGCTATTAGCACTGAAGTAATTAGTCAAATCTACAAAAACCTTGGTACCACTTTGTGGCAGGCATGTAGATTTTAGTTTCTATTAGGTGTTTTTTGTTTTTTGTGAAAAAATAAGCAGTGGATGCTGAGATACAAAAGTCTATTATTTTTATATCTTTCAAGAATGATCAGAGAAGCTAACAATTAAAAAAAACAAGTTAAAGGGCCATTTTAATAAAACAATTAATTACATGCTCTAATTTTAATACTATCGACCCTGCTCTACTGTGTGTTTAACCTTAGCAAAGGGGTTAAACACACAGTAAAAATACTCCGAGACTCGAGGAGCACGGTTAGTCTCAAGCGGAAATAGCTGCTGATCCAATCAACAGCGCTAGTCACACAGGTTTGCAGGGGTTAAACACACAGTAGTCTAGGGTCAATAGTCTTAAAATGAAATGCTCTAATGGATTACAGTATGCACATTTTTTTTACTATAATGACTTTTTAAGACATGCTTAGTAGAAATTTTGCAACAGAGGTTTATGGTATTTGTAGTCCCAGATATTGGTTGGTATGGTGCTGTAGCATGGAGTGCAGTGATTTCCTGCAGCAGTTTACTGTGGCATGTGTATATGCAAGTCAAATTACTATACATATAAACACAGTACGCAAACAATATAACCACACAACCACAATACAAAAAAACCTGGAACACACTATTCACTACATAAAGTTTAGGTTCCCAATCAAATGTTCAAATCTCAAAGTAAAACTCTTCCACCCCACAGAACTTATTATTTAAATATAATATAAAGTAATACAGTTTATTTCTGAGGAGTAATTTCACATTTTTTTGTGATCCAATGTTTGATTCTGACACAAATATACTATTTGGTTCTATATATACATATATAATGCTTTTATGTTTTTGTCTGTCATCCTTCTAATTTATTTATTCTGGAAGAACTCCCTACAAACCCTTTACAGAATTGTTTAGCAATATTTCTGTTTGCAAAATTAAAAGGGAAATTGCCGTCATGCTAAATGTAACTGCACCTTGAACTACAGTAAGCTCCGTGTAAACAAATCGTCTAGGGGATGAGAATATTTTTCGCCCAAATAATACTTGCTCCACTGATTTCTTTATTCCTCATCACATTATTATAGATTTGCATCAACTGTATTTCTAACAAGATAATGTAGGTCTCGTAGATTTATGATAGATTATTACTGTTCAAAATCTTCATTTAGTAAAATAAATTGAGCATGAAGGCAGTGAAGCCCTAAAGTGTTTCAAAATACACAATCAGTTAACCATTTAACTGCCGGCCCATTTCTAGCTTTCTATCAAAGCTTTTCTTTACTGTTTTGCAGTCTGTGCATATAAAGATCAGTTTATTGATTTCTGTAAGTTATCTATGTCATTTCTTACAGCACATTTTATTATTATTATTATTATTCTGCAGCACTGTCCATGGGTACAAAAGATAAGGTACAATGATGATACAATATTTTTAGGAGACAGGACAAAATTAATCAAACAAGTACAGGAGGAATTGAGAGTCCTATTCTTGTGGGAACTTACAATCTAGAAGGGTAGGAGGGTGAGAAACAGGAAGTGGGGACTGCACAGGTGAGAATGGTGTTAATGCGGAGTTAGATGAGGGCAACTTTTAGGCAAATGGAAGTATTTTGTTACTGAGTTGGGTGATAGGCTTCCCTGAACAGAAAGGTCTTCAGGGAGCGTTTAAAGGAAGGCAGACTGGGAGAAAGTCTGACAGCACAAATAAGTGCGTTCCAGAAGGTTGGTGCCGCACAAGAGAAGTCCTGCAGTCTAGCATGGGATGAGTTGATGGTAGAGGATGCAAGGAGCAGGTCATTGTTGGACTTTAGGGGGGGCGGGCTGGAGTATATTTGTTGATTAGCGAGGTCGGGGGGGGGGCAGCGTTGGTAAGGACTTTGTAGGTCAGGGTGAGAATTTTTAATTTAATTTTGCTGTGAATGGGGAGCCAGTGGAGGGACACACATAGAGGTGCAGTAGATACAGAGTGTTGGGAAAGGTGGTTTAGCCTGGCAGAGGCATTTAGGATGGATTGAAGGGAGGAGAGGCGGGAGAGAGGAAGGCCAGTGAGAAGGTTATTGCAGTAGTCAAGTCAGGAAATTATCAGGGCGTGAATTAGCTGACTAGTGATGTCAGCGCTCAGAAACAGACACATTTTGGAGCTATTGCTTAGATGGTTGAGGCAGGATGAAGAGAGCAATTGGATGTGGGGTATGAGAGATGGATTGGAATCAAGTGTAACTTTGAGGAAGCGGACTTGGGGTGATGGGGAGATAGTGTTGCTAGCAACAGTGATAGAAAAGTTAGAAACGGGAGAAGAGTTAAAGGGGGGGGGGGATTAGAAGGAGCTCAGTCTTAGACATGTTAATCTTTAGGTGGTGAGAAGCCATCCAGGAAGAAATGCCAGCTAAGCAGTCACTGACATGAGAAAGAACAGAAGAAAAGAGAGCAGGGGTGGAGAGGAAGATCTGAGTGTGATGAGAGCAGGAAGTGATGTCACTAGTTTGGGGGTGGGGCTTAGGTCCAGGAGTCTGTGTCACAGTTAGTTAGTACAATCAACCTGACTAGATGTATGTTTCTGTGCTCTGTAATAAAATAGAGTTGTACATTCATTGCTGTGTCCTGCATATGTCCTGCATCTCATGACATGGTGTCAGAAGTTCTGGCCTGCGCTTCTGTTCCTGATCGATGACAATATCAAAGTTTACCCCACCTGAGCCTTTTGACTTCTCTCAGCCTGCAGCTTGGCCCACATGGCGTCAGCGGTTTCAGCGCTTCAGGATTGCTTCCAAACTGAACAAGGAGAGTGATGATGTACAAGTTAATTCTCTTTTATACTCTATGGGGAAAGATGTGGAGCCAGTGTTCAATGCTTTTACTTTCCAAGAAGGGGAAGAATTTAACTTTGATATAGTTATGGATAAACTCAGTGCCCTCTTTGTGCCCAAAAGAAATGTGATTCATGAGAGAGCTTGTTTTCACAAACGTAATCAGCATGTGGGAGAATCTGTGGAGTCATTTGTGCGCAGCCTGTGGCCTAGATTTAGAGTTGGGCGGTAGCCGTCAAAACCAGCGTTAGAGGCTCCTAACGCTGTTTTTTACCGCCCGCTGGTATTTGGAGTCAGTCAATAAAGGGTCTAACGCTCACTTTGCAGCCGCGACTTTTCCATACCGCAGATCCCCCTACGCCATTTGCGTATCCTATCTTTTCAATGGGATCTTTCTAACGCCGGTATTTAGAGTCCTGGCTGAAGTGAGCGTTAGAAATCTAACGACAAAACTCCAGCCGCAGAAAAAAGCCAGGAGTTAAGAGCTTAATGGGCTAACGCCGGTTTATAAAGCTCTTAACTACTGTGCTCTAAAGTACACTAACACAAACTACCTATGTACCCCTAAACCGAGGTCCCCCCACATCGCCGCCACTCTTTTAAAATTTTTTAACCCCTAATCTTTTGCTCCGTACACCGCCGCCAGCTACATTATCCCTATGTACCCCTAATCTGCTGTCCCTAACATCGCCGACCCCTATATTATATTTATTAACCCCTAATCTGCTGCCCCCGCTATCGCTGACACCTGCATATTTTTTTTAACCCCTAATCTGCCGCTCCGTACACCGCCGCCAGCTACGTTATCCCTATGTACCCCTAATCTGCTGCCCCTAACATCGCCGACCCCTATATTATATTTATTAACCCCTAATCTGCCGCCCCGGCTATCGCTGACACCTGCATATTTTTTTTAACCACTAATCTGCCGCTCCGTACACCGCCGCAACCTACATTATCCCTATGTACCCCTAATCTGCCGCCCCCAACGTCGCCTCCACCTACCTACAATAATTAACCCCTAATCTGCCGACCGGGGGGTCGATCCGATAAAAATCGTCGCCCGCAAAAGCCGGCGACGCCAATAATTGCGCGGATTTGGTATCCTATATACGGCGTAAGCTAGAAGTTACGCGCGTATATTTCTGCCGTCGCCCGCAGTTTTTTGGGCCATAGGCAGGTATACCAAACCCGCGCAGTTTGGTATCCAATATGCAGCGTAAGGACTTACGTGGCGAAAATGGAGAAAACTTACTCCATTTTCACCTCGCCACAAAAAGCAGCCGTAAGAAGCCTTACGCTGACTATTGGAGCCCCGTAACTCCCTAAACTAGCTGCTAAAATAAACCTAACACCTAACGCATGCGCAATGTCTATCTCCCTGTCAACCGCGATCTGCTAAAATAAACCTAACACCTAACGCATGCGCAATGTCTATCTCCCTGTCAACCGCGATCCCCCCCCCCCCCCGAAATCCCTAATAAAGTTATTACCCCCTAAAACGCCGCTCCCGGACCCCGCCGCCATCTACATAAACTAACCCCCTACTGTGAGCCCCTAAAACCGCCGCCATCTACCTTATCTATCCCGTAATCTGACCCCTTACACCGCCGCCACCTATATAAAAATGATTAACCCCTAATTTAATCTACCTACCCCGCCGCCAGCTATGTTATCTATATTAACCCTAAGTATATTATAGTTAATATAGTTATTACATTATATATATTAACTATATTAACCCTAATTATATTAGGGTTAATATAGTTAATATAGTTACTATAGTATTTATATTAACTATATTAACTCTATCTAACCCTAACACCCCTAACTAAATTTATATTAAATTAATCTAATTAATTTATAAACTAAAATATTCCTATTTAAATCTAAATACTTACCTATAAAATAAACCCTAAGATAGCTACAATATAATTAATAATTACATTATAGCTATGTTAGGGTTAATATTTATTTTACAGGTAAATAGTTAATTATTTTAACTAGGTATAATAGATATTAAATAGTTATTAACTATTTAATATCTACCTAGTTAAAATAATTACCCAATTACCTGTAAAATAAATCCTAACCTAAGTTACAAATACACCTACACTATCAATAAATTTAATAAACTACAAACATCTATCTAAAAATACAATTAAATTAACTAAACTAAATTACAAAAAAAAAAAAACACTAAATTACAAAAAATAAAAAAAAGATTACAAGATTTTTAAGCTAATTACACCTATTCTAAGCCCCCTAATAAAATAATAAACCCCCAAAATAACAAAAATTCCCTGCCCTATTCTAAATTAAACAAATTTCAAAGCTCTTTACCTTACCAGCCCTTAAAAGGGCCTTTTGTGGGGCATGCCCCAAAGAATTCAGCTCTTTTGCATTCAACAAATACAATCCCCCCCCCATTACAACCCACCACCCACATACCCCTATTCTAAACCCACCCAAACCCCCCTTAAAAAATCCTAACACTACCCCCCTGAAGATCTCCCTACCTTGTCTTCACCACACCGGGCCGAACTCCTGATCCGATCCGGGCGATGTCGTCCTCCAAGCGGCAAAGAAGAAATCTTCCTCCGGCGATGTCATCCTCCAAGCGGCAAAGAAGAATTCTTCCTCCGGCGACGTCTTCCTCCAAGCGGCAGCAAAGTCTTCATTCTTCCGGCGGCATCTTCAATCTTCTTTCTTCGCTCCGCCGCCGCGGAGCATCCATCCCGGCCGACTGCTAAACTTGGAATGAGGTACCTTTAAATGACGTCATCCAAGATGGCGTCCGCCGAATTCCGATTGGCTGATAGGATTCTATCAGCCAATCGGAATTAAGTTAAAAAAATCTGATTGGCTGATTGAATCAGCCAATCAGATTCAAGTTCAATCCGATTGGCTGATCCAATCAGCCAATCAGATTGAGCTCGCATTCTATTGGCTGTTCCGATCAGCCAATAGAATGCGAGCTCAATCTGATTGGCTGATTGGATCAGCCAATCGGATTGAACTTGAATCTGATTGGCTGATTCAATCAGCCAATCAGATTTTTTTAACTTAATTCCGATTGGCTGATAGAATCCTATCAGCCAATCGGAATTCGGCGGACGCCATCTTGGATGACGTCATTTAAAGGTACCTCATTCCAAGTTTAGCAGTCGGCCGGGATGGATGCTCCGCGGCGGCGGAGCGAAGAAAGAAGATTGAAGATGCCGCCGGAAGAATGAAGACTTTGCTGCCGCTTGGAGGAAGACGTCGCCGGAGGAAGAATTCTTCTTTGCCGCTTGGAGGATGACATCGCCGGAGGAAGATTTCTTCTTTGCCGCTTGGAGGACGACATCGCCCGGATCGGATCAGGAGTTCGGCCCGGTGTGGTGAAGACAAGGTAGGGAGATCTTCAGGGGGGTAGTGTTAGGATTTTTTAAGGGGGGTTTGGGTGGGTTTAGAATAGGGGTATGTGGGTGGTGGGTTGTAATGGGGGGGGGGGATTGTATTTGTTGAATGCAAAAGAGCTGAATTCTTTGGGGCATGCCCCACAAAAGGCCCTTTTAAGGGCTGGTAAGGTAAAGAGCTTTGAAATTTGTTTAATTTAGAATAGGGCAGGGAATTTTTGTTATTTTGGGGGTTTATTATTTTATTAGGGGGCTTAGAATAGGTGTAATTAGCTTAAAAATCTTGTAATCTTTTTTTTATTTTTTGTAATTTAGTTTAGTTAATTTAATTGTATTTTTAGATAGATGTTTGTAGTTTATTAAATTTATTGATAGTGTAGGTGTATTTGTAACTTAGGTTAGGATTTATTTTACAGGTAATTGGGTAATTATTTTAACTAGGTAGATATTAAATAGTTAATAACTATTTAATATCTATTATACCTAGTTAAAATAATTAACTATTTACCTGTAAAATAAATATTAACCCTAACATAGCTATAATGTAATTATTAATTATATTGTAGCTATCTTAGGCCTAGATTTAGAGTTCGGCGGTAGCCGTCAAAACCAGCGTTAGAGGCTCCTAACGCTGGTTTTGGGCGCCCGCTGGTATTTGGAGTCAGTGATTAAAGGGTCTAACGCTCACTTTTCAGCCGCGACTTTTCCATACCGCAGATCCCCCTACGCCATTTGCGTAGCCTATCTTTTCAATGGGATCTTTCTAACGCTGGTATTTAGAGTCGTTTCTGCAGTGAGCGTTAGAGCTCTAACGACAAGATTCCAGCCGCCTGAAAATAGCAGGAGTTAAGAGCTTTCTGGCTAACGCCGGTTTATAAAGCTCTTAACTACTGTACCCTAAAGTACACTAACACCCATAAACTACCTATGTACCCCTAAACCGAGGTCCCCCCACATCGCCGCCACTCGATTAAAATTTTTAACCCCTAATCTGCCGACCGCCACCTACGTTATACTTATGTACCCCTAATCTGCTGCCCCTAACACCGCCGACCCCTGTATTATATCTATTAACCCCTAACTTGCCCCCCACAACGTCGCCGCAAGCTACTTAAAATAATTAACCCCTAATCTTCCGACCGCAAATCGCCGCCACCTACGTTATCCCTATGTACCCCTAATCTGCTACCCCTAACATCGCCGACCCCTATATTATATTTATTAACCCCTAATCTGCCCCCCACAACGTCGCCGACACCTACCTACACTTATTAACCCCTAATCTGCCGAGCGGACCTGAGCGCTACTATAATAAAGTTATTAACCCCTAATCCGCCTCACTAACCCTATCATAAATAGTATTAACCCCTAATCTGCCCTCCCTAACATCGCCGACACCTACCTTCAATTATTAACCCCTAATCTGCCGACCGGAGCTCACCGCTATTCTAATAAATGTATTAACCCCTAAAGCTAAGTCTAACCCTAACACTAACACCCCCCTAAGTTAAATATAATTTTTATCTAACGAAATAAATTAACTCTTATTAAATAAATAATTCCTATTTAAAGCTAAATACTTACCTGTAAAATACATCCTAATATAGCTACAATATAAATTATAATTATATTATAGCTATTTTAGGATTAATATTTATTTTACAGGCAACTTTGTAATTATTTTAACCATGTACAATAGCTATTAAATAGTTAAGAACTATTTAATAGTTACCTAGTTAAAATAATTACAAATTTACCTGTAAAATAAATCCTAACCTAAGATATAATTAAACCTAACACTACCCTATCAATAAAATAATTAAATAAACTACCTACAATTACCTACAATTAACCTAACACTACACTATCAATAAATTAATTAAACACAATTGCTACAAATAAATAAAATTAAATAAACTATCTAAAGTACAAAAAATAAAAAAGAACTAAGTTACAGAAAATAATAAAATATTTACAAACATAAGAAAAATATTACAACAATTTTAAACTAATTACACCTACTCTAAGCCCCCTAATAAAATAACAAAGCCCCCCAAAATAAAAAATTCCCTACCCTATTCTAAAATACAAATATTACAAGCTCTTTTACCTTACCAGCCCTGAACAGGGCCCTTTGCGGGGCATGCCCCAAGAATTTCAGCTCTTTTGCCTGTAAAAAAAAACATACAATACCCCCCCCCCAACATTACAACCCACCACCCACATACCCCTAATCTAACCCAAACCCCCCTTAAATAAACCTAACACTACCCCCCTGATGATCTTCCTACCTTGTCTTCACCATGCCAGGTTCACCGATCCGTCCTGGCTCCAAGATCTTCATCCAACCCAAGCGGGGGCTAGACATCCACTGAAGAAGTCCAGAAGAGGGTCCAAAGTCTTCCTCCTATCCGGCAAGAAGAGGACATCCGGACCGGCAAACATCTTCTCCAAGCGGCATCTTCTATCTTCTTCCATCCGATGACGACCGGCTCCATCTTGAAGACCTCCAGCGCGGATCCATCCTCTTCTTCCGACGACTAGACGACGAATGACGGTTCCTTTAAGGGACGTCATCCAAGATGGCGTCCCTCGAATTCCGATTGGCTGATAGGATTCTATCAGCCAATCGGAATTAAGGTAGGAATTTTCTGATTGGCTGATGGAATCAGCCAATCAGAATATAGTTCAATCCGATTGGCTGATCCAATCAGCCAATCAGATTGAGCTCGCATTCTATTGGCTGTTCCGATCAGCCAATAGAATGCGAGCTCAATCTGATTGGCTGATTGGATCAGCCAATCGGATTGAACTATATTCTGATTGGCTGATTCCATCAGCCAATCAGAAAATTCCTACCTTAATTCCGATTGGCTGATAGAATCCTATCAGCCAATCGGAATTCGAGGGACGCCATCTTGGATGACGTCCCTTAAAGGAACCGTCATTCGTCGTCTAGTCGTCGGAAGAAGAGGATGGATCCGCGCTGGAGGTCTTCAAGATGGAGCCGGTCGTCATCGGATGGAAGAAGATAGAAGATGCCGCTTGGAGAAGATGTTTGCCGGTCCGGATGTCCTCTTCTTGCCGGATAGGAGGAAGACTTTGGACCCTCTTCTGGACTTCTTCAGTGGATGTCTAGCCCCCGCTTGGGTTGGATGAAGATCTTGGAGCCAGGACGGATCGGTGAACCTGGCATGGTGAAGACAAGGTAGGAAGATCATCAGGGGGGTAGTGTTAGGTTTATTTAAGGGGGGTTTGGGTTAGATTAGGGGTATGTGGGTGGTGGGTTGTAATGTTGGGGGGGGGGTATTGTATGTTTTTTTTTACAGGCAAAAGAGCTGAAATTCTTGGGGCATGCCCCGCAAAGGGCCCTGTTCAGGGCTGGTAAGGTAAAAGAGCTTGTAATATTTGTATTTTAGAATAGGGTAGGGAATTTTTTATTTTGGGGGGCTTTGTTATTTTATTAGGGGGCTTAGAGTAGGTGTAATTAGTTTAAAATTGTTGTAATATTTTTCTTATGTTTGTAAATATTTTATTATTTTCTGTAACTTAGTTCTTTTTTATTTTTTGTACTTTAGATAGTTTATTTAATTTTATTTATTTGTAGCAATTGTGTTTAATTAATTTATTGATAGTGTAGTGTTAAGTTAATTGTAGGTAATTGTAGGTAGTTTATTTAATTATTTTATTGATAGGGTAGTGTTAGGTTTAATTATATCTTAGGTTAGGATTTATTTTACAGGTAAATTTGTAATTATTTTAACTAGGTAACTATTAAATAGTTCTTAACTATTTAATAGCTATTGTACATGGTTAAAATAATTACAAAGTTGCCTGTAAAATAAATATTAATCCTAAAATAGCTATAATATAATTATAATTTATATTGTAGCTATATTAGGATGTATTTTACAGGTAAGTATTTAGCTTTAAATAGGAATTATTTATTTAATAAGAGTTAATTTATTTCGTTAGATAAAAATTATATTTAACTTAGGGGGGTGTTAGTGTTAGGGTTAGACTTAGCTTTAGGGGTTAATACATTTATTAGAATAGCGGTGAGCTCCGGTCGGCAGATTAGGGGTTAATAATTGAAGTTAGGTGTCGGCGATGTTAGGGAGGGCAGATTAGGGGTTAATACTATTTATGATAGGGTTAGTGAGGCGGATTAGGGGTTAATAACTTTATTATAGTAGCGCTCAGGTCCGCTCGGCAGATTAGGGGTTAATAATTGTAGGTAGGTGTCGGCGACGTTGTGGGGGGCAGATTAGGGGTTAATAAATATAACATAGGGGTCGGCGATGTTAGGGCAGCAGATTAGGGGTACATAGGGATAACGTAGGTGGCGGCGGTTTACGGAGCGGCAGATTAGGGGTTAAAAGTGTAATGCAGGGGTCAGCGATAGCGGGGGCGGCAGATTAGGGGTTAATAAGTGTAAGGTTAGGGGTGTTTAGACTCGGGGTACATGTTAGGGTGTTAGGTGCAGACTTAGGAGGTGTTTCCCCATAGGAAACAATGGGGCTGCGTTAGGAGCTGAACGCTGCTTTTTTGCAGGTGTTAGGTTTTTTTTCAGCTCAAACAGCCCCATTGTTTCCTATGGGAGAATCGTGCACGAGCACGTTTTTGATGCCGGCCGCGTCCGTAAGCAACTCTGGTATCGAGAGTTGCATTTGCGGTAAAAATGCTCTACGCTCCTTTTTTGGAGCCTAACGCAGCATTTGTTTGAACTCTCGATACCAGAGTTAAATTTATGGTGCGGCCAGAAAAAAAACCCGCGGAGCGTTAACAGCCCTTTTACCGCCGAACTCTAAATCTAGGCCTTAGGGTTTATTTTATAGGTAAGTATTTAGATTTAAATAGGAATATTTTAGTTTATAAATTAATTAGATTAATTTAATATAAATTTAGTTAGGGGTGTTAGGGTTAGATAGAGTTAATATAGTTAATATAAATACTATAGTAACTATATTAACTATATTAACCCTAATATAATTAGGGTTAATATAGTTAATATATATAATGTAATAACTATATTAACTATAATATACTTAGGGTTAATATAGATAATATAGCTGGCGGCGGGGTAGGTAGATTAAATTAGGGGTTAATCATTTTAATAGAGATGGCGGCGGTGTTAGGGGCTCACTTTAGGGGGTTATAGATTTAATATAGCTGGCGGCGGGGTACGGGAGCGGCGGTTTAGGGGTTAATAACTTTATTAGGTTGCGGCGGGGTACGGGAGCGGCGGTTTAGGGGTTAATAGCATTTTTATTGTTAGGCTAGTGAGGGGGGATAGCGGATAGAGGGTTAGACAGTGCGGGCTATGTTAGGGAGGCGTGTTAGACAGTGCGGGCTATGTTAGGGAGGCGTGTTAGACAGTGCGGGCTATGTTAGGGAGGCGTGTTAGACAGTGCGGGTGTTTTAAACTTTAGTCAGGTTTTATAGGCGCCGGCAGATTCTAACGTGGCGCAAGTCACTGGCGACGCCAGAAATTTGTACTTACGCAGATTTCTGGACATCGCTGGTTTGTCAGACTTACGGCACGTTAGCATCTGACGGCGACCTATATGGGATGGCTCGAGTTGCGAGCTGAAACTGCGGGCGACGCCGGTTCCCTCACTTGCGCCGCAAACTGCGATCGATATCGGATCGCGCCCCGGATCTCACCGCTACTATAATAAATGTATTAACCCCTAAAGCTAAGTCTAACCCTAACACTAACACCCCCCTAACTTAAATATAATTTAAATCTAGCGAAATAAATTAACTATTATTAAATAAATTATTCCTATTTAAAGCTAAATACTTACCTGTAAAATAAACCCTAATATAGCTACAATATAAATTATAATTATATTGTAGCTATTTTAGGATTAATATTTATTTTACAGGCAACTTTGTAATTATATTAACCAGGTACAATAGCTATTAAATAGTTAATAACTATTTAATAGTTACCTAGTTAAAATAATTACAAAATTACCTGTAAAATAAATCCTAACCTAAGTTACAATTAAACCTAACACTACACTATCAATAAATTAATTAAATACAATACCTACAAATAAATACAATTAAATAAACTAACTAAAGTACAAAAAATAAAAAAGAACTAAGTTACAAAAAATAAAAAAATATTTACAAACATTAGAAAAATATTACAACAATTTTAAACTAATTACACCTACTCTAAGCCCCCTAATAAAATAACAAAGCCCCCCAAAATAAAAAAAATGCCCTACCCTATTCTAATAGTTATTAACTATTTAATAGCTCTTGTACCTGGTTAAAATAAATACAAAGTTGCCTGTAAAATAAATATTAATCCTAAAATAGCTACAATATAATTATAATTTATATTGTAGCTATATTAGGGTTTATTTTACAGGTAAGTATTTAGTTTTAAATAGGAATAATTTATTTAATAATAGTTCATTTATTTCGTTAGATTTAAATTATATTTAACTTAGGGGGGTGTTAGGGTTAGGGTTAGACTTAGCTTTAGGGGTTAATACATTTATTAAAGTAGCGGTGAGATCCGGTCAGCAGATTAGGGGTTAATTATTGTAGGTAGGTGGAGGCGACGTTGGGGGCGGCAGATTAGGGGTTAATAAATATAATATAGGGGTCGGCGGTGTTAGGGGCAGCAGATTAGGGGTACATAGGGATAATGTAGGTTGCGGCGGTGTACGGAGCGGCAGATTAGGGGTTAATAATAATATGCAGGTGTCAGCAATAGCGGGGGCTGCAGATTAGGGGTTAATAAATATAACATAGTGGTCGGCGATGTTAGGGGCAGCAGATTAGGGGTACATAGGGATAATGTAGGTTGCGGCGGTGTACGGAGCGGCAGATTAGGGGTTAATTATAATATGCAGGGGTCAGCGATAGCGGGGGCGGCAGATTAGGGGTTAATAAGTGTAAGGTTAGGGGTGTTTAGACTCGGGGTACATGTTAGGGTGTTAGGTGCAGACTTAGGAAGTGTTTCCCCATAGGAAACAATGTAGCTGCGTTAGGAGCTGAACGCTGCTTTTTTGCAGGTGTTAGGTTTTTTTTCAGCTCAAACAGCCCCATTGTTTCCTATAGGGGAATCGTGCACGAGCACGTTTTTGAAGCTGGCCGCGTCCGTAAGCAACACTGGTATTGAGAGTTGCAGTGGCGGTAAATATGCTCTACGCTCCCTTTTTGGAGCCTAACGCAGCCCTTCTGTGAACTCTAAATACCAGCGGTATTTAAAAGGTGCGGGAGAAAAAAAGCCAGCGTAGCTAACGCACCCCTTTGGCCGCAGAACTCTAAATCTAGCCGTGTATGAACTAGCTGAATTCTGTGAGTTTGGTGTTGCTAAAGAAGAGCAAATCAGAGACAGAATAGTTATTGGAATTGCAGATGCTGAAGTCTCACTGAAGCTGCAGTTAGAGCCTGATTTAACATTAGATGGGGCTATTAGGATGGCCCGCCAGAGTGAACTGGTGAAAAAGCAAAGTGCTGATCTGAGGTCTGAGAGTATTGTGGATGAAGTGCAACAGTCCAGGAAAACTGCTAGTGAAAGGCACAGTGTGAGCGTTAGATCTAAAATAATGGAAAGGCCTAGAAGTGGATGGGCGCAGCATGCCCGATGCACACTGTGCTACCGTGCCCATGATCAGAGTGTTATATGCCCGGCCAGAGATAAAAGATGCAGAAAATGTAACAGAATGGGCTATTTTGAAGTGGTGTGTAAAACTGAATACATTAAGGAGATGCAGGTGGACAGTGACCAGGAGGGTCAGGAAGTGTCTTTTGTGGGGTCCGTTGTGGAACGGCCAAGCTCAGAGGAAGATTGGAAAGTTACTTTTACTGTAATGGGAGCCAAAGTTGATTTTAAGATTGACACAGGAGCAGATATCACTGTAATGTCTTTTGCTGCATTTATGAAACTGAATCGACAGCCCCTGCTGGCGAAGGTTACTACAAATGTGCATAGTCCTGGTGGCCGCATTGATTGTGCGGGGAAATTTCTTGCCAGCTGCGAGTACAAGCAAAGGAAGTTCACTATGTGGGTGCATGTGATTTGAGGTCAGTGTGTTAGCAATTTATTGAGTAGAAAAGCAGCCTGCGACTTGGGCCTTGTGGCCAGAGTGAATGAGATCTGTGAAGATATGTTTGGCGAGTTGGGCCTACTGAATTGTAATCCAGTCCATATAGCACTTAAAAGTGAAACAGTCCCATACAGTATTTCTACTCCCTGTAGAATCCCATTCTCGCTCATGCCTCAAGTGGAGAAGGAGCATATGCGCATAAAGTCTATGGGGGTTATTGAAGAGGTTGTTGAAGCGACTGATTGGTGTGCCCCCATTGTTCCTGTTGCAAAGAAAAACGGAAAAGTGCGCATCTGTGTGGACCTGAAAAGGTTGAATGAGGCAGTGAAGAGAGAGAGATTTGTGCTGCCGACATTAGAAGATATAGCTCCAAAGTTGGCTGGGGCGAAGTTCTTTTCCACATTAGATGCTTCTAGCGGCTTTTGACAGATCCCCCTGGATCCAAAGTGCCGCAAACTGACTACCTTTATCACACCGGTAGGTCGGTTCTGCTTCTGCAGACTCCCCTTTGGGATATCCTCTGCTCCTGAAATCTTTCAAAGGGAAATGAGTTCTCTCCTGAGTGACCATGTGGGTACGGCAGTCGTCATGGACAACATTCTAGTGTATGGGTCTACAGTGGAGGAGCATGATCAGCGTTTAAGTTGTGTGCTGCAGGCTATCAAAGAGTCTGGGCTGAAGCTGAATAAAGAAAAATGCCATTTTAGGAAATCTGAATTATGTTACTTTGGGCATATCATCAATGGGGATGGCATCAAGCCAGACCCCGAGAAAATTTGTGCTATTGAACAGATGAAAAGTCCTTCTGATGTACATGAGCTGAGACAGATATTGGGCCTTGTAAATTATGTGGGCAAGTTTCTTCCAGATTTATCAACAGTTTTACACCCTATCACAGAGTTGATAAAGAAAGACGTTGCCTGGGTCTGGGGACCTTCACAAGAAAAAGCTTTTATGCAGGCCAAGTCCCTGCTTGGGTCTGCCCCAGTGCTGGGGTTCTACGACCCTTCCAAAAAGACTGTGGTTAGTGCTGATGCAAGCAGTTATGGGTTGGGGGCTGCTCTCCTGCAGTTAAATGGAAATAAACTACAGCCCATTGCCTACTGTTCCCGCACACTGACGGCTGCGGAGTCAAAATATGCTCAAATTGAGAAAGAGTGCCTGGCTGCAGTTTGGGCCTGTGAGCGCTTTCAGCGTTATCTAGTGGGTTTGGAGAAATTTAGTCTGGAGACTGACCACAAACCGCTAGTCCCTCTAATCAACTCTTATGATATCGACAAAACACCCTTAAGATGCCAGAGACTTTTAATGAGACTGCTCAGGTTCAATGTTCAGGCAGTGCATGTGCCGGGGAAACAACTGGTTGTGGCGGATACACTATCCAGGCTCCCGCTGGCTGCTTCTGAAGAATCCTCCACCGAATCTGATGTGAAAGTGTATGTTGATTCAGTTCTGGCCTCTAAGTCCATTTCTTCAAGGAAACTGGAGGAAATAAAGAAAGAGACATATTTGGACACAGATTTGCAAGAGGTTATAAAGTACATAAAAGAAGGCTGGCCCGAGAGCCGGGCAGCCTGGATGTCTTTAAGTTCTTACCAGCCAGAGAGGTCGCAGCTCACAGAGCTGGAGGGGTTGGTGCTGTCCCAAGACTGCATCGTAATTCCTGTCAGCATGAGGAAGGAGATGTTAAACAGGATTCACGATGGCCACTTAGGCATTACAAAGTGCAGAGAAAGGGCAGCTACAGCGGTGTGGTGGCCTGGGATCAGCTCCGACATTGCAAATCACATGTCTAAATGTGCCTTTTGCTGGGAACGCCGGCCTACTCAGAGAAGGGAGCCCTTGATTTCTACTCCGCTGCCTGCGGGGCCATGGCAGAAAATAGCTGCTGATTTGTGTGAACTGCATGGGAAAAAGTTCCTTGTTGTGATCGACTACTATTCCAGGTATTTGGAAATTGCACCTCTGAATGATATCACAAGTCAAGCCGTTATCATTTGTCTGTAGAGCTTGTTCGCCCGGTGGGGCATTCCAATGGAGCTGGTGAGTGATAATGGTATGCAGTTCGCTTCTTCAGTGCTTTCAGCAGGGAATATGACTTTGTACATTCCACGTCAAGTCCACATTATCCGCAGGCCAACGGAATGGCTGAAAGGGCAGTTCAAACATCAAAATTCATTCTAAAGCAATCTGAGCCGTACCTAGCCCTCTTGTCATACAGGGCGACGCCCAATCAAGCCACCGGGTTTAGCCCGGCACAGCTGATGCTAGGACGCCAGATTCGCACCACTTTACCCTCAGTGGGTGTCTTCAAGCCGTCTGGCCCTGTTCCTCGGGACAAAGTCCTTAGGAGGGATGAAGAGGCCAAAAAGGGTTATCGTTTCTTCTACGACAGGAGACATTCCGTCAGGCCCTTACAGGAACTGAACGCGGGGCAAACTGTCAGAATTAAACTGGATGATGAGAAGAAATGGAAGACGCCTGCTACGGTGATTGGCCGCTCTCCAGAACCAAGGTCTTATGTAGTCCTTACTAACATCTTCAGCCTGTACCTGAGAGTCTGGAACTGGATGCCTCAGTACCACCGCCGGTGGGATCCCCTGTTCTAAAAGAGGTGCCTTCCCCTCAGCAAGATCACAGCGGGGATATGTCTTTGCTTCCAGCGGACTCTTATTCACCATCTTCTGTATATGAGGACAGTTCATGCAAAGTTACATCAAGCGGAAGAGTGGTGAAACTTCTGGCCCGATATAGGGACTGACTTTAGCTAGAACAGCGACCGGAAGTATGGGCAGAATAATCCCATGGTCACTGTGGACTAGGGTAGTCTACCCCGATGTCCAAGTCAGGATGTAATTAATGTTGTTCATTTTTCTGTAACCAATTTACTATACACTGTTCAAAAATGTTGTTGTATGCTCTTTGTATACTCTGTTATTTGTTATATTTAAATGTATGCTTCGCCTTTGAAAAGGGGGAAGATGTGATGAGAGCAGGAAGTGATGTCACTAGTTTGGGGGTGGGGCTTAGGTCCGGGTGTCTGTGTCACAGTTAGTTAGTACAATCAACCTGACTAGATGTATGTTTCTGTGCTCTGTAATAAAATAGAGTTGCACCATCATTGCTGTGTCCTGCATATGTCTTCATCTCATGACACTGAGTTTCATCAGCATAGAGGTGATATTTGAAGCGATAGCTGTTAATAACTTTACCCAGTGAAGAAGTAAAAATAAAGGAGAGTAGAGAACCCAGGACAGAGCCTAGAGGTATTCCAACAGACAGAGGCAATGAATAGGAGGTGTCACCTGCGAATGAGACAGAAAAGGAGCTGCTAGAGAGATAAGAGTGGATCTATTAGTTGGCAGTGTCACAAGATGTGATGCAACCTTTAATAGCAAATCAGTCAGCACAGAAAATATAAATAGTGTTTAAAGGGGTGCTGTACTTTTTTTTAAAAATACATTTTTATTAGTTTTCAATATATGTCGAATACAATAAGTGAACAGAAAATGAGGGACACCCCTCCATTATTGTTCAAACTATACAGACTATACAAGTGAAATAAACATACATGTGTGTACATACATTATGTCGAGCCCTGGACATTTATACTTCTGAACGGAAATAGAAAGATATTGGTCTCATATTACAGGGACCTATTAACTTATTCTTAATCTGTGTTTAACTTCTTGCAACATAATTGTTTATGAACTACTATCTGGAAGAGAGAGAGAAAAAAAAGAGGAAAAGGAAGGGGAAAACAAACACACAAAGTCCCATCTACACATCCTTAATCCACCACCCCGCACCAACACTGTATTTATTCTTCTATCCAACATTTTGGGAGATAACCATCATAGATATTTTGTAACACAAATTCCGTATTACTAAATGGAAGTACCTTAACGACTATTGTCCATTTATTAAAAAAAATGTTTGATCTGTGGATTAGTTGGATACTGTAGGGAGAGTTGTTCCAGAACACATTGTGTTATCAAGGCCTTTTTGAACACGTTAAATTTTGGGGCTCTATGAGATTTTCATTTTTTAAGAATAAGGTTCCTAGTTAACAATATAATTGTATGGAGTAAGTCATTGTTCTTATATTAATTTGAGTATTTAATTAGGCAAATAACATGCTGTGCTGAGATCTCATTCCCTACTTCCAGTATTCCTATAAGTCAATAATTGATTTGAGCCCAAAGTTGCCCAAATTTGGGCATGACCAAAAATAGTGGAGAATGTCTGCTGCCTGTATACTATATTTAGGACATACTTGTTTTCTCTTATACCATTTTTGGAGGCTGTGGGTGGTTATGTATACTCTATTAATTACTTTCAAATGTGATTCGTGCCACGCCTTCTGCACCTAAGATTTATTTATTGTATTTAAACTGTCTTGCACCTTTGTGGTACTGATATCAGGGAAGTCCTTTTGCCATCTGTGCTGAATCCCTTCTATTTGCTTTATATTCAAATTAGAATTAATTAGGTTGCATAGGTATGAAATCGAATATATTCCCTCCTGATATAATTTAATTCTAATGGACAAAGGTCCCGAAGACCAATCTGTGTTATGTTATTTTAGTAGTTTGTTTATGTAATGCCTAATTTATAAGAGGGCAAAAAGTCTTGTTTGGGAAGTCTAAATTGTAAAGAGATGTTCTGCAATAAGTTGATAGATAGGTCTGGGGGGGATAGGAGTTGTTTAATCTGTGTTAGGCCTTTGGCCTTCCATTGCGTAAAGACCCTGTGTGAGAGACCTGATTCAAAATCCGGATTTCCGGTAATTGTTAAAAATTCTGTACAGAAAGGATTAACATTGATTTCCAGGCAATATTTCTGCCAGGCCAGTATTATATTTTTAAAGGAGATCAAATTAGTTATCTTGTTCGGTAATTTAGATGGGGGACATTGAAGAATAGCTTTAAGATCGAATGCTGCTATCATATCAGTTTTGCATTGAGTAAATTAAACATATTTTTGTCCAGTAACCCAATCTAGAGCAAATTTCAGCAGTGCGGCAAGATTATAAAATTTCACATTTGGAAAGGCTAGAGCAGCGGCAGCCTTGGGATGCATCAATTTGCTTATAGCAATTCGTGGTCTTTGCCCATTAAAAATACATTTTGTACATGTTTGCTTGAAACTAGTCACGTCTGTCTTACGCAGGAAAAGCGGGATGTTTTGGAAAAAATATAATAATTTTGGGAACAGAATTGCTTTGATTAACATTACCCTAGCCATAATAGAGATTGGTAAATTAATCCAATCTGATGTCTTCCTCTTACATTCTGTAAAGAACTTAACAAAGTTTTGATCGTACCATTTTAATGGATTTCTTGTTAAAATGATTTCAAAATACTTTCGGCTAGATTGCGAGTTGTGCGTTAGGTTAAAAAAGCAGCGTTAAGAGGTCCTAACGCTGCTTTTTAACGCCCGCTGATATTACGAGTCTTGCAGGTACAGGTGTACCGCTCACTTTTTTGGCCAGACTTGGATATACCGCAAATACACTTACGTAAATTGCGTATCCTCTTTTTTTCAATGGGACATGCATAGCGCTGGTATTACGAGTCTGCCAAAAAGTGAGCGGTCCACCCTCTCTGACTGGTACCGCATTTTAAAGTCAGTAGTTAAGAGTTTTACACTACAACGCCGTAGCATAAAACTCTTAAGTAAAGTGCTAAAAAGTACACTAACACCCATAAACTACCTATTAACCCCTAAATCGAGGCCCTCCCGCATCGCAAACAATAAAAACCTTTTTTAACCCCAAATCTGCCGAACCGGAAATCGCCGCCACTATATTAAATATATTAACCCCTAAACCGTCGCACTAGCGCCTCGCAAACATTAGTTAAATATTATTAACCCCTAATCTGCCATCCCTAACATCGCCGACACCTACCTACATTTAATAACCCCTAATCTGCCGCCCCCAACGTCGCCGCCACTATACTAAAATTATTAACCCCTAAATCTAAGTCTAACCCTAACACCCCCTAACTTAAATATAATTTAAATAAATCTAAATAAAAATTACTATAATTAACTAAATTATTCCTATTTAAAACTAAATACTTACCTATAAAATAAACCCTAAGATAGCTACAATATAACTAATAGTTACATTGTAGCTATCTTAGGGTTTATTTTTATTTTAAAGGCAAGTTTGTATTTATTTTAACTAGGTAGAATAGTTATTAAATAGTTATTAACTATTTAATAACTACCTAGCTAAAATAAATACAAAAGTACCTGTAAAATAAAACCTAACCTAAGTTACAATAACACCTAACACTACACTATAATTAAATGACTTACCTAAATTAAATACAATTAAATAAAATTAGCTAAAGTACAAAACCCCCCCCACTAAATTACAGAAAATAATAAACAAATTGCAAGATTTTTAAACTAATTACACCTAATCTAATCCCCCTAACAAAATAAAAAGCCCCCCCAAAATAAAAAAGCCCTACTCTACACTAAATTACAAGTAGCCCTTAAAAGGGCCTTTTGCGAGGCATTGCCCCAAAGTAATCAGCTCTTTTACCTGTAAAAAAATGACAAATCCCCCAGAACATTAAAACAAACTGTTCCAATCAGCCAATAGAATGTGAGCTCAATCCTATTGGCTGATTGCATCAGCCAATAGGATTTTTTCTACCTTAATTCCGATTGGCTGATAAAATTCAGCGAATCGGAATTGAAGGGACGCCATCTTGGATGACGTCATTTAAAGGAACCTTTATTCCAGAAGAGCTGTCGGATGAAGAGGATGCTTCGCGTCGGATGTCTTGACGATGGACCCGCTCCGCGCCGGATGGATGAAGATAGAAGATGCCGTCTGGGTGAAGACTTCTGCCCGTCTGGAGGACCACTTCGCCTGGCTTGGATGAAGAATTCTCCCAACTTTGTTGAGGACTTCGGCCTGGTTGGATCAAGACTTCTCCCAGTAAGGTGATCTTCAAGGGGTTAGTGTTAGGTAATTATTTTACAGGTAAAAGAGCTGATTACTTTGGGGCAATGCCCCGCAAAAGGCCCTTTTAAGGGCTATTTGTAATTTAGTGTAGGGTAGGGCTTTTTTTTTATTTTGGGGGGGGGGCTTTTTTATTTTGTTAGGGGGATTAGATTACGTGTAATTAGTTTAAAAATCTTGTAATTTGTTTATTATTTTCTGTAATTTAGTGGGGGGTTTTTTTGTACTTTAGATAATTTAATTTAATTGTATTTAATTGTATTTAATTTATGGAAATAATTTAATTATAGTGTAGTGTTAGGTGTAATTGTAACTTAGGTTAGGTTTTATTTTACAGGTACTTTTGTTTTTATTTTATCTAGGTACTTATTAAATAGTTAATAACTATTTAATAACTATTGTACCTAGTTAAAATAAATACAAACTTGCATGTAAAATAAAAATAAACCCTAAGATAGCTACAATGTAACTATTAGTTATATTGTAGCTAGCTTAGGCTTTATTTTACAGGTAAGTATTTAGTTTTAAATAGGAATAATTATTTAATGATAGGAATATTTATTTCGATTTATTTTAATTATATTTATGTTAGGGGGTGTTAGGTTTAGGGTTAGACTTTAATATAGAGGCGACGATGTTGGGAAGGCAGATTAGGGGTTAATAAATGTAGGTAGGTTGCGGCGATGTTAGGGCAAGCAGATTAGGGGATAATAATATTTAACTATTGTTTGCGAGGCAGGAGTGCAGCGGTTTAGGGGTTAATATGTTTATTATAGTGGCGGCGACGTTGGGGCGGCAGATTAGTGGTTAAAAAGTGTAGGTAGGTTGCGGCGACATTGGGACAGCAGATTAGGGGTTAATAAATATAATGTAGGTGTCGGCGATGTTGGGGACAGCAGATTAGGGGTTCATAAGTATAATGTAGGTGGCGGCGGTGTCTGGAGCGGCAGATTAGGGGTTAATAATTTTAATGTAGGTGTCGGCGATGTCGCGGGTGGCAGATTAGGGTTTAATAAGTGTAAGATTAGGGGTGTTTAGACTCGGGGTTCATGTTAGGGTGTTAGGTATAGACATAAAATGTATTTCCCCATAGGAATCAATGGGGCTGCGTTAAGGAGTTTTACGCTTCTTTTTTGCAGGTGTTAGACTTTTTCTCAGCTGGCTCTCCCCGTTGATTCCTATGGGGAAATCGTGCACGAGCACGTTACACCAGCTCACCGCTAACGTAAGCAGCGCTGGTATTGGAGTACGGTAATGAGCAAATTTTTGCTGAACGCTCACTTCATGTCTGGTTTGTAAAAACCCGTAATACCAGCGCTGTCTGTAAGTGAGCGGTGAGCATAAACTGCTCGTTAGCACCGCACAGCCTCTAACGCAAAACTCGTAATCTAGGTGTTTATTTGTTGAATTTCTTTAAAGGGATGTTTGAAAGACAATTTAACTGGTTTGTTTAGCCATGACAGCTCTGATTTCCCAATATTAATCTTATATTCTGATATGGTACCAAATCGCTGAATATCAGTCATCAGAGTTTCTTGTAGATTACTTAGATACAGTAAGATATCATCAGCATATAAAGAAAGAGCAAAGTTTTGCCCACCTATTTGAATACCTTTCAGATGTTGCCTTAGTAAAATGGCCAGAGTTTCAATTGAGATGTTAAAAAGCAGGGGCGATAGAGGACATCTCTTTCTAGTACCACATTGGAGTTTAAAGCTATCTGAGACCACTCCATTGACTATCACTGCGAAATTGGTTTGTTATAAATAGATTGGATGACATTAAAAAAATTCCCTGAAAAGCCAAATTTATCTAATGTAGTAAACAAATGGTCCCAGTTTATATGATCAAAGGCCTTTTCGGGGGTCTACTGTCACAATTGCTGCCTTCTCTCCTCTAGGAGGGTTTCCTGCCTTTACTTATTCCATAGAGCATAGAGGTGATATTTGAAGCTATAGCTGTTGATAATTTTACCCAGGGAAGAAGTAAAAAGAAAGGAGAGTTGAGGAACCTGGACAGAGCCTAGCAGTATTCCAACAGACAGAGGCAATGAAGAGGAGGTGTCGCCTGTGAATGAGACAGAAAAGGAGCTGCTAGAGAAATAAGAGTGGATCCATTAGAGGGCAGTGTCACAAGATGTGATGCAACCTTTTATAGCAAATCAGCCAGCACATAGAATATAAATAGTGTTTAAAGGGGTGCTGTACTTAAAGGGATATGAAAACACATTTAAAAAAAAAAGTTTCCAATTTACGTCTATTATCAAATTTGCTTCATTCCCTTGGTATTCTTTGTTGAAGAGATACCGAGGTATACATCTGGAGCACTACATGGCAGGCAATGGTGCTGCCATCTAATTCTCTTACAAATGGAAAACATTCTTGCAAAACTGCTGCCATATAGTGCTCCAGAAATAGGCTGGCTCGTAAGCCCTGCTTTTCCAAAGGTACCAAGAGAACAAAGAAAAAATTATAATAGAAGTAAATTAGAAAGTTGTTTAAAATCACATGCTCTATCTCATTCATGGAAGAAAAAAATTGTGTTTCATATCCCTTTAAATTCAGACAGTACTATAGTGCTTTTTTAATGGATGTTCCTGTGCTGAATAAACCAACTATTGCCAGCTGGTGATTGTTATTAGTATAACAAATTACTTAACAGCTTATTGCAATGGTGGGACACCCTTTTTTCTAATGAGGGGTATAAAGTTATAATATATTACTATAGTGAAGCAGGTTGCTAGATCCCTTCAAATAGTAAGGCATTTTAATTGTTAAGACAATCAGCTGCCAGCTGGGCAATCAAATAAGGTACATCATGTCCTTTTATGCACCAATCTTTGTAATTTTGTTTCAAATGCATATGATTCTATTACGTGATACATGTTGCCATGATTATCAGCTGAAAGCTGGCCATTAGATATCTCATTTGAAAATAGATCCTCTCTTAGTTCAAAAGAGCAATCACTTCCACCATTTTAGCACTTAGTCTGAGATTTTATTACAAGCACAGAGACTCCTATTTTGCTTTCCTTCTCTTTTACTACTAATGCAGCTTTTCATAGACAATAAGACATATTACAGGTAAATAACAATAAAAAAAACCCCAGATAACAGCCAATGAAGAACAAGTATTCAAATGAGCAGATGAAATCAACCAATGAGCAGTGTCATAATGCCCATATACAGTTCAAATAGTCCATAATCCTCCTCTTTCTCTTTTGCTTCTCACAAAGATAAGTACTCTTTGTTTGCACTATTTAATTGTTTATTTTTCATAGTAAAAACGTTCCCTTTTGTGTTTATTTGGGTAATATGCACATTTTTACCCTTTAGGTAAAACCTCTTTCAAATTACAGTTTATTTTGTTTCCGTTTTTTCCCCCTGTTTTTTTTTCCAGTTTTGGGTTCTTCCCCTTGCTTTATAAACCTTCCGTTTTACTATTCTAAGGTTAGTTTTTCCCCTTGTCGTTTTTTACCTACCTACCTTCCTTTCTCCTCAGTCTGGGTTCTTCCTTGTCCCTTCTGGGGCCCCATCCGATATGCAGCTTCGCCCGCAAAAGCCACCAACGCCGTTTTTTGCGTAGGTTGGGTATCCTATATATAGCGCCGCATATAAATGCGGCACATTTATTTTACCCGTCGGACATTTGGTATCCAATATCCAGCGGAAGGCCTTATGTGGCGAAAATGGAGAAAACTTTCTCCATTTTCATCTTTAAATAAGTAGATTTCCAGCCTCCAAGGAAAATTTAAAAGACCTTTATTTTTCTTTTGAAGGGTCCATGAAACAAACGACAACTTTTCAAACCACTCACTGGTTCTTAATCATGTCTAATTGATCTATGTACAGGTGTGCCTTTTATACCTGGTAAAACAGTTTATCTATACAATATTGCCATCTTGTGGTCTTTTGTTAAAATTACATGTATGCAATATGAAATAAACAGTTTTATTTTCCTTGCTCAGTTATCCTATATGTTTCATATGTATATATTAAAATATTGTACTAAAATCACAGTACACGTACTAACCTACCTATACTTATTAAAAAATCGGAATATTAGCACAACAGATCTTGCTACAATGTATTAAACTTTGATGAATTCTTTGCAATTTACAAAAATAAAGACCAATCAAAGTCTCTGTTTAGGCCACTGGGTTCTAGAGTATTCAATTTATTTATCCAAAACATTTCTTTCTTTTTGAGCATAAGATCCCTGTCACCTCCTCTCCTTGGTCTATCAATGTGATCTATAACTTGGAATCGCAACCGGCTTATATTGTGTCCCATGGAGAGGAAGTGACAGGAAACCGGTGCTTCCTTATTTTTCATCCTAATATTAGATTTATGTTCTGTAATTCTTGTCCTGACTTCTCTGCTCATTTCTCCAATGCAAATTCTGGCACATGGACATTTAATTAAATATATGGCATATGTACTCCTGCATGTTAAATGTTGTCTAATTGGATATTTTGTTCCATTTGCTGGGTGCAAGAAATGTTTACCTTTAATTAAAGAACTGCAATGACTGCAGTGGAGACATGGGTAACAGCCTACATTATCTGATCCTATTCTATTTTGTGGCTTTTTAGCACTACCTATGTCTGCTCTCACTAAGAGATCTCTTAAATTTTTATTTTTCTTCTATACCATCATTGGAATATTTTTGAATTCTTCTATCCCAGGATTGCAGTCTTTCAATATATGCCAATATTTATTAATAATGCCTGAAATTTTAGGACCCAAAATACTGTATTGTGTCACAAATATCATCCTATTTTCCTTTTTGTCATTCTTTTTTTTAGTGTCTTGATTGTTAACTTTCACAAGTTCTAATTGCTCTTGAATGAATGTATTAGGTAACCTCTCTTTTTAATTTTGTCTGCCATTTCACTTAACCTTAAATTGCATCTATCTTTATCCAACACAATTCTTTGTACCCTTAAATATTGACTTCTAGGTATGGCCTTAAATGTGTTTTCTGGATGATGACTATCAAACTGTAATATTTTGTTTTTGTCAGTTGGTTTGGTGTATAAGTCTGTCTTCAAAAACTCATCTTCTACATATACAAAAGTATCCAGAAACTCCACACCTACTTCACTCATTTTTTGAGTAAATTTTAACCACTTAACAGACAGGTTTAGGTGCTCTACAAATGTCAATGTTGTACCAGGTATAAAAGGCACACCTGTACATAAATCAATTAGACATGATTAAGAACCAGTGAGTGGTTTGAAACGTTGTCGTTTGTTTCATGGACCCTGCAAAAGAAAAATAAAGGTCTTTTAAATTTTCCTTGGGGGCTGGAAATCTACTTATTTACAGTTATACATTGGGACCTGGCTAGTCCTGCTCCTTGCCACGGGAAAGGAAGAAAGGTGCTGTATCCCATATTACCAGTTTTGAATCCATTTTCACCTTGCCATAAAATGCAGCCGTAGCAGGCCTTGCGCTGAGTATTGGAGCACCGTAACTCCGTAAAATGCCTGCAAAAAAACCCCCTAACACCTAACGCATGTCTATCTACCTGTCAACCGCAATCCCCCACCGCAATACCTAATAAAGTGTTTAACCCCTAAACCGCTGCTCCCGGACCCCGCCGCCACCTACATTAAATTTATTAATCCCTAATCTGACCCCCCTACACCGCCGCCACCTACATTAAATATAATAACCCCTAATCTGACCCCCCTACACCGCCGCTACCTACATTAAATATATTAACCTCTAATCTGACCCCCTTACACCGCCGCCACCTACATTAAATATATTAACCCCTTATCTAACCTCCCTACACCGCCGCCACCTACATTAAATTTATTAACCCCTAATCTGACCCCCCTACACCGCCGCCACCTACATTAAATATATTAACCCCTAATCTGACCCCCCTACACTGCCGCCAACTACATTAAATGTATTACCCCCTAAACCTAAGTCTAACCCTAACACCCCCCTAACTTAATTATTATTTAAATAAATATAAATAATATTGATATTATTAACTAGATTATTCCTATTTAAAACTAAATACTTACCTATAAAATAAACCCTAAGATAGCTACAATATAATTAATAATTACATTGTAGCTATTTTAGGATTTATATTTATTTTACAGGTAACTTTGTATTTATTTTAACTAGGTACAATAGCTATTAAATAGTTAATAACTATTTAATAGCTACCTAGTTAAAATAATTACAAAATTACCTGTAAAATAAATCCTAACCTAAGTTACAAATACACCTAACACTAAACTATCAATAAATATAAACTAAACTATATTACAAAAAAACCCCATTAAGTTACAAAAAATAAAAAAATATTACAAGAAGTTTAATCTAATTACACCTAATCTAAGCCCCCTAATAAAATAAAAAAGCCCCCCAAAATAATAAAATGCCCTACCCTATACTAAATTACAAATAGCCCTTAAAAGACCCTTTTGCAGGGCATTGCCCCAAAGTAATCAGCTCTTTTACCTGTAAAAAAAAGTTACAACCCACCATCCGATGGTGCAGAAGAGGACATCCGGACTGGCATACATCTTCATCCAAGCAGCATCTTCTATCTTCCTCCATCCAACGAGGAACGGCTCCATCTTGAAGACCTCCGGAGCGGAACATCCTTCTAGAATCCTATCAGCCAATTGGAATTTAAGGGACGCCATCTTGGATGACGTCATTTAAAGGACCAGCCATTCGTCGGGTAGTCGTCGGCCTAGAAGGATGTTCCGCGTCGGAGTTCTTCAAGATGGAGCCGTTCCTCATCGGATGGATGAAGATAGAAGATGCCGCTTGGATGAAGACTTCTGCCGGTCCGGATGTCCTCTTCTGCCCGAATAGGATGAAGACTTCTGCCGGTCCGGATGTCCTCTTCTTCCCCATCAGATGACCACTGGTGCCCGGCTGGGTGAAGACGGCTCAAGGTAGGGTGATCTTCAATGGGGTAGTGTTAGGTTTTTTTAAGGGGGGATCGGGTGGGTTTTAGAGTAGGGGTGTGTGGGTGGTGGGTTGTAATGTTGGGGGGGGGATTGTTCTTTTTTTTACAGGTAAAAGAGCTGATTACTTTGGGGCAATGCCCCGCAAAAGGCCCTTTTAAGGGCTATTTGTAATTTAGTATAGGGTAAGGCATTTTATTATTTTGGGGGGCTTTTTTTATTTTATTAGGGGGCTTAGATTAGGTATAATTAGATTAAACTTCTTGTAATATTTTTTATTTTTTGTAATTTAGCGGGGGGGGTTGTAATATAGTTTAGTTTATTTAATTGTATTTTATTTTACATAATTGTAGTTAATTTATTTAATTAATTTATTGATAGTGTAGTGTTAGGTGTATTTGTAACTTAGGTTAGGATTTATTTTACAGGTAATTTTGTAATTATTTTAACTAGGTAGCTATTAAATAGTTATTAACTATTTAATAGCTATTGTACCTAGTTAAAATAAATACAAAGTTACCTGTAAAATAAATATAAATCCTAAAATAGCTACAATGTAATTATTAATTATATTGTAGCTATCTTAGGGTTTATTTTATAGGTAAGTATTTAGTTTTAAATAGGAATAATTTAGTTAATAATATTAATATTATTTATATTTATTTAAATAATAATTAAGTTAGGGGGGTGTTAGGGTTAGACTTAGATTTAGGGGTTAATACATTTAATGTAGGTGGCGGCGGTGTAGGGGGGTCAGATTAGGGGTTAATATATTTAATGTAGGTTGCGGCGGTGTAGGGGGTCAGATTAGGGGTTAATATATTTAATGTAGGTTGCGGCGGTGTAGGGGGTCAGATTAGGGGTTAATATATTTAATGAAGGTGGCGGCGGTGTAGGGGTGTCATATTAGAGGGTAATATATTTAATGTAGGTGGCGGCGGGGTCCGGGAGCAGCGGTTTAGGAGTTAAACACTTTATTTAGGTGCGGCAGGGTCCGGGAGCGGCGGTTTAGGGGTTAATACATTATTAGGAGTGAGAGGGGGGATTGCGGATATAGGGGTATACGTGTCAGGCTTATTTTTGTGAGGCAGGTTAGACAGTTACGGGAGATTTTATATTTTAGTTACTTTTTTTAGGCGCAGGCAGTTTCTAAAGTGCCGTAAGTCACTGGCGACTCCAGAAATTTGTAGTTACGCTCATTTCTGGACATCGCTAGTTTGTCCGACTTACGGCACTTTAGCAACTGCCGACGGGGTATATGTAATACCCTGATGTGCGAGGTGAAACTACGGGCGGCGTGGGTTCCTTCGCTTGCGTCAAAAATTCGCCTCATGCATACAATAGTACCTCTGCTAGCCAGCAGATTTTACATGTCACCAGAACCCCTGATCACGCTAATAAAAATAAATCAGGGCTTATTTTTTCACAATCTAATGTAAATAAATCTGCTTTAAGAAAATCCACCTCTGACCTTTTGAAAGCTCATAAAAGACCATATAATGACATTTCCTCCTCAGATGAGGAATATTTTTCAGGTTTTGACAATGATTATAAACAGTTTGAAGATTTTTCATCAGATTCAGACTTTGATGATTTTCTCAAATGTAAAAGAAGTAAAAAGGCCCACTTAAAAAAATCTTACGAAGAGAAAGTTTTTCTAGAATCTCTAGGCAAACCTTTTACTAAACCTGACAAATTACAACACCCCCGTTCTTCTGAATGGTTCCCTTCAAGGGAAATTGCTGATTTTATGGATCATTATTTAAGAAATTTCTTAAAGAAATCAGCATGATTCAAGGAGAGCATTCATCTTCTAAGAGATTGTCTTCTAGATCAAGATTGGTTTGTTCACCTCGATCTTACAGATGCTTATCTAACTGTTCCAATCCATTCTTCTCACAGAAAATGTCTATTTTTTTATTGGAACAACATCCTTTGGCAGTTCACTTGTCTTCCTTTCGGACTATCCTCTGCTCCTTGGATATTCACAAAAATCCTAAAACCGGTAATTGCCTGGCTCAGATTCAGGGATGTTCGTCTTATTATTTATCTGGACGACATTCTGATTATGAATCAGGATCGACATACGTTGTCCTCTCATCTGAATTTAACTATCTATCTCTTAGAGAAACTTGGATTTTGAATAAACAAGAAAAAATCCATCCTGGTTCCCACTCAGAATCTAATTTTCCTGGGTTTTCAAATAGATACCCTCTCTTCTACCCTCTTCTTCCGCAAGAAAAAATCTCTGCAATAAAAAAGGAGATCTCACCTGGCCTAAAGAAATCTTCTTTCCCTCTGAGACTCTTAGCTTGTTTTATTGGTCTCCTTTTCATCCTCTATCCTATCTAATCTTCGTGAACTCCCCAGAACCAGTTATAGAGGCAGATGCAAGCAACTCTGGATAGGCAGCACAATGTGGTCCTCTTATCACCAGTGGCAAATGGACAAATGCGGAGAGACTTCTTCACATCAATTGCAAGGAACTACTTGCAGGTTCCTTTGCAATCAAGAGCTTTATAAAAAATGTAGCTCCTATTTCTGTGATCCTTCGCATGGACAACGTTTCCTCTGTGAGATACCTAAACAAATTGGGTGGTACTAAATCAAAAACTCTTTCAGAGATCACTAAGGATTTCGTTCATCACTGCTTACAGAACAACATTTCCATTCAAGCCGAGTACATTCCAGGTCTCTCCAATTCAGCAGCAGATTGGGGATCCAGCTATCTTCAATACTCCAGCGATTGGAAATTACTTCCCAACATTTTCCTTTACCTTGCCTCCCTGAGAGGTCCCTTCACTATAGATATGTTTGCCTCCAGATCCAATTATCAGATGAAACCTTTTTTCAGTTGGCGTCCAGATCCAGAAGCCGCAGCTGTAGATGCCTTCCTTCAACCTTGGCCTGCTCAAAATGCCTACACTTTTCCCCCCTTTTCCATGATTCCCAGGACCCTTGCTCATCTTCGCAGAACTCAAAATTCCCCTCTATTAATAACTCCTCTTTGGCCAACTCAATCCTGGTACCCCTAGCTCCGGAAATTGTCTTTTCTCCCTCCCCTCCTCATTCTATCCCTCCCCAATCTCCTCCTGAACCCTTCCGGGAACCCTCACCCTCTCCTCCTAGACAGATCCCTCAATCTGGTAGCATGGGCAATTTCAGGGGCCCTTGGGCCCTCAAAGGATTTTTGGAAAGGTCTCAGTCCCTCCTTCAGGAGTCCTGGGCTCCAGGTACAAAAAAAGGCTTATCTCTCAGCCTGGTCTAAATGGTCTAGCTGGTGTTCACTGAGACACATGTATCCCATTTCAGCCCCTCTTCCTGAAGTAATTAATTACCTTTCTTTCCTTTTTGATAATGGTCTCGCTTATAGATCCATTAATTTGGCTCGTTCTGCCATTTCTGCTTCTCACGACTTCTTCAATGATATTCCAATCGGTCGTCACCCCCATATTTGTCGTTTATTAAAAGCCATCAGATTAAAAAATCCCCATGCTCCCAAATATTCCTTTTTCTGGGATGTAGTACTTGTTATTTCTTTCCTTAATAATTGGTCCACCAATTCTGATCTTTATCTCTAACAACTCTCTGCTAAATTAGCTACTCTTCTCTGTCTCTTATCCTTTCACAGAGTTTCCGATGTAAAAGCTATCAATATAAATTCCAAAATGTTTCCCCCCTTTGGTGTCACCTTCTTACTTTCTCGCAGAACTAAATGTCTCTCAAACTCTATCTTTTATCCATTTTTTCCTGATCATCCCAAACTCTGTGTGGCCTCCAGTCTCAGAGAATATGAAAACAGAACTTCTTCTCTCAGATCTTCTTCATATCCTCTTAATTTCTTTTGTTTCCCCTTTCAAACCCCTCTCTTCTACTTCCATTGCCAGATGGGTTAAATGGATCCTTCTTCTATCTGGGGTGGAGGATTATTTTACCGCTCATTCTATTCGAGGAGCCTCTGCCTCTAAAGCGTTCTTGAAATCTTCCTCTCTTCAAGATATCCTTTCTACTGTAGACTGGTCTTCAGACTCTACTTCAAACAGTTCTATTTCAAACCTATTTCTCACGCTGCTTCTTCTTTAATACTTTGCTTTAAACTAGCAAAATAGGAGTCTCTGTGCTTGTAATAAAATTCCAATTATCCTAGCTTTGTGAAGGAATAATCTAGATTTTATTAAAGACACAGAGACGAGTATTTTCCCTCCCTCCCTCGCTTAAGGATATATAAAAATGTTTAGCACTGATAAAGTATATATATATATGTGAGAAGGATGGTATCAAGGCGCACTATCAAAAAACAAAAAATAAAGCAAATAGTACACACCAAAATCCTAAATGGATCAATATGATTATGTATTCTTTCAAGGTATTTGCTTTTTTCACGGTGTATTCCCTTTTTTCAAGTCCACAAAATTAATAAGTTAGTTCATAAAACCGACAGTCCCATTGCGAGTCAAATACAGAAAATAGGTCACCAAGTATTAAGCGTAGGATCTATTCATAAGGTATCCACACATAAATAAAAGTGCCCACTTACTGAAACAAAGCTCAATCATAAGGTGATGAGGTAAGTATTGCATCCCTTTAAGCAAGTCTGTCCCATATGTAGCAATTCAGATATCCGCTTCAATGCCACCTCAGTATGGTAGATCTCCTTCCTTCCAGATCTGTTCCATATACTCCTCTCAGCAGCACAAAGTGTTGAATATACAGAGAGAGAAACAAGAACAAACCCATAGTGCAACACTGTATGCAAATTTAGTAAAATATTTTATTACACACTTTGTTAAAAAAGGTCACATTTGAAAACCTCAATCCAATATGAGGTATCAGTAAAACATATAGTGCCGTTGGTGACAGAAATGCAATTCCCAAAATTACCTATTTTCTGTATTTGACTCGCAATTGGACTGTCGGTTTTATGAACTAACATTAATTTTGTGGACTTGAAAAAAGAGAATACACCGTTAAAAAAGCAAATACCTTCAAAGAATACATAATCATATTGATCCATTTAGGATTTTGGTGTGTACTATTAGCTTTATATATGTTTTTTTATATCATTTGTTAAGGTTTTACATTTGTATAGCATTGTGTGATTTGGCCACACTATGGCCTAGATTTGGAGTTTGGCGGTAGATGGGCTGTTAACGCTACGCGGGCTTTTTTCTGGCCGCACCATAAAATTAACTCTGGTATCGAGAGTCCCAAAAAATGCTGCGTTAGGCTCCAAAAAAGGAGCGTAGAGCATTTTTACCGCAAATGCAACTCTCGATACCAGAGTTGCTTACGGACGCGGCCAGCCTCAAAAACGTGCTCGTGCACGATTCTCCCATAGGAAACAATGGGGCTGTTTGAGCTGAAAAAAAACCTAACACCTGCAAAAAAGCAGCGTTCAGCTCCTAACGCAGCCCCATTGTTTGCTATGGGGAAACACTTCCTACGTCTGCACCTAACACTCTAACATGTACCCCGAGTCTAAACACCCCTACCCTTACACTTATTAACCCCTAATCTGCCGCCCCCGCTATCGCTGACCCCTGCATTATATTATTAACCCCTAATCTTCCGCTCCGTAAACCGCCGCAACTTACATTATCCCTATGTACCCCTAATCTGCTGCCCCTAACACCGCCGACCCCTATATTATATTTATTAACCCCTAACCTGCCCCCCACAACGTCGCCGCCAGCTACTTACAATAATTAACCCCTAATCTGCCGAGCGGACCTGAGCGCTACTATAATAAAGTTATTAACCCCTAATCCGCCTCACTAACCCTATCATAAATAGTATTAACCCCTAGTCTGCCCTCCCTAACATCGCCGACACCTAACTTCAATTATTAACCCCTAATCTGACGACCGGAGCTCATCGCTACTCTAATAAATTTATTAACCCCTAAAGCTAAGTCTAACCCTAACACTAACACCCCCTAACTTAAATATAATTTACATCTAACGAAATTAATTAACTCTTATTAAATAAATTATTCCTATTTAAAGCTAAATACTTACCTGTAAAATACATCCTAATATAGCTACAATATAAATTATAATTATATTGTAGCTATTTTAGGATTAATATTTATTTTACAGGCAACTTGGTAATTATTTTAACCAGGTACAATAGCTATTAAATAGTTAAGAACTATTTAATAGTTACCTAGTTAAAATAATTACAAAATTACCTGTAAAATAAATCCTAACCTAAGTTATAATTAAACCTAACACTACCCTATCAATAAATTAATTAAATAAACTACCTACAATTACCTACAATTAACCTAACACTACACTATCAATAAATAAATTAAATACAATTGCTACAAATAACTACAATTACATAAACTAACTAAAGTACAAAAAATAAAAAAGAACTAAGTTACAAAAAATAAAAAAATATTTACAAACATAAGAAAAATATTACAACAATTTTAAACTAATTACACCTACTCTAATCCCCCTAATAAAATAACAAAGACCCCCAAAATAACAAAATGCCCTACCCTATTCTAAATTAATAGAGTTAAAAGCTCTTTTACCTTACCAGCCCTGAACAGGGCCCTTTGCGGGGCATGCCCCAAGAAAATCAGCTCTTTTGCCTGTAAAAAAAAACATACAATACCCCCCCCCAACATTACAACCCACCACCCACATACCCCTAATCTAACCCAAACCCCCCTTAAATAAACCTAACACTAAGCCCCTGAAGATCTTCCTACCTTGTCTTCACCATCCAGGTATCACCGATCCATCCTGGCATCCGGTGCTGAAGAGGTCCAGAAGAGGCTCCAAAGTCTTCCTCCTATCCGGCAAGAAGAGGACATCCGGACCGGCAAACATCTTCTCCAAGCGGCATCTTCGATCTTCTTCCATCCGGTGCGGAGCGGGTCCATCTTGAAGCAGCCGACGCGGATCCATCCTCTTCTTCCGGCGTCTCCCGACGAATGACGGTTCCTTTAAGGGACGTCATCCAAGATGGCGTCCCTCGAATTCCGATTGGCTGATAGGATTCTATCAGCCAATCGGAATTAAGGTAGGAAAATTCTGATTGGCTGATGGAATCAGCCAATCAGAATCAAGTTCAATCCTATTGGCTGATCCAATCAGCCAATCAGATTGAGCTCGCATTCTATTGGCTGATCGGAACAGCCAATAGAATGCGAGCTCAATCTGATTGGCTGATTGGATCAGCCAATAGGATTGAACTTGATTCTGATTGGCTGATTCCATCAGCCAATCAGAATTTTCCTACCTTAATTCCGATTGGCTGATAGAATCCTATCAGCCAATCGGAATTCGAGGGACGCCATCTTGGATGACGTCCCTTAAAGGAACCGTCATTCGTCGGGAGACGCCGGAAGAAGAGGATGGATCCGCGTCGGCTGCTTCAAGATGGACCCGCTCCGCACCGGATGGAAGAAGATCGAAGATGCCGCTTGGAGAAGATGTTTGCCGGTCCGGATGTCCTCTTCTTGCCGGATAGGAGGAAGACTTTGGAGCCTCTTCTGGACCTCTTCAGCACCGGATGCCAGGACGGATCGGTGATACCTGGATGGTGAAGACAAGGTAGGAAGATCTTCAGGGGCTTAGTGTTAGGCTTATTTAAGGGGGGTTTGGGTTAGATTAGGGGTATGTGGGTGGTGGGTTGTAATGTTGGGGGGGGGTATTGTATGTTTTTTTTTACAGGCAAAAGAGCTGATTTTCTTGGGGCATGCCCCGCAAAGGGCCCTGTTCAGGGCTGGTAAGGTAAAAGAGCTTTTAACTCTATTAATTTAGAATAGGGTAGGGCATTTTGTTATTTTGGGGGTCTTTGTTATTTTATTAGGGGGCTTAGAGTAGGTGTAATTAGTTTAAAATTGTTGTAATATTTTTCTTATGTTTGTAAATATTTTTTTATTTTTTGTAACTTAGTTCTTTTTTATTTTTTGTACTTTAGTTAGTTTATGTAATTGTAGTTATTTGTAGCAATTGTATTTAATTTATTTATTGATAGTGTAGTGTTAGGTTAATTGTAGGTAGTTTATTTAATTAATTTATTGATAGGGTAGTGTTAGGTTTAATTATAACTTAGGTTAGGATTTATTTTACAGGTAATTTTGTAATTATTTTAACTAGGTAACTATTAAATAGTTCTTAACTATTTAATAGCTATTGTACCTGGTTAAAATAATTACCAAGTTGCCTGTAAAATAAATATTAATCCTAAAATAGCTACAATATAATTATAATTTATATTGTAGCTATATTAGGATGTATTTTACAGGTAAGTATTTAGCTTTAAATAGGAATAATTTATTTAATAAGAGTTAATTAATTTCGTTAGATTTAAATTATATTTAAGTTAGGGGGGTGTTAGTGTTAGGGTTAGACTTAGCTTTAGGGGTTAATCCATTTATTATAGTAGCGATGAGCTCCGGTCATCAGATTAGGGGTTAATAATTGAAGTTAGGTGTCGGCGATGTTAGGGAGGGCAGATTAGGGGTTAATACTATTTATGATAGGGTTAGTGAGGCGGATTAGGGGTTAATAACTTTATTATAGTAGCGCTCAGGTCCGCTCGGCAGATTAGGGGTTAATAAGTGTAGGCAGGTGTCGGCGACGTTGAGGGGGGCAGATTAGGGGTTAATAAATATAATATAGGGGTCGGCGGTGTTAGGGGCAGCAGATTAGGGGTACATAAGGATAACGTAGGTGGCGGCGCTTTGCGGTCGGAAGATTAGGGGTTAATTATTGTAAGTAGCTGGCGGCGACGTTGTGGGGGGCAGGTTAGGGGTTAATAAATATAATACAGGGGTCGGCGGGGTTAGGGGCAGCAGATTAGGGGTACATAAGTATAACGTAGGTGGCGGTCGGCAGATTAGGGGTTAAAAAAATTTAATCGAGTGGCGGCGATGTGGGGGGACCTCGGTTTAGGGGTACATAGGTAGTTTATGGGTGTTAGTGTACTTTAGGGTACAGTAGTTAAGAGCTTTATGAACCGGCGTTAGCCCAGAAAGCTCTTAACTCCTGCTTTTTTCCTGCGGCTGGAGTTTTGTCGTTAGAGCTCTAACGCTCACTTCAGCCACGACTCTAAATACCGGAGTTAGAAAGATCCCATTGAAAAGATAGGATACACAATTGACGTAAGGGGATCTGCGGTATGGAAAAGTCGCGGCTGAAAAGTGAGCGTTAGACCCTTTAATTACTGACTCCAAATACCGGCGGTAGCCTAAAACCAGCGTTAGGAGCCTCTAACGCTGGTTTTCACGGCTGACGCCGAACTCTAAATCTAGGCCTTTATGTCCTCTGTCATATATAATCTTCCACATGAATAGTGCGCCTTGATACCATCCTTCTCACAGATTTTTCTTGATTATCTGTCTTGGGGTTACACACTTAGCGCTGATTGTTCTGTCCTCTTTTCACCCATTATATATATATATATATATATATATATATATATATATATATACACTGTGTGCAGAATTATTAGGCAAATGAGTATTTTGACCACATCATCCTCTTTATGCATGTTGTCTTACTCCAAGCTGTATAGGCTCGAAAGCCTGCTACCAATTAAGCATATTAGGTGATGTGCATCTCTGTAATGAGAAGGGGTGTGGTCTAATGACATCAACACCCTATATAAGGTGTGCATAATTATTAGGCAACTTCCTTTCCTTTGGCAAAATGGGTCAAAAGAAGGACTTGACAGGCTCAGAAAAGTAAAAAATAGTGAGATATCTTGCAGAGGGATGCAGTACTCTTAAAATTGCAAAGCTTCTGAAGCGTGATCATCGAACAATCAAGCGTTTCATTCAAAATAGTCAACAGGGTCGCAAGAAGCGTGTGGAAAAACCAAGGCGCAAAATAACTGCCCATGAACTGAGAAAAGTCAAGCGTGCAGCTGCCAAGATGCCACTTGCCACCAGTTTGGCCATATTTCAGAGCTGCAACATCACTGGAGTGCCCAAAAGCACAAGGTGTGCAATACTCAGAGACATGGCCAAGGTAAGAAAGGCTGAAAGACGACCACCACTGAACAAGACACACAAGCTGAAACGTCAAGACTGGGCCAAGAAATATCTCAAGACTGATTTTTCTAAGGTTTTATGGACTGATGAAATGAGAGTGAGTCTTGATGGGCCAGATGGATGGGCCCGTGGCTGGATTGGTAAAGGGCAGAGAGCTCCAGTCCGACTCAGACGCCAGCAAGGTGGAGGTGGAGTACTGGTTTGGGCTGGTATCATCAAAGATGAGCTTGTGGGGCCTTTTCGGGTTGAGGATGGAGTCAAGCTCAACTCCCAGTCCTACTGCCAGTTTTTGGAAGACACCTTCTTCAAGCAGTGGTACAGGAAGAAGTCTGCATCCTTCAAGAAAAACATGATTTTCATGCAGGACAATGCTCCATCACACGCGTCCAAGTACTCTACAACGTGGCTGGCAAGAAAGGGTATAAAAGAAGAAAATCTAATGACATGGCCTCCTTGTTCACCTGATCTGAACCCCATTGAGAACCTGTGGTCCATCATCAAATGTGAGATTTACAAGGAGGGAAAACAGTACACCTCTCTGAACAGTGTCTGGGAGGCTGTGGTTGCTGCTGCACGCAATGTTGATGGTGACCAGATCAAAACACTGACAGAATCCATGGATGGCAGGCTTTTGAGTGTCCTTGCAAAGAAAGGTGGCTATATTGTCACTGATTTGTTTTTGTTTTGTTTTTGAATGTCAGAAATGTATATTTGTGAATGTTGAGATGTTATATTGGTTTCACTGGTAAAAATAAATAATTGAAATGGGTATATATTTGTTTTTTGTTAAGTTGCCTAATAATTATGCACAGTAATAGTCACCTGCACACACAGATATCCCCCTAAAATAGCTATAACTAAAAACAAACTAAAAACTACTTCCAAAACTATTCAGCTTTGATATTAATGAGTTTTTTGGGTTCATTGAGAACATGGTTGTTGTTCAATAATAAAATTAATCCTCAAAAATACAGCTTGCCTAATAATTCTGCACTCCCTGTATATACAGTATATATATATATATATATATATATATATATATATATAATATATATATATATATTTATATATATATATATATTATTGTATTTCATCTTCTCCACTCTGATTTTCTAGGTTTTCCAAACATACAACACCCCAATTAGGAAATTCTTATCCTGGTTTTGGATCTTCTACAGAGCATTGATTCTTCTATCAAGTTGTTTCATCAATTTGCTACCTAATTGTTCATCTCTGTTTTACAAAATGTTTGTTTGTCTCATATATGGTTTTTCCAGGTCCTTCATTGGTTGATCCTTCATTCTGATGTTTCCTTTCCTGTTGAATCTTCTTCCAGTTCGCATCAAAGAAGAAACAGGAGGATTAGGGACTATTTGGACTGGATATGGGCATTATGACACTGCTCATTGGCAGGGACAGGCAAGGTGTCCGTACACGGACACTGGTGTCCGTGACTAGTCCTTGCAGTGTCCCCCACAACCTTAGTATATCTTTTCTTTCTGATTAAATAATAGGAATTAAAAAAAATATGTTGTGTGAATAAAGTTAGTGGCTTGTCAAGAGACTGCTAGCGATATTGGGTGATAAGGTATGGAATAAATGAAGCCTGAGTGAAATACTGGATGTGTATCTGCATCTGTATAATAACACCCATCTCTATACATAGACACAGTAGTGACACTGGTGCATGCGTATAGCCAGACAAGGGCTGGTTATAGGGTCAGTGGTATCTGCATCAGTATAATAATATCCAGCGATATATAATGACACATTAGTGACACTGGCACATGGGTATAGCCAGAGGAGGGCTGGTTATAGGATCAATGGTATCTGCATCAGTATAACACCAAGCACTATACAAAGACACAGTAGTGACACTGGCACATGGGTATAGCCAGAGGAGGGCTGGTTATAGGATCAATGGTATCTGCATCAGTATCATAACATCAAGCACTATACAAAGACACACTAGTGACACTAGCACATGGGTATAGCCAGAGGAGGGCTGGTTATAGGATCAGTGGTATCTGCATCAGTATAATAACATCAAGCACTATACAAAGACACAGTAGTGACACTGGCACATGGGTATATAGCCAGAGGAGGGCTGGTTATAGGATCAGTGGTATCTGCATCAGTATCATAACATCAAGCACTATACAAAGACACACTAGTGACACTAGCACATGGGTATATAGCCAGAGGAGGGCTGGTTATAGGATCAGTGGTATCTGCATCAGTATAATAACATCAAGCACTATACAAAGACACAGTAGTGACACTGGCTCATGGCTATAGCCAGATGAGGGCTGGTTATAGGATCAGTGGTATCTGCATCAGTATAATAACACAAAGCACTATAAAATAATGTTTTTAATTTCAAAAATGTACCTTGGTCTCCTTCACTAAGGTCTGTACTTTTGAAAATGTCCACCACAACCTTTGTCTGTGCCTATCCCTGCTCATTGGTTGATTTCATCTGCTCATTTGAATACTTGTTCTTCATTGGCTGTTATTTGGTTCTTTGTTTTTATTGTTATTTACCTGTAATATGTCTTATTGTCTATGAAAAGCTGCATTAGTAGTAAAAGAGTGGGAAAGCAAAATACTTGCCTCTGTGTCTTTAATAAAATTTAGATTATTCCTTCACAAAGCTAGGATAATCGGAATTATGGTGCTAGAGCCCCTTGTACATCTCAGACACCACTAAATGCTGCCTACACAACAGTGGATTACCTTTCTTGTGGGAACTACCTGCTACATACTGAGGGCATTCAGTGGTGTCTCCAGAAATTAAATATATGGGGGCATTTACCAGATGTTCACCAGTGTTTTGAGTATAAGGATATAAAGGAAGAGGTGGGGCTGGGTGTACTATAGGAAGCTTATTGTGGTGGGCTATTGGCGGTTTAGGGGTTGGTTTAGGAAATTTATTGCAGTGGGTTTGAGTATTGTAGGGTTAGTTTGCAGTTGTGGGTTATGTTGATTATGGGGTACATAGGTATATTTATTAGGATTGGCGCTATATATTTAAAAGAGATCCTTTACATTACATCACCAATATCAGTGCCGATGCTGCTTGGAATATTTCACCAGAATTGCCACCCATTGTTATGTACAGTAAAAAACCTCTCTGTGATGCTGCCTTTAAAGAGTAATGTCTGCACTTTTGAATATTTTGCCAGCATTTTCGACATTGCATCGGATACCTTTTAAATATATTGCCGCCTCACAGCGCTTGCAATGTTTTCAAATAAATTATTTAGATATTCTTAAAGATAAAAGATACATGGCCAATACATGACAAACAATATAATATCGATGATAAATGTCTAATATATTTGAATGTTTTACTTTACTACTGTAAAATTTCTAGGACCTTGATATTAAACCAAGACCTATTTGTTGCAATAAAACTCTCCCTAAAGTTTATAAAGTGAAATGCAGTTATACAGTTAGTTAGTAAGGTGGCTGGCAGGCTAAAAGGACCAGAATATTGCTACATCACTGTTGCGTCAAAAACCTATATACCTTTGGTGGGATGAAGATTAGAAATAGTGGACAGTTGGGGGTAAGGAGCAGAGTTTGGGGGTTAAGGATTTGCCACCATAACAATGGCAAAATGTCACCCAAGGCAATATTTCACTGAAAGCAGATGACTTTGTGTATACACTACAAAAGGATAGTCTTAGTTAATGAAGATATGAACATAAACAAGTTATTTTATCTTAGGTTGTTATATGGTATGTTAAAAAAATGAATGTATATGTATTTTTTTAATTATGCAGATTCAAGACAGATAATTGTTAATGGAAGAAAGAGAAAAACAACATGCATAACATCTTCAAAAATAGTTTCTACTATCAAGATAACAACATCAAAAAAGCAGCCATAAACAATTAAGTTCTGGGACAATGCAGGCACAATACTGCTATGAATCATTAAATAGATCATGTGAAAAGAATGGTTGGTCCTACAGCATCAAGATCCCAATGTATGTCTTCATGGTAAGCACAATTTTAGCTACAGTGGCTGGTAACCTTGCAGTTATCATCTCGATTGCTCACTTTAAGCAGTTACACACTCCAACAAATTATTTGATTGTCTCAATGGCCACTGTGGACTTTCTTCTTGGAACCCTTGTTATGCCATATAGCATGGTGAGATCCGTGGAGAGCTGTTGGTACTTTGGGGAGTTGTTTTGCAAACTACATACAAGTATAGACATCATGCTCAGCACAGCATCCATTTTTCATCTCTCTTTCATTTCTGTGGACCGATACTATGCTGTGTGTGATCCGTTGAGATATAAAACAAGAATGACTGCATTTACAATGGTACTTATGATCTTTATAAGCTGGATGGTACCCGCCATATTCGCATTTTGTATGGTCTTTTTGGAACTGAATATTAAAGGATCAGAAAATTATTATTATAATCATGTAAGCTGCTCTGGTGGGTGTTTTGTCTTCTTTAGTGAAACAGCAGGTCTAGTTTCTTCTATGTTATCTTTCTACATCCCGGGATTTGTTATGCTTTGTGTTTATGGGAAGATATACATTATAGCAAGAAGGCAAGCCAGGTCAATCAGAGATGCAACCAACCAGAACCATTTCCAGATAACTCTTGAAGGAAAACAAGTTTCAAGAAATCAAGAAAGGAAAGCAGCAAAGACATTGGGGATAGTAATGGGGGTTTTCTTAATTTGTTGGTCTCCATTTTTTTTCTGTACAGCTACTGATGCATTTATGAACTATATTATCCCACCGATTGTTATTGATGCATTTGTATGGATAGGATATTTGAATTCTACTTTTAACCCAATGGTTTATGCATTTTTTTACATGTGGTTCCGCAGAGCCTTAAAAATGATTGTGTTGGGCAAAGTTTTTAAAATTGATTCTTCAAGAACCCTGTTGTACTCTGAATGACCCTTTTCAATAATTTGTCTGGAAATAAACAAGGATCCTGCCAAATCATAACAGAGATTTCTACATATATCCAGGAAACAGTAATTTCTATTAAAAGCATGGAATAGTTATGCAATCATGTTCATGAATACTACTTAATTTAAAGTGAAAGTGTATTTTATTTCCATTGTACAGATAATTAACCTATAAATACTTATGATGCCATTTAATTTCAAGTCATAAAACATCTTAAAAGCTACATTTAGTGTAAAAGTAATTTGAGCGCCCTCAAATACCTAGCACTGATCAAATTCAGAACACTGAACAGGACCACTGGCAAAATAAAATGTGTGAGCTGCAACAACATTCAAAAGTAACAAAGCCCTTAATGGACAAAAGACATAGAATATTACCATCTTTAATTTAAATGACATGTCTATACAATCATAAAACAAGGATACACAAATACCTACCAGACAAGCAAGAACGATGGTGAAGTGAAGAGGTCACATTGTCTAAGCTAGTGTTTATCTCACATGTGCAATTTATGCTACGACCGTGATAACCTTTAAACCAAATACTTTTAAAGACTTTTCTACTAATTACATTTAAAGGGACAGTAAACACCTTGAGATTTTTATATGAAATGTTTAGTTATGCATAATGAAACAACTTTGCAATACATTTTCATTATTTATTTTGTCGTCTTTTCATGCAATTTAGCACTGAAAATTGAGCAGGTTCCAATTCTCAGAATTTGAAATGCAAACTGCTGACTTCTCAATGCTAACCATGCTACATATGTGTTCCTAATTAGCTTTATCAGATAACAAATGCAAAACAATTCATATTGTCTTGTAAGTACAAGGTTCTTACTGACCCTTTAAACATCAATTTGTCTGAAAGTAACTCATCCAATTTATTTATTGTTTTTTTTTTCTGCCATCATACCAAACGCAAAAATTACGTTAAAGGGACAGTCAACTCCAAAACTTTTATTGGTTAAAAAGATAGATAATCCCTTTATTACCCATTCCCCAGTTTTGCACAACCAACACAGTTTTTTTACTTCTGTGATTACCTTGTAGCTAAGCCTCTTTGTACAGCCCCCTAATCCATGGCTAATTATTTATTGTCTATTGACTTGCATTTTAGCCAATTAGTGCTGTGTCCTATACAACTCCACAGCAGAGAGCAAAATGTTATCTATAATAAAAAAGCATGTGATAAGAGGCTGTCTGTAGTGGCTTAGAAACAGGCAGAAATTTAGAGGTTAAAATGTTATAGAGTATATAAATATAGCAACGTTGGTTGTGCAAAGCTGGGGAATGGATAGTAAAGGCTTTATCTATCTTTTTAAACAATAACAATTTTGGTGTTGACTGTCCCTTTAACTAACAGCAAGTGATTATCGTCTTAATATTTCACACAGGTTTTGACTCCATATGTAGCATCTGTTGATCTTGAAATTTATGCAGAAATTAATAAACACTTGAGATACATTTTAATCTAAACCAAATTCTGCTTTAACCCCTGTCTAATCTTGCTTAGCATAGTAAATAATATTAAAAAGAAACACAAATGATTCTTTAGAGATTTTTTTTTTTTAGGAAAATGTGCCTTATTTATACCTAGTTCTCCTAATTATTTGTATCTGTGCCTGTATTTTTCTTAGCTCAGAGAGAAGGGTCTTTAAACCCTGTCACCAACAACAAATCAAACTAAAGCTAAATGAGTACAGTATTATTAGTACAAGAAAACCCTTATTTGAATAGTTAGATTGGATGAGGGGATCTGTTACTAAATGTCTCTGGTAAGTGAGATGATAGGAGCTTTAAAGCTTCCAAACCCTACTAAGGGCTAGATTACAAGTGAAGCGCTAATTTAAGTCGCACCCACACACAGGAAAATTTGCCCTTTTTGTGGGCGCTCAACAAATAACCAGACATTACAAGTGGCTGGTTATTGCTGACGCAAGCTTGCGGTAGCAATTAGCACCTTTTAAAATTGAGCAGAGATCAGATCTCTGGTTCATTTTATAAATGTGCCCCAAATGCCCCCAAAATACAGTATTGTGTATTTTATTAAAAAATAAAAAAATGTAGCATTTTTATTTTGTAATAAAATAACTGCACTAGGCAGTTTTTTGGGGGTAAAGTTGGTGGGAGTAGGGTGAAAAAAACGGCACTGAAAAGTGCCTTTACATTTCGGTCAATAGGGACTGTGTGATCCCTGTAAATATATATGTATATGCTTTTTATATATATATATATATATATATATATATATATATATATATATATATATATACACACAGTATATATATATATATACATACACATATTAACACATAAATATATATGTATATAATCATATACATATATATTTACAATTTGCTGGCATTGCTGCACAACTTACCCCCTTCACTGTGCTAGGTTCTTATGCCTCTCACAGCATGAGAATGAAGCTCCCATTGGAGCCTACAGAAGCACGCTTTCGTGAGCGCAATGCTTCCCAGTAAAGTGAGCGCAAGCTCGCATTCACATTGCTGTCAACTTGTAATGCCAGCGCACATTAGTGTACATTGGTATTACTCAGTGGAGCAGAAATATCGCTTTCACAAATGTATTTTTTTTTTTTTGAGGAGCACAGAAGAGGTGATTTATTTAATATAAATATGTTTGTATCAGGAGATCAGTGTTGCCATAAAATAAGTTATCTGTGACACCTCATTTAGTGCTTAGTTCTATTTTTACTTTCTATCATGAAGGGCTTGAAATCTCTTATTTCCAAGAGGTTAATCACTACTTTCAAATTAAGAGTATTTAGCCTATTATTTAGTGGGGCCTAGAGGCAGAACTTTTTTCACTTTCTGCAATGAGATTTTAATGACAAATGTTCTGCAGGTCATTTTAAAATGGAATGACATTTTAAATTAAGCAGTCACACTAAGTTTTTTAAGTATTTAAAATGTCTTTTGTATAAATTTGTTTTCTTTGCACCTGGTCTAACATCACATAATTGCAAGGTAAATAGGTGCATTGCTCACAAGAATGTCTTACATTCAGTAGTCACAGCTTTGCAGACCAGGAAAGGCTAGGGGGCATGGTTGAGAAAATCCCTGAGAGCAAGTCATCAATCAATGTGCGGCCGCTTTGTAGCACTGCTCTGTATTGGACTGTTCTATTCTAACAGTGCTTTGCTCTGGCTGCACTGTGTTAAGAAAACCTTACACAGTGCAGCCAGAGCGCAGTGCTGTTTGAAAAAAAAACAACCTGCCTGATTTAGAGCAGCACTGTAAGTAAAAGCTCTAACAGTTCCTGCGTGTGCTATTCTTTCTGCAGACATGCTGCATTTTCTGCAATGACATCACAGCATGTTCTGTCTTGGGGATGTGGTGTATGCTATCTTTAGGGGTATCCATACATGAAATACATTAGGTAATTGATTCACATTTTAATGCCAACCACCTACCATTGACAGGAGTATGAGATCTTATATTGGAAAATGGGGCTAATATCTTTACATAATAGGATATCATGTCCCTCTATATATCATTAGGGGAGAATGTATCTATAGTGCCCTACACCATATCATACAACTTGCTGGTGTTAAATTGAGGCAGATGATAACCATTACCATTGTTATTACTTGAGTGTTAGGTGACATTCCATCCCCTCTAAGTAAATCAGAGATGACTGATAGGGGCTACAAGATAGGGCACACCCTTCTCATAAAAACTCCCTGGTGTTCTATGGGTCAAGCGATCACTGTTATTACATGCAATCAAGGAAAACAAGTGACTATTTATCCAAAAAAGGCATTTATCCACTCTACATCAAAGGGGGCAAATAGATGTTTCAGGTAACTAGTATAAAAATGTATAAGAACATGTAAACTCTTGTATGTAAAGACTCCCTTTTAAGAATGAGGAGAGTACTACTGTGCAAGAGGACAACATGGAAAGTAAAGTAGAGGACCACACTATTTTGTCCTAATCACTCAAGTTCTTACAATCAAGGTTTCATGAGATTTTATGATATATTGATTGTTTAATAAAAAATAATGACCCACTAAACTTATCAGGGACATTATAAAATCATCCACTAACAAAGTAAAGCTTTCAAATAATACAAATGTTTGTCCATTTGTATGTTTAGAACAAGTTTCAAAGATGTTTCCAGCTCAAAATTAAGAGCAAAAACAGTGTTGCCATTGCAGAAAGGAGAAATGTGCTGGTAACACAAATTAGCACTTACAATGTACTCATCTGTATCCGAAAAAAGTTTTAGCAATGCATTCCTATAATTACCAAGCTCCCATTTTAAATCAAATGTTTAACCCAGCAAATAATGGAATGCGCAAATCAGATAACTCTAAACAGAGACAGTTCACTTCTTCCTTTTTGGGACTTACAACAGTAGCGGTGGCTGTTGTGACAAGGCTACTTGCCAGTGAGACATTAATCTTAAGTGATAAAAGCTTTCATTATACAAAGAAAACACAAATGTTCTTACATAGATATACACAAGTGTATTATTTATAAATAAAAAGGATAGGAATCTATAACAATGTGGTATAAGAGCTTTTTCTCAACAGACCTGGCATTTAGAAAATAACCAAAATTTGAAATATCGAAATATAGTAAACTGCCACCATACTAAAGATGGCCACAATTAGTGGGACAGGGAGGGTTAGAAAGCTATATGGGGGATTGAGGAGATGGGAGAGTTGAGGAGGATCACTACACTGCAGAAAAATAAATAAAAATGATATACAGTATATATATATATATATATATATATATATATATATATAACTATTTTAGGTATGAAAAAGCACACCTATTGCTGTTATTGCCTTAGGCAATCTGTTTCCTGCCCAGGGTGCATACCAAATAATGAGCATACAAATCCAATATAAAGAGGAGCACTCACTGGGTCTTAAACAAATATTTAAATATATTACAATTCGTAATGTTTCGGGGTTACCCCCGTCCTTAGACAGTAAAAAAACAATGTGCATATTCTACTTACCTTATACCCGCCACCCTAGGATCCTGTATTTGCCGTTGTCAGCAGCATTCCGGAAGTGACGTCATGTTTTCACTGCCATCACATGGTTTGGCAAGGCATGAGTGTGTATCCATAGTTATGGGATGCCACCAGACAATCCTCAAGCCGGATCCTGTTACCAGTGAGAATAAAAACATTAATACAAGACGGAGTATGATTCTTTCATACATTTCATGTTAATTACAGGTAATTTGTCATCATGATTATTCCTAACTGTAAGGATATACTCTGAATAACCACAGTGGTCATATGAGGCTTATTATATAATACATTTAATACATCATCTCATATATTTGTTCTTAAAGAATATGACCATCTATACATCTAAATTCCTGTATACATCTTTGCATCACCTCATATTGTTGATCCTAAAACATAGTAAAGTGCTAATATGCCTATGTCTAAGTCCCTCCCTTGATTGATGGGCCAAGAATGAATACATCATCTAGGTGCCAATGTACCCAGTGTGAATATCCATCTGGATTCACTCTGTAGGAGTGTTTTTGCTCTGTCCCCTCCTCTAAATGGTACCGGTATATGATCTATGATTGTATATTGTAAATCAGAGACTTTATGTCTTGCCTCCAGAAAGTTCCTCACCACTGGCTGGTCAGACTCCTTTTTATCCAATTCTGTTCTTATGGCCGTCCTGTGATTTGCCATACAGGTTCTATTGTGTCTACCATTTTACCCACATAGAATTTCCCACACGGGCAGTGGAGTAAATATACTATGTGGGTGTTGGTACATGTGACTGTGTCTCAAATATTATTTCTTGTTTTCATAGGGGTGATGGAAGAACTTTTCTGTAGTCAACACATTACAGGTGACACAGCCCAGACACCTGTAGCATTCCTAGGTTTGTTGTAGCCAAGTTGTTGTAGAGTAGCCTGGTCTGGTATCTGTATGAATTAAATGGTCCCTCAGGGACTTGGCTCTCCTGTAGCCCACCCTCATTGGTCTTTGCCTCTTAAATAGCAGATTTTTGTCTGTTTCCAGAATTGGCCAGTATTTTCAGATTGTTGCTGCTGTCCTTTCATCCCCAAATGTATAGGTAAGAGTCATAGTTAGAGGGTCATCTTTTTCCATTCTCCTACCATACAGGAGAGAGTGTTGTGTGTCATCCTTTACTTTATTTCTACTTTCAGTCAACAATTTGTTGCTGTATCTTCTCTTTCTGAATTGTTGCTCCAATTCTTGAAGTTGTTTTTCTTTGTTGTCGGGATCTGTGTTATTTCGTATGATCCTCTTCATTTGTGATGTAGGCAGAGCCTTCTTCAATGATAAAGGGTGACAGCTTTCTGCGTGTAGTGGGGAGTTTTTATGTTACCTTTCGATACAGGGTGGTCTTCAGTTTCCCATTTTTCTTATATACCCTTAGGTCTAAGAAATCAATCATTTGGCAACTACTTTCTATTTTGAACTTCAATGATGTATGTATCGAATTTAACTCCTGAACCCAAGTTTCCAGTTCTTCCTTGGTCCCTTTCCAGATCATCAATGTAATTTTTGTACATGATGATTCTGTTGTCCATGAATGCCTGTGTACCTTTGGTTTCAAAATCAGCCATGTGTAGGTTCACATATGCCGGGGCCACGTTGGATCCCATGCTGTTCTGGCTGTTTGCAGGTAAAATTTTTGTTCAAACCTGAAATAGTTCAGTTCATGCACATTTGTAGTAGTTCCAAGGTTAACTCCTCTGGTGGTCCCGTATATATGGATACCTTCTCAGTTGTCTCCTTATGGCATTCAGTCCCTCCCCATGAGGGATGACTGTATATAAGCTAGTAACTAGTGATGTCGCGAACAGTTTGCCGGAGAACAGTTCCCGGCGATCATAGCTTGTTCGCGTTCGCCATGGCGGGCGAACATATGCGATGTTCGATCCGCCCCCTATTCGTCATCATTGAGTAAACTTTGACCCTGTATCTCACAGTCTGCAGACACATTTCAGCCTATCAGCAGCAGACACTCCCTCCCAGACCCTCCCAGCTCCTGGGCAGGAGCCATTTTAGATTCATTCTGATCCTGCATTCTTAGTGAGAGGAGGGATAGTGCTGCTGCTGATGATTTTATAGGGAAATTGATAGCTAGGCTAGTGTATTCAGTGTCCACTACAGTCCTGAAGGACTCATCTGATCTCTGCTGTAAGGACAGCACCCCAAAAAGCCCTTTTTAGGGCTAGAACATCAGTCGTTTTTTTATTTTTTTGTAATCTAATTGCATTTGCCTGCCTGTCAGCACGTGTCAGGCTCACAGCATATACTGTGCCTAATTGCTCAGTGCCACCACTCATATCTGGTGTAACATTAGTGTAAATTTAAAAAAAAAAAACTTTTACATCAGTCTGCTAGTGTAATCTAATTTCAGTTGCCAGGAGGCCAGCCTGCCACTGCCAGCCTGTGTGTCAGACTCACAGCATATACTGTGCCTACTTCCTCAGTGCCACCACTCATATCTGTTGCAACATTAGTGTAATTTTTTTTTAAAAAAAACTTTTACATCAGTCTGCTAGTGTAATCTAATTTCAGTTGCCAGGCCAGCCTGCCACTGCCAGCCTGTGTGTCAGGCTCACAGCATATACTGTGCCTACTTCCTCAGTGACACCACTCATATCTGGTGTAACATTAGTGTAAAAAAAAATTTAAAAAACTTTTACATCAGTCTGCTAGTGTAATCTAATTTCAGTTTCCAGGCCAGCCTGCCACTGCCAGCCTGTGTGTCAGGCTCACAGCATATATCGTGCCTACTTCCTCAGTGCCACCACTCATATCTGTTGTAACAGTAGTGTAAAAAAAAATTTAAAAAACTTTTACATCAGTCTGCTAGTGTAATCTAATTTCAGTTGCCAGGCCATACTGCCACTGCCAGCCTGTGTGTCAGGCTCACAGCATATACTGTGCCTACTTCCTCAGTGCCACCACTCACATCTGTTGTAAAATTATTGTGCAAATTTTTTTAAAAAAACTTTTACATCAGTCTGCTAGTGTAATCTAATTTCAGTTGCCAGGCCAGCCTGTCACTGCCAGTCTGTGTGTCAGGCTCACAGCATATACTGTGCCTACTTCCTCAGTGCCACCACTCATATCTGGTGTAACATTAGTGTAAATTTTTTTTAAAAAAACTTTTACATCAGTCTGCTAGTGTAATCTAATTTCAGTTGCCAGGCCAGCCTGCCACTGCCAGCCTGTGTGTCAGGCTCACAGCATATACTGTGCCTACTTCCTCAGTGCCACCACTCATATCTGGTGTAACATTAGTGTAAATTTTTTTTAAAAAAACTTTTACATCAGTCTGCTAGTGTAATCTAATTTCAGTTGCCAGGCCAGCCTGCCACTGCCAGCCTGTGTGTCAGGCTCACAGCATATACTGAGCCTACTTCCTCAGTGCCACCACTCATATCTGTTGCAACATTAGTGTAAATATTTTTTAAAAAAACTTTTACATCAGTCTGCTAGTGTAATCTAATTTCAGTTGCCAGGCCAGCCTGCCACTGCCAGCCTGTGTGTCAGGCTCACAGCATATACTGTGCCTACTTCCTCAGTGCCACCACTCATATCTGTTGTAACATTAGTGTAAATTTAAAAAAAAACCTTTTACATCAGTCTGCTAGTGTAATCTAATTTCAGTTGCCAGGCCAGCCTGCCACTGCCAGCCTGTGTGTCAGGCTCACAGCATATACTGTGCCTACTTCCTCAGTGCCACCACTCATATCTGGTGTAACATTAGTGTAAATTTAAAAAAAAAAAAAAACTTTTACATCAGTCTGCTAGTGTAATCTAATTTCAGTTTCCAGGCCAGCCTGTGTGTCAGACTCACAGCATATACTGTGCCTACTTCCTCAGTGCCACCACTCATATCTGTTGTAACATTAGTGTAAATTTTTTTCAAAAAAACTTTTACATCAGTCTGCTAGTGTAATCTAATTTCAGTTGCCAGGCCAGCCTGCCACTGCCAGCCTGTGTGTCAGGCTCACAGCAAATACTGTGCCTACTTCCTCAGTGCCACCACTCATATCTGGTGTAACAGTGTAAATTAAAAAAAAAAAACTTTTACATCAGTCTGCTAGTGTAATCTAATTGCAGTTGCCTGCCTGCCTGCCAGCGTGTGTGCCAGGCCCACTTGCCAACTAGTGCCACCAATCATATTTGTTATAACAGTAGTGTAAATATTACAAAAAAAAAAAACTTTTTTGACTGTGAAAAATCAGTCTGCTAGTGTAATCTTATTGCAGTTGCCTGCCTGCCAGCGTGTGTGCCAGGCCCACTTGCCAAGTTAGTGGCACCACTCATATTTGTTGTAACAGTAGTGTAAATATTTGAAAAAAAAAACTTTTTTGACTGTGAAACATCAGTCTGCTAGTGTAATCTAATTGCAGTTGCCTGCCTGCCAGCGTGTGTGCCAGGCCCACATGCCAACTAGTGCCACCAATCATATTTGTTATAACAGTAGTGTAAATATTTAAAAAAAAAAAAAACTTTTTTGACTGTGAAACATCAGTCTGCTAGTGTAATCTAATTGCAGTTGCCTGCCTGCCAGCGTGTGTGCCAGGCCCACTTGTCAACTAGTGCCACCAATCATATTTGTTATAACAGTAGTGTAAATATTTAAAAAAAAAACTTTTTTGACTGTGAAACATCAGTCTGCTAGTGTAATCTTATTGCAGTTGCCTGCCTGCCTGCCAGCATGTGTGCCAGGCCCACTTGCCAAGTTAGTGGCACCACTCATATTTGTTGTAACAGTACTGTTAATATTTTAAAAAAAACTTTTTTGACTGTGAAACATCAGTCTGCTAGTGTAATCTAATTGCAGTTGCCTGCCTGCCAGCGTGTGTGCCAGGCCCACTTGCTAAGTGCCACCAATCATATTTGTTATAAAAGTAGTGTAAATATTTTTAAAAAAAAACTTTTTTGACTGTGAAACATCAGTCTGCTAGTGTAATCTAATTGCAGTTGCCTGCCTGCCAGCGTGTGTGCCAGGCCCACTTGCCAAGTTAGTGGCACCACTCATATTTGTTGTAACAGTAGTGTAAATATTTAATAAAAAAACTTTTTTGACTGTGAAACATCAGTCTGCTAGTGTAATCTAATTGCAGTTGCCTGCCTGCCAGCGTGTGTGCCAGACCCACTTGCCAAGTTAGTGGCACCACTCATATTTGTTGTAAAAGTAGTGTAAATATTTAAAAAAAACTTTTTTGACTGTGAAACATCAGTCTGCTAATGTAATCTAATTGCAGTTGCCTGCCTGCCTGCCAGCGTGTGTGCCAGGCCCACTTGCCAAGTTAGTGCCACCACTCATATTTGTTGTAACAGTAGTGTAAATATTTAAAAAAAAACTTTTTTGACTGTGAAACATCAGTCTGCTAGTGTAATCTTATTGCAGTTGCCTGCCTGCCTGCCAGCATGTGTGCCAGGCCCACTTGCCAAGTTAGTGGCACCACTCATATTTGTTGTAACAGTAGTGTAAATATTTAAAAAAAAAAAAATTTGACTGTGAAACATCAGTCTGCTAGTGTAATCTTATTGCAGTTGCCTGCTTGCCAGCGTGTGTCCCAGGCCCACTTGCCAAGTTAGTGGCACCACTCATATTTGTTGTAACAGTAGTGTAAATATTTAAAAAAAAACTTTTTTGACTGTGAAACATCAGTCTGCTAGTGTAATCTAATTGCAGTTGCCTGCCTGCCTGCCAGCGTGTGTGCCAGGCCCACTTGCCAACTAGTGCCACCAATCATATTTGTTATAACAGTAGTGTAAATATTTAAAAAAAAAACTTTTTTGACTGTGAAACATCAGTCTGCTAGTGTAATCTTATTGCAGTTGCCTGCCAGTGTGTGTGCCAGGCCCACTTGCCAAGTTAGTGGCACCACTCATATTTGTTGTAACAGTAGTGTAAATATTTAAAAAAAAAACTTTTTAGACTGTGAAACATCAGTCTGCTAGTGTAATCTTATTGCAGTTGCCTGCCAGTGTGTGTGCCAGGCCTACTTGCCAAGTTAGTGGCACCACTCATATTTTTTGTAACAGTAGTGTAAATATTTAAAAAAAAACTTTTTTGACTGTGAAACATCAGTCTGCTATTGTAATCTAATTGCAGTTGCCTGCCTGCCAGCATGTGTGCCAGGCCCACTTGCTAAGTGCCACCAATCATATTTGTTATAACAGTAGTGTAAATATTTTAAAAGAAAAACTTTTTTGACTGTGAAACATCAGTCTGCTAGTGTAATCTATTTGCAGTTGCCTGCCTGCCAGCGTGTGTGCCAGGCCCATTTGCCAAGTAGTGCCACCAATCATATTTGTTATAACAGTAGTGTAAATATTTTTAAAAAAAACTTTTTTGACTGTGAAACATCAGTCTGCTAGTGTAATCTTATTGCAGTTGCCTGCCTGCCTGCCAGCGTGTGTGCCAGGCCCACTTGCCAAGTTAGTGGCACCACTCATATTTGTTGTAACAGTAGTGTAGTGTAAATATTTAATAAAAAACTTTTTTGACTGTGAAACATCAGTCTGCTAGTGTAATCTAATTGCAGTTGCCTGCGTGCCAGCGTGTGTGCCAGGCCCACTTGCCAACTAGTGCCACCAATCATATTTGTTATAACAGTAGTGTAAATATTTAAAAAAAAAAAACTTTTTTGACTGTGAAACATCAGTCTGCTAGTGTAATCTAATTGCAGTTGCCTGCCTGCCAGCGTGTGTGCCAGGCCCACTTGCCAAGTTAGTGCCACCACTCATATTTGTTGTAACAGTAGTGTAAATATTTAAAAGAAAAACTTTTTTGACTGTGAAACATCAGTCTGCTAGTGTAATCTTATTGCAGTTGCCTGCCTGCCAGCGTGTGTGCCAGGCCCACTTGCCAAGTTAGTGGCACCACTCATATTTGTTGTAACAGTAGTGTAAATATTTTAAAAAAAACTTTTTTGACTGTGAAACATCAGTCTGCTAGTGTAATCTTATTGGAGTTGCCTGCCTGCCAGCGTGTGTGCCAGGCCCACTTGCCAAGTTAGTGGCACCACTCATATTTGTTATAACAGTAGTGTAAATATTTTTTAAAAAAAACTTTTTTGACTGTGAAACATCCGTCTGCTAGTGTAATCTAATTGCAGTTGCCTGCCTGCCAGCGTGTGTGCCAGGCCCACTTGCTAAGTGCCACCAATTATATTTGTTATAGCAGTAGTGTAAATATTTAAAAAGAAAATCTTTTTTGACTGTGAAACATCAGTCTGCTAGTGTAATCTAATTGCAGTTGCCTGCCTGCCAGCGTGTGTGCCAGGCCCACTTGCCAACTAGTGCCACCAATCATATTTGTTATAACAGTAGTGTAAATATTTAAAAAGAAAACCTTTTTGACTGTGAAACATCAGTCTGCTAGTGTAATCTAATTGCAGTTGCCTGCCTGCCAGTGTGTGTGCCAGGCCCACTTGCCAAGTAGTGCCACCAATCATATTTGTTATAACAGTAGTGTAAATATTTTTTTTTAAAAACTTTTTTGACTGTGAAACATCAGTCTGCTAGTGTAATCTTATTGCAGTTGCCTGCTTGCCAGCGTGTGTGCCAGGCCCACTTGCCAAGTTAGTGGCACCACTCATATTTGTTGTAACAGTAGTGTAAATATTTTAAAAAAACTTTTTTGACTGTGAAACATCAGTCTGCTAGTGTAATCTAATTGCAGTTGCCTGCCTGCCTGCCTGCCAGCGTGTGTGCCAGGCCCACTTGCCAACTAGTGCCACCAATCATATTTGTTATAACAGTAGTGTAAATATTTAAAAAAAAAAAAAACTTTTTTGACTGTGAAACATCAGTCTGCTAGTGTAATCTTATTGCAGTTGCCTGCCAGTGTGTGTGCCAGGCCCACTTGCCAAGTTAGTGGCACCACTCATATTTGTTGTAACAGTAGTGTAAATATTTAAAAAAAAACTTTTTTGACTGTGAAACATCAGTCTGCTAGTGTAATCTTATTGCAGTTGCCTGCCAGTGTGTGTGCCAGGCCCACTTGCCAAGTTAGTAGCACCACTCATATTTGTTGTAACAGTAGTGTAAATATTTAAAAAAAAACTTTTTTGACTGTGAAACATCAGTCTGCTATTGTAATCTAATTGCAGTTGCCTGCCTGCCAGCATGTGTACCAGGCCCACTTGCTAAGTGCCACCAATCATATTTGTTATAACAGTAGTGTAAATTTAAAAAAAAAAAAAACTTTTACATCAGTCTGCTAGTGTAATCTAATTTCAGTTTCCAGGCCAGCCTGCCACTGCCAGCCTGTGTGTCAGACTCACAGCATATACCGTGCCTACTTCCTCAGTGCCACCACTCATATCTGTTGTAACATTAGTGTAAATTTTTTTCAAAAAAACTTTTACATCAGTCTGCTAGTGTAATCTAATTTCAGTTGCCAGGCCAGCCTGCCACTGCCAGCCTGTGTGTCAGGCTCACAGCAAATACTGTGCCTACTTCCTCAGTGCCACCACTCATATCTGGTGTAACAGTGTAAATTAAAAAAAAAAAACTTTTACATCAGTCTGCTAGTGTAATCTAATTGCAGTTGCCTGCCTGCCTGCCTGCCAGCGTGTGTGCCAGGCCCACTTGCCAACTAGTGCCACCAATCATATTTGTTATAACAGTAGTGTAAATATTAAAAAAAAAAAAACTTTTTTGACTGTGAAAAATCAGTCTGCTAGTGTAATCTTATTGCAGTTGCCTGCCTGCCAGCGTGTGTGCCAGGCCCACTTGCCAAGTTAGTGGCACCACTCATAATTGTTGTAACAGTAGTGTAAATATTTGAAAAAAAAACTTTTTTGACTGTGAAACATCAGTCTGCTAGTGTAATCTAATTGCAGTTGCCTGCCTGCCAGCGTGTGTGCCAGGCCCACATGCCAACTAGTGCCACCAATCATATTTGTTATAACAGTAGTGTAAATATTTAAAAAAAAACTTTTTTGACTGTGAAACATCAGTCTGCTAGTGTAATCTAATTGCAGTTGCCTGCCTGCCAGCGTGTGTGCCAGGCCCACTTGTCAACTAGTGCCACCAATCATATTTGTTATAACAGTAGTGTAAATATTTAAAAAAAAAACTTTTTTGACTGTGAAACATCAGTCTGCTAGTGTAATCTTATTGCAGTTGCCTGCCTGCCTGCCAGCGTGTGTGCCAGGCCCACTTGCCAAGTTAGTGGCACCACTCATATTTGTTGTAACAGTACTGTTAATATTTAAAAAAAAACTTTTTTGACTGTGAAACATCAGTCTGCTAGTGTAATCTAATTGCAGTTGCCTGCCTGCCAGCGTGTGTGTCAGGCCCACTTGCTAAGTGCCACCAATCATATTTGTTATAAAAGTAGTGTAAATATTTAAAAAAAAAAACTTTTTTGACTGTGAAACATCAGTCTGCTAGTGTAATCTAATTGCAGTTGCCTGCCTGCCAGCGTGTGTGCCAGGCCCACTTGCAAAGTTAGTGGCACCACTCATATTTGTTGTAACAGTAGTGTAAATATTTAATAAAAAAACTTTTTTGACTGTGAAACATCAGTCTGCTAGTGTAATCTAATTGCAGTTGCCTGCCTGCCAGCGTGTGTGCCAGACCCACTTGCCAAGTTAGTGGCACCACTCATATTTGTTGTAACAGTAGTGTAAATATTTAAAAAAAACTTTTTTGACTGTGAAACATCAGTCTGCTAATGTAATCTAATTGCAGTTGCCTGCCTGCCTGCCAGCGTGTGTGCCAGGCCCACTTGCCAAGTTAGTGCCACCACTCATATTTGTTGTAACAGTAGTGTAAATATTTAAAAAAAAACTTTTTTGACTGTGAAACATCAGTCTGCTAGTGTAATCTTATTGCAGTTGCCTGCCTGCCTGCCAGCATGTGTGCCAGGCCCACTTGCCAAGTTAGTGGCACCACTCATATTTGTTGTAACAGTACTGTTAATATTTAAAAAAAAACTTTTTTGACTGTGAAACATCAGTCTGCTAGTGTAATCTAATTGCAGTTGCCTGCCTGCCAGCGTGTGTGCCAGGCCCACTTGCTAAGTGCCACCAATCATATTTGTTATAAAAGTAGTGTAAATATTTTTAAAAAAAAACTTTTTTGACTGTGAAACATCAGTCTGCTAGTGTAATCTAATTGCAGTTGCCTGCCTGCCAGCGTGTGTGCCAGGCCCACTTGCCAAGTTAGTGGCACCACTCATATTTGTTGTAACAGTAGTGTAAATATTTAATAAAAAAACTTTTTTGACTGTGAAACATCAGTCTGCTAGTGTAATCTAATTGCAGTTGCCTGCCTGCCAGCGTGTGTGCCAGACCCACTTGCCAAGTTAGTGGCACCACTCATATTTGTTGTAACAGTAGTGTAAATATTTAAAAAAAACTTTTTTGACTGTGAAACATCAGTCTGCTAATGTAATCTAATTGCAGTTGCCTGCCTGCCTGCCAGCGTGTGTGCCAGGCCCACTTGCCAAGTTAGTGCCACCACTCATATTTGTTGTAACAGTAGTGTAAATATTTAAAAAAAAACTTTTTTGACTGTGAAACATCAGTCTGCTAGTGTAATCTTATTGCAGTTGCCTGCCTGCCTGCCAGCATGTGTGCCAGGCCCACTTGCCAAGTTAGTGGCACCACTCATATTTGTTGTAACAGTAGTGTAAATATTTAAAAAAAAAAAAATTTGACTGTGAAACATCAGTCTGCTAGTGTAATCTTATTGCAGTTGCCTGCTTGCCAGCGTGTGTCCCAGGCCCACTTGCCAAGTTAGTGGCACCACTCATATTTGTTGTAACAGTAGTGTAAATATTTAAAAAAAAACTTTTTTGACTGTGAAACATCAGTCTGCTAGTGTAATCTAATTGCAGTTGCCTGCCTGCCTGCCAGCGTGTGTGCCAGGCCCACTTGCCAACTAGTGCCACCAATCATATTTGTTATAACAGTAGTGTAAATATTTAAAAAAAAAAACTTTTTTGACTGTGAAACATCAGTCTGCTAGTGTAATCTTATTGCAGTTGCCTGCCAGTGTGTGTGCCAGGCCCACTTGCCAAGTTAGTGGCACCACTCATATTTGTTGTAACAGTAGTGTAAATATTTAAAAAAAAACTTTTTAGACTGTGAAACATCAGTCTGCTAGTGTAATCTTATTGCAGTTGCCTGCCAGTGTGTGTGCCAGGCCTACTTGCCAAGTTAGTGGCACCACTCATATTTGTTGTAACAGTAGTGTAAATATTTAAAAAAAAACTTTTTTGACTGTGAAACATCAGTCTGCTATTGTAATCTAATTGCAGTTGCCTGCCTGCCAGCATGTGTGCCAGGCCCACTTGCTAAGTGCCACCAATCATATTTGTTATAACAGTAGTGTAAATATTTTAAAAGAAAAACTTTTTTGACTGTGAAACATCAGTCTGCTAGTGTAATCTATTTGCAGTTGCCTGCCTGCCAGCGTGTGTGCCAGGCCCATTTGCCAACTAGTGCCACCAATCATATTTGTTATAACAGTAGTGTAAATATTTTTAAAAAAAACTTTTTTGACTGTGAAACATCAGTCTGCTAGTGTAATCTTATTGCAGTTGCCTGCCTGCCTGCCAGCGTGTGTGCCAGGCCCAATTGCCAAGTTAGTGGCACCACTCATATTTGTTGTAACAGTAGTGTAGTGTAAATATTTAATAAAAAACTTTTTTGACTGTGAAACATCAGTCTGCTAGTGTAATCTAATTGCAGTTGCCTGCGTGCCAGCGTGTGTGCCAGGCCCACTTGCCAACTAGTGCCACCAATCATATTTGTTATAACAGTAGTGTAAATATTTAAAAAAAAAAACTTTTTTGACTGTGAAACATCAGTCTGCTAGTGTAATCTAATTGCAGTTGCCTGCCTGCCAGCGTGTGTGCCAGGCCCACTTGCCAAGTTAGTGCCACCACTCATATTTGTTGTAACAGTAGTGTAAATATTTAAAAGAAAAACTTTTTTGACTGTGAAACATCAGTCTGCTAGTGTAATCTTATTGCAGTTGCCTGCCTGCCAGCGTGTGTGCCAGGCCCACTTGCCAAGTTAGTGGCACCACTCATATTTGTTGTAACAGTAGTGTAAATATTTAAAAAAAAACTTTTTTGACTGTGAAACATCAGTCTGCTAGTGTAATCTTATTGGAGTTGCCTGCCTGCCAGCGTGTGTGCCAGGCCCACTTGCCAAGTTAGTGGCACCACTCATATTTGTTATAACAGTAGTGTAAATATTTTTTAAAAAAAACTTTTTTGACTGTGAAACATCAGTCTGCTAGTGTAATCTAATTGCAGTTGCCTGCCTGCCAGCGTGTGTGCCAGGCCCACTTGCTAAGTGCCACCAATTATATTTGTTATAGCAGTAGTGTAAATATTTAAAAAGAAAATCTTTTTTGACTGTGAAACATCAGTCTGCTAGTGTAATCTAATTGCAGTTGCCTGCCTGCCAGCGTGTGTGCCAGGCCCACTTGCCAACTAGTGCCACCAATCATATTTGTTATAACAGTAGTGTAAATATTTAAAAAGAAAACCTTTTTGACTGTGAAACATCAGTCTGCTAGTGTAATCTAATTGCAGTTGCCTGCCTGCCAGTGTGTGTGCCAGGCCCACTTGCCAAGTAGTGCCACCAATCATATTTGTTATAACAGTAGTGTAAATATTTTTTTTTAAAAACTTTTTTGACTGTGAAACATCAGTCTGCTAGTGTAATCTTATTGCAGTTGCCTGCTTGCCAGCGTGTGTGCCAGGCCCACTTGCCAAGTTAGTGGCACCACTCATATTTGTTGTAACAGTAGTGTAAATATTTTAAAAAAACTTTTTTGACTGTGAAACATCAGTCTGCTAGTGTAATCTAATTGCAGTTGCCTGCCTGCCTGCCTGCCAGCGTGTGTGCCAGGCCCACTTGCCAACTAGTGCCACCAATCATATTTGTTATAACAGTAGTGTAAATATTTAAAAAAAAAAAAAACTTTTTTGACTGTGAAACATCAGTCTGCTAGTGTAATCTTATTGCAGTTGCCTGCCAGTGTGTGTGCCAGGCCCACTTGCCAAGTTAGTGGCACCACTCATATTTGTTGTAACAGTAGTGTAAATATTTAAAAAAAAACTTTTTTGACTGTGAAACATCAGTCTGCTAGTGTAATCTTATTGCAGTTGCCTGCCAGTGTGTGTGCCAGGCCCACTTGCCAAGTTAGTAGCACCACTCATATTTGTTGTAACAGTAGTGTAAATATTTAAAAAAAAACTTTTTTGACTGTGAAACATCAGTCTGCTATTGTAATCTAATTGCAGTTGCCTGCCTGCCAGCATGTGTACCAGGCCCACTTGCTAAGTGCCACCAATCATATTTGTTATAACAGTAGTGTAAATTTAAAAAAAAAAAAAACTTTTACATCAGTCTGCTAGTGTAATCTAATTTCAGTTTCCAGGCCAGCCTGCCACTGCCAGCCTGTGTGTCAGACTCACAGCATATACCGTGCCTACTTCCTCAGTGCCACCACTCATATCTGTTGTAACATTAGTGTAAATTTTTTTCAAAAAAACTTTTACATCAGTCTGCTAGTGTAATCTAATTTCAGTTGCCAGGCCAGCCTGCCACTGCCAGCCTGTGTGTCAGGCTCACAGCAAATACTGTGCCTACTTCCTCAGTGCCACCACTCATATCTGGTGTAACAGTGTAAATTAAAAAAAAAAAACTTTTACATCAGTCTGCTAGTGTAATCTAATTGCAGTTGCCTGCCTGCCTGCCTGCCAGCGTGTGTGCCAGGCCCACTTGCCAACTAGTGCCACCAATCATATTTGTTATAACAGTAGTGTAAATATTAAAAAAAAAAAAACTTTTTTGACTGTGAAAAATCAGTCTGCTAGTGTAATCTTATTGCAGTTGCCTGCCTGCCAGCGTGTGTGCCAGGCCCACTTGCCAAGTTAGTGGCACCACTCATAATTGTTGTAACAGTAGTGTAAATATTTGAAAAAAAAACTTTTTTGACTGTGAAACATCAGTCTGCTAGTGTAATCTAATTGCAGTTGCCTGCCTGCCAGCGTGTGTGCCAGGCCCACATGCCAACTAGTGCCACCAATCATATTTGTTATAACAGTAGTGTAAATATTTAAAAAAAAAACTTTTTTGACTGTGAAACATCAGTCTGCTAGTGTAATCTAATTGCAGTTGCCTGCCTGCCAGCGTGTGTGCCAGGCCCACTTGTCAACTAGTGCCACCAATCATATTTGTTATAACAGTAGTGTAAATATTTAAAAAAAAAACTTTTTTGACTGTGAAACATCAGTCTGCTAGTGTAATCTTATTGCAGTTGCCTGCCTGCCTGCCAGCGTGTGTGCCAGGCCCACTTGCCAAGTTAGTGGCACCACTCATATTTGTTGTAACAGTACTGTTAATATTTAAAAAAAAACTTTTTTGACTGTGAAACATCAGTCTGCTAGTGTAATCTAATTGCAGTTGCCTGCCTGCCAGCGTGTGTGTCAGGCCCACTTGCTAAGTGCCACCAATCATATTTGTTATAAAAGTAGTGTAAATATTTAAAAAAAAAAACTTTTTTGACTGTGAAACATCAGTCTGCTAGTGTAATCTAATTGCAGTTGCCTGCCTGCCAGCGTGTGTGCCAGGCCCACTTGCCAAGTTAGTGGCACCACTCATATTTGTTGTAACAGTAGTGTAAATATTTAATAAAAAAACTTTTTTGACTGTGAAACATCAGTCTGCTAGTGTAATCTAATTGCAGTTGCCTGCCTGCCAGCGTGTGTGCCAGACCCACTTGCCAAGTTAGTGGCACCACTCATATTTGTTGTAACAGTAGTGTAAATATTTAAAAAAAACTTTTTTGACTGTGAAACATCAGTCTGCTAATGTAATCTAATTGCAGTTGCCTGCCTGCCTGCCAGCATGTGTGCCAGGCCCACTTGCCAAGTTAGTGGCACCACTCATATTTGTTGTAACAGTAGTGTAAATATTTAAAAAAAAAATTTTTTGACTGTGAAACATCAGTCTGCTAGTGTAATCTTATTGCAGTTGCCTGCTTGCAAGCGTGTGTCCCAGGCCCACTTGCCAAGTTAGTGGCAACACTCATATTTGTTGTAACAGTAGTGTAAATATTTAAAAAAAAAACTTTTTTGACTGTGAAACATCAGTCTGCTAGTGTAATCTAATTGCAGTTGCCTGCCAGCGTGTGTGCCAGGCCCACTTGCCAACTAGTGCCACCAATCATATTTGTTATAACAGTAGTGTAAATATTTAAAAAAAAAAAACTTTTTTGACTGTGAAACATCAGTCTGCTAGTGTAATCTTATTGCAGTTGCCTGCCAGTGTGTGTGCCAGGCCCACTTGCCAAGTTAGTGGCACCACTCATATTTGTTGTAACAGTAGTGTAAATATTTAAAAAAAACCTTTTTTGACTGTGAAACATCAGTCTGCTAGTGTAATCTTATTGCAGTTGCCTGCCAGTGTGTGTGCCAGGCCTACTTGCCAAGTTAGTGGCACCACTCATATTTGTTGTAACAGTAGTGTAAATATTTTAAAAAAAACTTTTTTGACTGTGAAACATCAGTCTGCTAGTGTAATCTATTTGCAGTTGCCTGCCTGCCAGCGTGTGTGCCAGGCCCATTTGCCAAGTAGTGCCACCAATCATATTTGTTATAACAGTAGTGTAAATATTTAAAAAAAAAAACTTTTTTGACTGTGAAACATCAGTCTGCTAGTGTAATCTTATTGCAGTTGCCTGCCTGCCTGCCAGCGTGTGTGCCAGGCCCACTTGCCAAGTTAGTGGCACCACTCATATTTGTTGTAACAGTAGTGTAGTGTAAATATTTAATAAAAAACTTTTTTGACTGTGAAACATCAGTCTGCTAGTGTAATCTAATTGCAGTTGCCTGCGTGCCAGCGTGTGTGCCAGGCCCACTTGCCAACTAGTGCCACCAATCATATTTGTTATAACAGTAGTGTAAATATTTTAAAAAAAAACTTTTTTGACTGTGAAACATCAGTCTGCTAGTGTAATCTAATTGCAGTTGCCTGCCTGCCAGCGTGTGTGCCAGGCCCACTTGCCAAGTTAGTGCCACCACTCATATTTGTTGTAACAGTAGTGTAAATATTTAAAAGAAAAACTTTTTTGACTGTGAAACATCAGTCTGCTAGTGTAATCTTATTGCAGTTGCCTGCCTGCCAGCGTGTGTGCCAGGCCCACTTGCCAAGTTAGTGGCACCACTCATATTTGTTGTAACAGTAGTGTAAATATTTTAAAAAAATTTTTTTTGACTGTGAAACATCAGTCTGCTAGTGTAATCTTATTGCAGTTGCCTGCCTGCCAGCGTGTGTGCCAGGCCCACTTGCAAAGTTAGTGGCATCACTCATATTTGTTGTAACAGTAGTGTAAATATTTTAAAAAAAAACTTTTTTGACTGTGAAACATCAGTCTGCTAGTGTAATCTAATTGCAGTTGCCTGCCTGCCTGCCTGCCAGCGTGTGTGCCAGGCCCACTTGCCAACTAGTGCCACCAATCATATTTGTTATAACAGTAGTGTAAATATTTTTTAAAAAAAAAACTTTTTTGACTGTGAAACATCAGTCTGCTAGTGTAATCTTATTGCAGTTGCCTGCCAGTGTGTGTGCCAGGCCCACTTGCAAAGTTAGTGGCACCACTCATATTTGTTGTAACAGTAGTGTAAATATTTTAAAAAAAACTTTTTTGACTGTGAAACATCAGTCTGCTAGTGTAATCTTATTGCAGTTGCCTGCCAGTGTGTGTGCCAGGCCCACTTGCCAAGTTAGTGGCACCACTCATATTTGTTGTAACAGTAGTGTAAATATTTTAAAAAAAACTTTTTTGACTGTGAAACATCAGTCTGCTATTGTAATCTAATTGCAGTTGCCTGCCTGCCAGCATGTGTGCCAGGCCCACTTGCTAAGTGCCACCAATCATATTTGTTATAACAGTAGTGTAAATATTTTAAAAGAAAAACTTTTTTGACTGTGAAACATCAGTCTGCTAGTGTAATCTTATTGCAGTTGCCTGCCTGCCTGCCAGCGTGTGTGCCAGGCCCACTTCCCAAGTTAGTGGCACCACTCATATTTGTTGTAACAGTAGTGTAGTGTAAATATTTAATAAAAAAACTTTTTTGACTGTGAAACATCAGTCTGCTAGTGTAATCTAATTGCAGTTGCCTGCGTGCCAGCATGTGTGCCAGGCCCACTTGCCAACTAGTGCCACCAATCATATTTGTTATAACAGTAGTGTAAATATTTAAAAAAAAAACTTTTTTGACTGTGAAAAGTCAGTCTGCTAGTGTAATCTAATTGCAGTTGCCTGCCTGCCAGTGTGTGTGCCAGGCCCACTTGCCAAGTTAGTGCCACCACTCATATTTGTTGTAACAGTAGTGTAAATATTTAAAAGAAAAACTTTTTTGACTGTGAAACATCAGTCTGCTAGTGTAATCTTATTGCAGTTGCCTGCCTGCCTGCCAGCGTGTGTGCCAGGCCCACTTCCCAAGTTAGTGGCACCACTCATATTTGTTGTAACAGTAGTGTAGTGTAAATATTTAATAAAAAAACTTTTTTGACTGTGAAACATCAGTCTGCTAGTGTAATCTAATTGCAGTTGCCTGCGTGCCAGCATGTGTGCCAGGCCCACTTGCTAAGTGCCACCAATCATATTTGTTATAACAGTAGTGTAAATATTTTAAAAGAAAAACTTTTTTGACTGTGAAACATCAGTCTGCTAGTGTAATCTTATTGCAGTTGCCTGCCTGCCTGCCAGCGTGTGTGCCAGGCCCACTTCCCAAGTTAGTGGCACCACTCATATTTGTTGTAACAGTAGTGTAGTGTAAATATTTAATAAAAAAACTTTTTTGACTGTGAAACATCAGTCTGCTAGTGTAATCTAATTGCAGTTGCCTGCGTGCCAGCATGTGTGCCAGGCCCACTTGCCAACTAGTGCCACCAATCATATTTGTTATAACAGTAGTGTAAATATTTAAAAAAAAACTTTTTTGACTGTGAAAAGTCAGTCTGCTAGTGTAATCTAATTGCAGTTGCCTGCCTGCCAGCGTGTGTGCCAGGCCCACATGCCAACTAGTGCCACCAATCATATTTGTTATAACAGTAGTGTAAATATTTAAAAAAAAAAAAAACTTTTTTGACTGTGAAACATCAGTCTGCTAGTGTAATCTAATTGCAGTTGCCTGCCTGCCAGCGTGTGTGCCAGGCCCACTTGTCAACTAGTGCCACCAATCATATTTGTTATAACAGTAGTGTAAATATTAAAAAAAAAAACTTTTTTGACTGTGAAACATCAGTCTGCTAGTGTAATCTTATTGCAGTTGCCTGCCTGCCTGCCAGCATGTGTGCCAGGCCCACTTGCCAAGTTAGTGGCACCACTCATATTTGTTGTAACAGTACTGTTAATATTTAAAAAAAAACTTTTTTGACTGTGAAACATCAGTCTGCTAGTGTAATCTAATTGCAGTTGCCTGCCTGCCAGCGTGTGTGCCAGGCCCACTTGCTAAGTGCCACCAATCATATTTGTTATAAAAGTAGTGTAAATATTTTAAAAAAAAACTTTTTTGACTGTGAAACATCAGTCTGCTAGTGTAATCTAATTGCAGTTGCCTGCCTGCCAGCGTGTGTGCCAGGCCCACTTGCCAAGTTAGTGGCACCACTCATATTTGTTGTAACAGTAGTGTAAATATTTAATAAAAAAACTTTTTTGACTGTGAAACATCAGTCTGCTAGTGTAATCTAATTGCAGTTGCCTGCCTGCCAGCGTGTGTGCCAGACCCACTTGCCAAGTTAGTGGCACCACTCATATTTGTTGTAACAGTAGTGTAAATATTTAAAAAAAACTTTTTTGACTGTGAAACATCAGTCTGCTAATGTAATCTAATTGCAGTTGCCTGCCTGCCTGCCAGCGTGTGTGCCAGGCCCACTTGCCAAGTTAGTGCCACCACTCATATTTGTTGTAACAGTAGTGTAAATATTTAAAAAAAAAACTTTTTTGACTGTGAAACATCAGTCTGCTAGTGTAATCTTATTGCAGTTGCCTGCCTGCCTGCCAGCATGTGTGCCAGGCCCACTTGCCAAGTTAGTGGCACCACTCATATTTGTTGTAACAGTAGTGTAAATATTTAAAAAAAAAAAATTTTGACTGTGAAACATCAGTCTGCTAGTGTAATCTTATTGCAGTTGCCTGCCTTGCCAGCGTGTGTCCCAGGCCCACTTGCCAAGTTAGTGGCACCACTCATATTTGTTGTAACAGTAGTGTAAATATTTAAAAAAAAAATTTTTTGACTGTGAAACATCAGTCTGCTAGTGTAATCTAATTGCAGTTGCCTGCCTGCCTGCCAGCGTGTGTGCCAGGCCCACTTGCCAACTAGTGCCACCAATCATATTTGTTATAACAGTAGTGTAAATATTTAAAAAAAAAAACTTTTTTGACTGTGAAACATCAGTCTGCTAGTGTAATCTTATTGCAGTTGCCTGCCAGTGTGTGTGCCAGGCCCACTTGCCAAGTTAGTGGCACCACTCATATTTGTTGTAACAGTAGTGTAAATATTTAAAAAAAAACTTTTTAGACTGTGAAACATCAGTCTGCTAGTGTAATCTTATTGCAGTTGCCTGCCTGCCTGCCAGCATGTGTGCCAGGCCCACTTGCCAAGTTAGTGGCACCACTCATATTTGTTGTAACAGTACTGTTAATATTTTAAAAAAAACTTTTTTGACTGTGAAACATCAGTCTGCTAGTGTAATCTAATTGCAGTTGCCTGCCTGCCAGCGTGTGTGCCAGGCCCACTTGCTAAGTGCCACCAATCATATTTGTTATAAAAGTAGTGTAAATATTTTTAAAAAAAAACTTTTTTGACTGTGAAACATCAGTCTGCTAGTGTAATCTAATTGCAGTTGCCTGCCTGCCAGCGTGTGTGCCAGGCCCACTTGCCAAGTTAGTGGCACCACTCATATTTGTTGTAACAGTAGTGTAAATATTTAATAAAAAAACTTTTTTGACTGTGAAACATCAGTCTGCTAGTGTAATCTAATTGCAGTTGCCTGCCTGCCAGCGTGTGTGCCAGACCCACTTGCCAAGTTAGTGGCACCACTCATATTTGTTGTAACAGTAGTGTAAATATTTAAAAAAAACTTTTTTGACTGTGAAACATCAGTCTGCTAATGTAATCTAATTGCAGTTGCCTGCCTGCCTGCCAGCGTGTGTGCCAGGCCCACTTGCCAAGTTAGTGCCACCACTCATATTTGTTGTAACAGTAGTGTAAATATTTAAAAAAAAACTTTTTTGACTGTGAAACATCAGTCTGCTAGTGTAATCTTATTGCAGTTGCCTGCCTGCCTGCCAGCATGTGTGCCAGGCCCACTTGCCAAGTTAGTGGCACCACTCATATTTGTTGTAACAGTAGTGTAAATATTTAAAAAAAAAAAAATTTGACTGTGAAACATCAGTCTGCTAGTGTAATCTTATTGCAGTTGCCTGCTTGCCAGCGTGTGTCCCAGGCCCACTTGCCAAGTTAGTGGCACCACTCATATTTGTTGTAACAGTAGTGTAAATATTTAAAAAAAAACTTTTTTGACTGTGAAACATCAGTCTGCTAGTGTAATCTAATTGCAGTTGCCTGCCTGCCTGCCAGCGTGTGTGCCAGGCCCACTTGCCAACTAGTGCCACCAATCATATTTGTTATAACAGTAGTGTAAATATTTAAAAAAAAAAACTTTTTTGACTGTGAAACATCAGTCTGCTAGTGTAATCTTATTGCAGTTGCCTGCCAGTGTGTGTGCCAGGCCCACTTGCCAAGTTAGTGGCACCACTCATATTTGTTGTAACAGTAGTGTAAATATTTAAAAAAAAACTTTTTAGACTGTGAAACATCAGTCTGCTAGTGTAATCTTATTGCAGTTGCCTGCCAGTGTGTGTGCCAGGCCTACTTGCCAAGTTAGTGGCACCACTCATATTTGTTGTAACAGTAGTGTAAATATTTAAAAAAAAACTTTTTTGACTGTGAAACATCAGTCTGCTATTGTAATCTAATTGCAGTTGCCTGCCTGCCAGCATGTGTGCCAGGCCCACTTGCTAAGTGCCACCAATCATATTTGTTATAACAGTAGTGTAAATATTTTAAAAGAAAAACTTTTTTGACTGTGAAACATCAGTCTGCTAGTGTAATCTATTTGCAGTTGCCTGCCTGCCAGCGTGTGTGCCAGGCCCATTTGCCAAGTAGTGCCACCAATCATATTTGTTATAACAGTAGTGTAAATATTTTTAAAAAAAACTTTTTTGACTGTGAAACATCAGTCTGCTAGTGTAATCTTATTGCAGTTGCCTGCCTGCCTGCCAGCGTGTGTGCCAGGCCCACTTGCCAAGTTAGTGGCACCACTCATATTTGTTGTAACAGTAGTGTAGTGTAAATATTTAATAAAAAACTTTTTTGACTGTGAAACATCAGTCTGCTAGTGTAATCTAATTGCAGTTGCCTGCGTGCCAGCGTGTGTGCCAGGCCCACTTGCCAACTAGTGCCACCAATCATATTTGTTATAACAGTAGTGTAAATATTTAAAAAAAAAAAACTTTTTTGACTGTGAAACATCAGTCTGCTAGTGTAATCTAATTGCAGTTGCCTGCCTGCCAGCGTGTGTGCCAGGCCCACTTGCCAAGTTAGTGCCACCACTCATATTTGTTGTAACAGTAGTGTAAATATTTAAAAGAAAAACTTTTTTGACTGTGAAACATCAGTCTGCTAGTGTAATCTTATTGCAGTTGCCTGCCTGCCAGCGTGTGTGCCAGGCCCACTTGCCAAGTTAGTGGCACCACTCATATTTGTTGTAACAGTAGTGTAAATATTTAAAAAAAAACTTTTTTGACTGTGAAACATCAGTCTGCTAGTGTAATCTTATTGGAGTTGCCTGCCTGCCAGCGTGTGTGCCAGGCCCACTTGCCAAGTTAGTGGCACCACTCATATTTGTTATAACAGTAGTGTAAATATTTTTTAAAAAAAACTTTTTTGACTGTGAAACATCAGTCTGCTAGTGTAATCTAATTGCAGTTGCCTGCCTGCCAGCGTGTGTGCCAGGCCCACTTGCTAAGTGCCACCAATTATATTTGTTATAGCAGTAGTGTAAATATTTAAAAAGAAAATCTTTTTTGACTGTGAAACATCAGTCTGCTAGTGTAATCTAATTGCAGTTGCCTGCCTGCCAGCGTGTGTGCCAGGCCCACTTGCCAACTAGTGCCACCAATCATATTTGTTATAACAGTAGTGTAAATATTTAAAAAGAAAACCTTTTTGACTGTGAAACATCAGTCTGCTAGTGTAATCTAATTGCAGTTGCCTGCCTGCCAGTGTGTGTGCCAGGCCCACTTGCCAAGTAGTGCCACCAATCATATTTGTTATAACAGTAGTGTAAATATTTTTTTTTAAAAACTTTTTTGACTGTGAAACATCAGTCTGCTAGTGTAATCTTATTGCAGTTGCCTGCTTGCCAGCGTGTGTGCCAGGCCCACTTGCCAAGTTAGTGGCACCACTCATATTTGTTGTAACAGTAGTGTAAATATTTTAAAAAAACTTTTTTGACTGTGAAACATCAGTCTGCTAGTGTAATCTAATTGCAGTTGCCTGCCTGCCTGCCTGCCAGCGTGTGTGCCAGGCCCACTTGCCAACTAGTGCCACCAATCATATTTGTTATAACAGTAGTGTAAATATTTAAAAAAAAAAAAAACTTTTTTGACTGTGAAACATCAGTCTGCTAGTGTAATCTTATTGCAGTTGCCTGCCAGTGTGTGTGCCAGGCCCACTTGCCAAGTTAGTGGCACCACTCATATTTGTTGTAACAGTAGTGTAAATATTTAAAAAAAAACTTTTTTGACTGTGAAACATCAGTCTGCTAGTGTAATCTTATTGCAGTTGCCTGCCAGTGTGTGTGCCAGGCCCACTTGCCAAGTTAGTAGCACCACTCATATTTGTTGTAACAGTAGTGTAAATATTTAAAAAAAAACTTTTTTGACTGTGAAACATCAGTCTGCTATTGTAATCTAATTGCAGTTGCCTGCCTGCCAGCATGTGTACCAGGCCCACTTGCTAAGTGCCACCAATCATATTTGTTATAACAGTAGTGTAAATTTAAAAAAAAAAAAAACTTTTACATCAGTCTGCTAGTGTAATCTAATTTCAGTTTCCAGGCCAGCCTGCCACTGCCAGCCTGTGTGTCAGACTCACAGCATATACCGTGCCTACTTCCTCAGTGCCACCACTCATATCTGTTGTAACATTAGTGTAAATTTTTTTCAAAAAAACTTTTACATCAGTCTGCTAGTGTAATCTAATTTCAGTTGCCAGGCCAGCCTGCCACTGCCAGCCTGTGTGTCAGGCTCACAGCAAATACTGTGCCTACTTCCTCAGTGCCACCACTCATATCTGGTGTAACAGTGTAAATTAAAAAAAAAAAACTTTTACATCAGTCTGCTAGTGTAATCTAATTGCAGTTGCCTGCCTGCCTGCCTGCCAGCGTGTGTGCCAGGCCCACTTGCCAACTAGTGCCACCAATCATATTTGTTATAACAGTAGTGTAAATATTAAAAAAAAAAAAACTTTTTTGACTGTGAAAAATCAGTCTGCTAGTGTAATCTTATTGCAGTTGCCTGCCTGCCAGCGTGTGTGCCAGGCCCACTTGCCAAGTTAGTGGCACCACTCATAATTGTTGTAACAGTAGTGTAAATATTTGAAAAAAAAACTTTTTTGACTGTGAAACATCAGTCTGCTAGTGTAATCTAATTGCAGTTGCCTGCCTGCCAGCGTGTGTGCCAGGCCCACATGCCAACTAGTGCCACCAATCATATTTGTTATAACAGTAGTGTAAATATTTAAAAAAAAACTTTTTTGACTGTGAAACATCAGTCTGCTAGTGTAATCTAATTGCAGTTGCCTGCCTGCCAGCGTGTGTGCCAGGCCCACTTGTCAACTAGTGCCACCAATCATATTTGTTATAACAGTAGTGTAAATATTTAAAAAAAAAACTTTTTTGACTGTGAAACATCAGTCTGCTAGTGTAATCTTATTGCAGTTGCCTGCCTGCCTGCCAGCGTGTGTGCCAGGCCCACTTGCCAAGTTAGTGGCACCACTCATATTTGTTGTAACAGTACTGTTAATATTTAAAAAAAAACTTTTTTGACTGTGAAACATCAGTCTGCTAGTGTAATCTAATTGCAGTTGCCTGCCTGCCAGCGTGTGTGTCAGGCCCACTTGCTAAGTGCCACCAATCATATTTGTTATAAAAGTAGTGTAAATATTTAAAAAAAAAAAACTTTTTTGACTGTGAAACATCAGTCTGCTAGTGTAATCTAATTGCAGTTGCCTGCCTGCCAGCGTGTGTGCCAGGCCCACTTGCCAAGTTAGTGGCACCACTCATATTTGTTGTAACAGTAGTGTAAATATTTAATAAAAAAACTTTTTTGACTGTGAAACATCAGTCTGCTAGTGTAATCTAATTGCAGTTGCCTGCCTGCCAGCGTGTGTGCCAGACCCACTTGCCAAGTTAGTGGCACCACTCATATTTGTTGTAACAGTAGTGTAAATATTTAAAAAAAACTTTTTTGACTGTGAAACATCAGTCTGCTAATGTAATCTAATTGCAGTTGCCTGCCTGCCTGCCAGCATGTGTGCCAGGCCCACTTGCCAAGTTAGTGGCACCACTCATATTTGTTGTAACAGTAGTGTAAATATTTAAAAAAAAAAATTTTTGACTGTGAAACATCAGTCTGCTAGTGTAATCTTATTGCAGTTGCCTGCTTGCAAGCGTGTGTCCCAGGCCCACTTGCCAAGTTAGTGGCAACACTCATATTTGTTGTAACAGTAGTGTAAATATTTAAAAAAAAACTTTTTTGACTGTGAAACATCAGTCTGCTAGTGTAATCTAATTGCAGTTGCCTGCCAGCGTGTGTGCCAGGCCCACTTGCCAACTAGTGCCACCAATCATATTTGTTATAACAGTAGTGTAAATATTTAAAAAAAAAAAAACTTTTTTGACTGTGAAACATCAGTCTGCTAGTGTAATCTTATTGCAGTTGCCTGCCAGTGTGTGTGCCAGGCCCACTTGCCAAGTTAGTGGCACCACTCATATTTGTTGTAACAGTAGTGTAAATATTTAAAAAAAAACTTTTTTGACTGTGAAACATCAGTCTGCTAGTGTAATCTTATTGCAGTTGCCTGCCAGTGTGTGTGCCAGGCCTACTTGCCAAGTTAGTGGCACCACTCATATTTGTTGTAACAGTAGTGTAAATATTTTAAAAAAAACTTTTTTGACTGTGAAACATCAGTCTGCTAGTGTAATCTATTTGCAGTTGCCTGCCTGCCAGCGTGTGTGCCAGGCCCATTTGCCAAGTAGTGCCACCAATCATATTTGTTATAACAGTAGTGTAAATATTTAAAAAAAAAACTTTTTTGACTGTGAAACATCAGTCTGCTAGTGTAATCTTATTGCAGTTGCCTGCCTGCCTGCCAGCGTGTGTGCCAGGCCCACTTGCCAAGTTAGTGGCACCACTCATATTTGTTGTAACAGTAGTGTAGTGTAAATATTTAATAAAAAACTTTTTTGACTGTGAAACATCAGTCTGCTAGTGTAATCTAATTGCAGTTGCCTGCGTGCCAGCGTGTGTGCCAGGCCCACTTGCCAACTAGTGCCACCAATCATATTTGTTATAACAGTAGTGTAAATATTTAAAAAAAAAACTTTTTTGACTGTGAAACATCAGTCTGCTAGTGTAATCTAATTGCAGTTGCCTGCCTGCCAGCGTGTGTGCCAGGCCCACTTGCCAAGTTAGTGCCACCACTCATATTTGTTGTAACAGTAGTGTAAATATTTAAAAGAAAAACTTTTTTGACTGTGAAACATCAGTCTGCTAGTGTAATCTTATTGCAGTTGCCTGCCTGCCAGCGTGTGTGCCAGGCCCACTTGCCAAGTTAGTGGCACCACTCATATTTGTTGTAACAGTAGTGTAAATATTTTAAAAAAAAATTTTTTGACTGTGAAACATCAGTCTGCTAGTGTAATCTTATTGCAGTTGCCTGCCTGCCAGCGTGTGTGCCAGGCCCACTTGCAAAGTTAGTGGCATCACTCATATTTGTTGTAACAGTAGTGTAAATATTTTAAAAAAAAACTTTTTTGACTGTGAAACATCAGTCTGCTAGTGTAATCTAATTGCAGTTGCCTGCCTGCCTGCCTGCCAGCGTGTGTGCCAGGCCCACTTGCCAACTAGTGCCACCAATCATATTTGTTATAACAGTAGTGTAAATATTTTTTAAAAAAAAAACTTTTTTGACTGTGAAACATCAGTCTGCTAGTGTAATCTTATTGCAGTTGCCTGCCAGTGTGTGTGCCAGGCCCACTTGCAAAGTTAGTGGCACCACTCATATTTGTTGTAACAGTAGTGTAAATATTTTAAAAAAAACTTTTTTGACTGTGAAACATCAGTCTGCTAGTGTAATCTTATTGCAGTTGCCTGCCAGTGTGTGTGCCAGGCCCACTTGCCAAGTTAGTGGCACCACTCATATTTGTTGTAACAGTAGTGTAAATATTTTAAAAAAAACTTTTTTGACTGTGAAACATCAGTCTGCTATTGTAATCTAATTGCAGTTGCCTGCCTGCCAGCATGTGTGCCAGGCCCACTTGCTAAGTGCCACCAATCATATTTGTTATAACAGTAGTGTAAATATTTTAAAAGAAAAACTTTTTTGACTGTGAAACATCAGTCTGCTAGTGTAATCTTATTGCAGTTGCCTGCCTGCCTGCCAGCGTGTGTGCCAGGCCCACTTCCCAAGTTAGTGGCACCACTCATATTTGTTGTAACAGTAGTGTAGTGTAAATATTTAATAAAAAAACTTTTTTGACTGTGAAACATCAGTCTGCTAGTGTAATCTAATTGCAGTTGCCTGCGTGCCAGCATGTGTGCCAGGCCCACTTGCCAACTAGTGCCACCAATCATATTTGTTATAACAGTAGTGTAAATATTTAAAAAAAAACTTTTTTGACTGTGAAAAGTCAGTCTGCTAGTGTAATCTAATTGCAGTTGCCTGCCTGCCAGTGTGTGTGCCAGGCCCACTTGCCAAGTTAGTGCCACCACTCATATTTGTTGTAACAGTAGTGTAAATATTTAAAAGAAAAACTTTTTTGACTGTGAAACATCAGTCTGCTAGTGTAATCTTATTGCAGTTGCCTGCCTGCCTGCCAGCGTGTGTGCCAGGCCCACTTCCCAAGTTAGTGGCACCACTCATATTTGTTGTAACAGTAGTGTAGTGTAAATATTTAATAAAAAAACTTTTTTGACTGTGAAACATCAGTCTGCTAGTGTAATCTAATTGCAGTTGCCTGCGTGCCAGCATGTGTGCCAGGCCCACTTGCTAAGTGCCACCAATCATATTTGTTATAACAGTAGTGTAAATATTTTAAAAGAAAAACTTTTTTGACTGTGAAACATCAGTCTGCTAGTGTAATCTTATTGCAGTTGCCTGCCTGCCTGCCAGCGTGTGTGCCAGGCCCACTTCCCAAGTTAGTGGCACCACTCATATTTGTTGTAACAGTAGTGTAGTGTAAATATTTAATAAAAAAACTTTTTTGACTGTGAAACATCAGTCTGCTAGTGTAATCTAATTGCAGTTGCCTGCGTGCCAGCATGTGTGCCAGGCCCACTTGCCAACTAGTGCCACCAATCATATTTGTTATAACAGTAGTGTAAATATTTAAAAAAAAACTTTTTTGACTGTGAAAAGTCAGTCTGCTAGTGTAATCTAATTGCAGTTGCCTGCCTGCCAGCGTGTGTGCCAGGCCCACATGCCAACTAGTGCCACCAATCATATTTGTTATAACAGTAGTGTAAATATTTAAAAAAAAAAAAAACTTTTTTGACTGTGAAACATCAGTCTGCTAGTGTAATCTAATTGCAGTTGCCTGCCTGCCAGCGTGTGTGCCAGGCCCACTTGTCAACTAGTGCCACCAATCATATTTGTTATAACAGTAGTGTAAATATTAAAAAAAAAACTTTTTTGACTGTGAAACATCAGTCTGCTAGTGTAATCTTATTGCAGTTGCCTGCCTGCCTGCCAGCATGTGTGCCAGGCCCACTTGCCAAGTTAGTGGCACCACTCATATTTGTTGTAACAGTACTGTTAATATTTTAAAAAAAACTTTTTTGACTGTGAAACATCAGTCTGCTAGTGTAATCTAATTGCAGTTGCCTGCCTGCCAGCGTGTGTGCCAGGCCCACTTGCTAAGTGCCACCAATCATATTTGTTATAAAAGTAGTGTAAATATTTTTTAAAAAAAACTTTTTTGACTGTGAAACATCAGTCTGCTAGTGTAATCTAATTGCAGTTGCCTGCCTGCCAGCGTGTGTGCCAGGCCCACTTGCCAAGTTAGTGGCACCACTCATATTTGTTGTAACAGTAGTGTAAATATTTAATAAAAAAACTTTTTTGACTGTGAAACATCAGTCTGCTAGTGTAATCTAATTGCAGTTGCCTGCCTGCCAGCGTGTGTGCCAGACCCACTTGCCAAGTTAGTGGCACCACTCATATTTGTTGTAATAGTAGTGTAAATATTTAAAAAAAACTTTTTTGACTGTGAAACATCAGTCTGCTAATGTAATCTAATTGCAGTTGCCTGCCTGCCTGCCAGCGTGTGTGCCAGGCCCACTTGCCAAGTTAGTGCCACCACTCATATTTGTTGTAACAGTAGTGTAAATATTTAAAAAAAAACTTTTTTGACTGTGAAACATCAGTCTGCTAGTGTAATCTTATTGCAGTTGCCTGCCTGCCTGCCAGCATGTGTGCCAGGCCCACTTGCCAAGTTAGTGGCACCACTCATATTTGTTGTAACAGTAGTGTAAATATTTAAAAAAAAAAAAATTTGACTGTGAAACATCAGTCTGCTAGTGTAATCTTATTGCAGTTGCCTGCTTGCCAGCGTGTGTCCCAGGCCCACTTGCCAAGTTAGTGGCACCACTCATATTTGTTGTAACAGTAGTGTAAATATTTAAAAAAAAACTTTTTTGACTGTGAAACATCAGTCTGCTAGTGTAATCTAATTGCAGTTGCCTGCCTGCCTGCCAGCGTGTGTGCCAGGCCCACTTGCCAACTAGTGCCACCAATCATATTTGTTATAACAGTAGTGTAAATATTTAAAAAAAAAAACTTTTTTGACTGTGAAACATCAGTCTGCTAGTGTAATCTTATTGCAGTTGCCTGCCAGTGTGTGTGCCAGGCCCACTTGCCAAGTTAGTGGCACCACTCATATTTGTTGTAACAGTAGTGTAAATATTTAAAAAAAAACTTTTTAGACTGTGAAACATCAGTCTGCTAGTGTAATCTTATTGCAGTTGCCTGCCAGTGTGTGTGCCAGGCCTACTTGCCAAGTTAGTGGCACCACTCATATTTGTTGTAACAGTAGTGTAAATATTTAAAAAAAAACTTTTTTGACTGTGAAACATCAGTCTGCTATTGTAATCTAATTGCAGTTGCCTGCCTGCCAGCATGTGTGCCAGGCCCACTTGCTAAGTGCCACCAATCATATTTGTTATAACAGTAGTGTAAATATTTTAAAAGAAAAACTTTTTTGACTGTGAAACATCAGTCTGCTAGTGTAATCTATTTGCAGTTGCCTGCCTGCCAGCGTGTGTGCCAGGCCCATTTGCCAAGTAGTGCCACCAATCATATTTGTTATAACAGTAGTGTAAATATTTTTAAAAAAAACTTTTTTGACTGTGAAACATCAGTCTGCTAGTGTAATCTTATTGCAGTTGCCTGCCTGCCTGCCAGCGTGTGTGCCAGGCCCACTTGCCAAGTTAGTGGCACCACTCATATTTGTTGTAACAGTAGTGTAGTGTAAATATTTAATAAAAAACTTTTTTGACTGTGAAACATCAGTCTGCTAGTGTAATCTAATTGCAGTTGCCTGCGTGCCAGCGTGTGTGCCAGGCCCACTTGCCAACTAGTGCCACCAATCATATTTGTTATAACAGTAGTGTAAATATTTAAAAAAAAAAACTTTTTTGACTGTGAAACATCAGTCTGCTAGTGTAATCTAATTGCAGTTGCCTGCCTGCCAGTGTGTGTGCCAGGCCCACTTGCCAAGTTAGTGCCACCACTCATATTTGTTGTAACAGTAGTGTAAATATTTAAAAGAAAAACTTTTTTGACTGTGAAACATCAGTCTGCTAGTGTAATCTTATTGCAGTTGCCTGCCTGCCAGCGTGTGTGCCAGGCCCACTTGCCAAGTTAGTGGCACCACTCATATTTGTTGTAACAGTAGTGTAAATATTTTAAAAAAAACTTTTTTGACTGTGAAACATCAGTCTGCTAGTGTAATCTTATTGGAGTTGCCTGCCTGCCAGCGTGTGTGCCAGGCCCACTTGCCAAGTTAGTGGCACCACTCATATTTGTTATAACAGTAGTGTAAATATTTTTTAAAAAAAACTTTTTTGACTGTGAAACATCAGTCTGCTAGTGTAATCTAATTGCAGTTGCCTGCCTGCCAGCGTGTGTGCCAGGCCCACTTGCTAAGTGCCACCAATTATATTTGTTATAGCAGTAGTGTAAATATTTAAAAAGAAAATCTTTTTTGACTGTGAAACATCAGTCTGCTAGTGTAATCTAATTGCAGTTGCCTGCCTGCCAGCGTGTGTGCCAGGCCCACTTGCCAACTAGTGCCACCAATCATATTTGTTATAACAGTAGTGTAAATATTTAAAAAGAAAACCTTTTTGACTGTGAAACATCAGTCTGCTAGTGTAATCTAATTGCAGTTGCCTGCCTGCCAGTGTGTGTGCCAGGCCCACTTGCCAAGTAGTGCCACCAATCATATTTGTTATAACAGTAGTGTAAATATTTTTTTTAAAAAACTTTTTTGACTGTGAAACATCAGTCTGCTAGTGTAATCTTATTGCAGTTGCCTGCTTGCCAGCGTGTGTGCCAGGCCCACTTGCCAAGTTAGTGGCACCACTCATATTTGTTGTAACAGTAGTGTAAATATTTTAAAAAAACTTTTTTGACTGTGAAACATCAGTCTGCTAGTGTAATCTAATTGCAGTTGCCTGCCTGCCTGCCTGCCAGCGTGTGTGCCAGGCCCACTTGCCAACTAGTGCCACCAATCATATTTGTTATAACAGTAGTGTAAATATTAAAAAAAAAAAAAAACTTTTTTGACTGTGAAACATCAGTCTGCTAGTGTAATCTTATTGCAGTTGCCTGCCAGTGTGTGTGCCAGGCCCACTTGCCAAGTTAGTGGCACCACTCATATTTGTTGTAACAGTAGTGTAAATATTTAAAAAAAAACTTTTTTGACTGTGAAACATCAGTCTGCTAGTGTAATCTTATTGCAGTTGCCTGCCAGTGTGTGTGCCAGGCCCACTTGCCAAGTTAGTAGCACCACTCATATTTGTTGTAACAGTAGTGTAAATATTTAAAAAAAAACTTTTTTGACTGTGAAACATCAGTCTGCTATTGTAATCTAATTGCAGTTGCCTGCCTGCCAGCATGTGTACCAGGCCCACTTGCTAAGTGCCACCAATCATATTTGTTATAACAGTAGTGTAAATTTAAAAAAAAAAAAAACTTTTACATCAGTCTGCTAGTGTAATCTAATTTCAGTTTCCAGGCCAGCCTGCCACTGCCAGCCTGTGTGTCAGACTCACAGCATATACCGTGCCTACTTCCTCAGTGCCACCACTCATATCTGTTGTAACATTAGTGTAAATTTTTTTCAAAAAAACTTTTACATCAGTCTGCTAGTGTAATCTAATTTCAGTTGCCAGGCCAGCCTGCCACTGCCAGCCTGTGTGTCAGGCTCACAGCAAATACTGTGCCTACTTCCTCAGTGCCACCACTCATATCTGGTGTAACAGTGTAAATTAAAAAAAAAAAACTTTTACATCAGTCTGCTAGTGTAATCTAATTGCAGTTGCCTGCCTGCCTGCCTGCCAGCGTGTGTGCCAGGCCCACTTGCCAACTAGTGCCACCAATCATATTTGTTATAACAGTAGTGTAAATATTAAAAAAAAAAAAACTTTTTTGACTGTGAAAAATCAGTCTGCTAGTGTAATCTTATTGCAGTTGCCTGCCTGCCAGCGTGTGTGCCAGGCCCACTTGCCAAGTTAGTGGCACCACTCATAATTGTTGTAACAGTAGTGTAAATATTTGAAAAAAAAACTTTTTTGACTGTGAAACATCAGTCTGCTAGTGTAATCTAATTGCAGTTGCCTGCCTGCCAGCGTGTGTGCCAGGCCCACATGCCAACTAGTGCCACCAATCATATTTGTTATAACAGTAGTGTAAATATTTAAAAAAAAACTTTTTTGACTGTGAAACATCAGTCTGCTAGTGTAATCTAATTGCAGTTGCCTGCCTGCCAGCGTGTGTGCCAGGCCCACTTGTCAACTAGTGCCACCAATCATATTTGTTATAACAGTAGTGTAAATATTTAAAAAAAAAACTTTTTTGACTGTGAAACATCAGTCTGCTAGTGTAATCTTATTGCAGTTGCCTGCCTGCCTGCCAGCGTGTGTGCCAGGCCCACTTGCCAAGTTAGTGGCACCACTCATATTTGTTGTAACAGTACTGTTAATATTTAAAAAAAAACTTTTTTGACTGTGAAACATCAGTCTGCTAGTGTAATCTAATTGCAGTTGCCTGCCTGCCAGCGTGTGTGTCAGGCCCACTTGCTAAGTGCCACCAATCATATTTGTTATAAAAGTAGTGTAAATATTTAAAAAAAAAAACTTTTTTGACTGTGAAACATCAGTCTGCTAGTGTAATCTAATTGCAGTTGCCTGCCTGCCAGCGTGTGTGCCAGGCCCACTTGCCAAGTTAGTGGCACCACTCATATTTGTTGTAACAGTAGTGTAAATATTTAATAAAAAAACTTTTTTGACTGTGAAACATCAGTCTGCTAGTGTAATCTAGCATGCCTGCCAGCGTGTGTGCCAGACCCACTTGCCAAGTTAGTGGCACCACTCATATTTGTTGTAACAGTAGTGTAAATATTTAAAAAAAACTTTTTTGACTGTGAAACATCAGTCTGCTAATGTAATCTAATTGCAGTTGCCTGCCTGCCTGCCAGCGTGTGTGCCAGGCCCACTTGCCAAGTTAGTGCCACCACTCATATTTGTTGTAACAGTAGTGTAAATATTTAAAAAAAAACTTTTTTGACTGTGAAACATCAGTCTGCTAGTGTAATCTTATTGCAGTTGCCTGCCTGCCTGCCAGCATGTGTGCCAGGCCCACTTGCCAAGTTAGTGGCACCACTCATATTTGTTGTAACAGTAGTGTAAATATTTTAAAAAAAAAAATTTTGACTGTGAAACATCAGTCTGCTAGTGTAATCTTATTGCAGTTGCCTGCTTGCAAGCGTGTGTCCCAGGCCCACTTGCCAAGTTAGTGGCAACACTCATATTTGTTGTAACAGTAGTGTAAATATTTTAAAAAAAACTTTTTTGACTGTGAAACATCAGTCTGCTAGTGTAATCTAATTGCAGTTGCCTGCCAGCGTGTGTGCCAGGCCCACTTGCCAACTAGTGCCACCAATCATATTTGTTATAACAGTAGTGTAAATATTTAAAAAAAAAAAACTTTTTTGACTGTGAAACATCAGTCTGCTAGTGTAATCTTATTGCAGTTGCATGCCAGTGTGTGTGCCAGGCCCACTTGCCAAGTTAGTGGCACCACTCATATTTGTTGTAACAGTAGTGTAAATATTTAAAAAAAAACTTTTTTGACTGTGAAACATCAGTCTGCTAGTGTAATCTTATTGCAGTTGCCTGCCAGTGTGTGTGCCAGGCCTACTTGCCAAGTTAGTGGCACCACTCATATTTGTTGTAACAGTAGTGTAAATATTTTAAAAAAAACTTTTTTGACTGTGAAACATCAGTCTGCTAGTGTAATCTATTTGCAGTTGCCTGCCTGCCAGCGTGTGTGCCAGGCCCATTTGCCAAGTAGTGCCACCAATCATATTTGTTATAACAGTAGTGTAAATATTTAAAAAAAAAACTTTTTTGACTGTGAAACATCAGTCTGCTAGTGTAATCTTATTGCAGTTGCCTGCCTGCCTGCCAGCGTGTGTGCCAGGCCCACTTGCCAAGTTAGTGGCACCACTCATATTTGTTGTAACAGTAGTGTAGTGTAAATATTTAATAAAAAACTTTTTTGACTGTGAAACATCAGTCTGCTAGTGTAATCTAATTGCAGTTGCCTGCGTGCCAGCGTGTGTGCCAGGCCCACTTGCCAACTAGTGCCACCAATCATATTTGTTATAACAGTAGTGTAAATATTTTAAAAAAAAACTTTTTTGACTGTGAAACATCAGTCTGCTAGTGTAATCTAATTGCAGTTGCCTGCCTGCCAGCGTGTGTGCCAGGCCCACTTGCCAAGTTAGTGCCACCACTCATATTTGTTGTAACAGTAGTGTAAATATTTAAAAGAAAAACTTTTTTGACTGTGAAACATCAGTCTGCTAGTGTAATCTTATTGCAGTTGCCTGCCTGCCAGCGTGTGTGCCAGGCCCACTTGCCAAGTTAGTGGCACCACTCATATTTGTTGTAACAGTAGTGTAAATATTTTAAAAAAAAATTTTTGACTGTGAAACATCAGTCTGCTAGTGTAATCTTATTGCAGTTGCCTGCCTGCCAGCGTGTGTGCCAGGCCCACTTGCAAAGTTAGTGGCATCACTCATATTTGTTGTAACAGTAGTGTAAATATTTTAAAAAAAAAACTTTTTTGACTGTGAAACATCAGTCTGCTAGTGTAATCTAATTGCAGTTGCCTGCCTGCCTGCCTGCCAGCGTGTGTGCCAGGCCCACTTGCCAACTAGTGCCACCAATCATATTTGTTATAACAGTAGTGTAAATATTTTTTAAAAAAAAAACTTTTTTGACTGTGAAACATCAGTCTGCTAGTGTAATCTTATTGCAGTTGCCTGCCAGTGTGTGTGCCAGGCCCACTTGCAAAGTTAGTGGCACCACTCATAATTGTTGTAACAGTAGTGTAAATATTTTAAAAAAAACTTTTTTGACTGTGAAACATCAGTCTGCTAGTGTAATCTTATTGCAGTTGCCTGCCAGTGTGTGTGCCAGGCCCACTTGCCAAGTTAGTGGCACCACTCATATTTGTTGTAACAGTAGTGTAAATATTTTAAAAAAAACTTTTTTGACTGTGAAACATCAGTCTGCTATTGTAATCTAATTGCAGTTGCCTGCCTGCCAGCATGTGTGCCAGGCCCACTTGCTAAGTGCCACCAATCATATTTGTTATAACAGTAGTGTAAATATTTTAAAAGAAAAACTTTTTTGACTGTGAAACTTCAGTCTGCTAGTGTAATCTTATTGCAGTTGCCTGCCTGCCTGCCAGCGTGTGTGCCAGGCCCACTTCCCAAGTTAGTGGCACCACTCATATTTGTTGTAACAGTAGTGTAGTGTAAATATTTAATAAAAAAACTTTTTTGACTGTGAAACATCAGTCTGCTAGTGTAATCTAATTGCAGTTGCCTGCGTGCCAGCATGTGTGCCAGGCCCACTTGCCAACTAGTGCCACCAATCATATTTGTTATAACAGTAGTGTAAATATTTAAAAAAAAACTTTTTTGACTGTGAAAAGTCAGTCTGCTAGTGTAATCTAATTGCAGTTGCCTGCCTGCCAGTGTGTGTGCCAGGCCCACTTGCCAAGTTAGTGCCACCACTCATATTTGTTGTAACAGTAGTGTAAATATTTAAAAGAAAAACTTTTTTGACTGTGAAAAGTCAGTCTGCTAGTGTAATCTTATTGCAGTTGCCTGCCTGCCTGCCAGCGTGTGTGCCAGGCCCACTTGCCAAGTTAGTGGCACCACTCATATTTGTTGTAACAGTAGTGTAAATATTTAAAAAAAAACTTTTTTGACTGTGAAACATCAGTCTGCTAGTGTAATCTTATTGCAGTTGCCTGCCTGCCAGCGTGTGTGCCAGGCCCACTTGCCAAGTTAGTGGCACCACTCATATTTGTTATAACAGTAGTGTAAATATTTTTAAAAAAAACTTTTTTGACTGTGAAACATCAGTCTGCTAGTGTAATCTAATTGCAGTTGCCTGCCTGCCAGCGTGTTTGCCAGGCCCACTTGCTAAGTGCCACCAATCATATTTGTTATAGCAGTAGTGTAAATATTTAAAAAGAAAATCTTTTTTGACTGTGAAACATCAGTCTGCTAGTGTAATCTAATTGCAGTTGCCTGCCTGCCAGCGTGTGTGCCAGGCCCACTTGCCAAGTAGTGCCACCAATCATATTTGTTATAACAGAAGTGTAAATATTTAAAAAGAAAACCTTTTTGACTGTGAAACATCAGTCTGCTAGTGTAATCTAATTGCAGTTGCCTGCCTGCCAGCGTGTGTGCCAGGCCCACTTGCCAAGTAGTGCCACCAATCATATTTGTTATAACAGTAGTGTAAATATTTAAAAAAAAAACTTTTTTGACCGTGAAACATCAGTCTGCTAGTGTAATCTTATTGCAGTTGCCTGCCTGCCAGCGTGTGTGCCAGGCCCACTTGCAAAGTTAGTGGCATCACTCATATTTGTTGTAACAGTAGTGTAAATATTTAAAAAAAAACTTTTTTGACTGTGAAACATCAGTCTGCTTTTTTGTGTCAGGCTCACAGCGTATACTGTGCCCACTTGCCCAGTGCCACCACTCATATCTTGTTTAATATTAGTGTAAGTCTACATTTTAAAAAAAAAATGACAGGCAGAGGCAGGCCACCCCGCAGGTGCCGTCGTGGTCGTGGTGCTGTGATTCCCTTTGACCCTAAAATAATGCAAAGTGTTCAGAGGCCACATACCATGAACACGAAAAGTTCTGAGGAGGACCTAGTTGACTGGCTAACACAGGACACCCAATCTTCTACAGCTTCCGCTCGGAACCTTGACGCACCATCCACCTCCAGCTTAGCTTCGGGCACCTCTCAAGTGACCAGTGCCACTCGCCCGCCTGCCACCACCACCAACACTGGCACCACAGCCGCTTCACTTGATCTGTCAGAGGAGTTTTTGACACATCAGTTGGAAGAAATGAGTGATGCGCAACCATCATTGACAGAGGATGTAGATAACAGTGATATGTCTCAGTCAGGCAGCATTACAGACATGGACGTACGGTTTGATGATGATGATGATGATGATGTTGTACCCGCTGCTGCTTCCTTTGTTGATTTGTCAGATACAAGTGAAGCGGTTGATGATGATGCATCTGTGGATGTCACGTGGGTGCCCGCTAGAAGAGAAGAAGAAGAGGGGGAAAATTCAGATGGGGAGACAGAGAGGAGGAGACGAGTTGGAAGCAGGGGGAGGTCGTCGCAAGGAGCTAGTGGCACAGTCAGACAGCATGCATCAGCACCCGGATACAGCCAGACAGCACGCCAATCAACGCATGCTGTTGCCACCACCAGAATGCCGTCATCACAGAGCTCAGCAGTGTGGCATTTTTTTGTGTGTCTGCCTCTGACAACAGCGATGCCATTTGCAACCTGTGCCAAAAGAAACTGAGTCGTGGGAAGTCCAACACCCACCTAGGTACAACTGCTTTGCGAAGGCACATGATCTCACATCACAAACGCTGATGGGATGAACACATGAGTAGAAGCAGCACACAAACTCAAAGCCGCCATCCTCCTCCTGGTCCAGCATCTTCAGCCACGTAAACCGCTGCTGTACTCCTTGCCCCCTCTCAACCATCCGCCACTCTTCCATAGCAGTTCCCGCTCATCTGCCCACAGTCAGGTGTCTGTCAAGGACATGTTTGAGCGTAAGAAGCCAATGTCCCAAAGTCACCCCCTTGCCCGGCGTCTGACAGCTGGCTTGTCTGAACTCTTAGCCCGCCAGCTTTTACCATACAAGCTGGTGGAGTCTGAGGCGTTCAAAAAATGTGTATCTATTGGGACACCGCAGTGGAAATTTCTTTTCACAAAAGGCAATCCCCAACCTGTACCTGATTGTGCGAAAGGAAGTAATGGCATGTCTGGCACACAGTGTTGGGGCAAGGGTCCATCTGACCACTGATAGCTGGTCTGCAAAGCATGGTCAGGGCAGATATATCCCCTACACTGCGCATTGGGTAAACCTGCTGACGGCTGACAAGCACGGAATGCGTGGCTCTGCAGAGGAGTTGGTGACACCGCCACGACTTGCAGGCAGGCCTGCTGCTACCTCCTCTACTCCTCCTACTCCATCCTCTTCCATAACCTCTTCCTCGGCTGAGTCCTCTTCTGCTGCTGCGTCTTGCTCCACATCAACGGCACCCCCCCCCAGCTCCCCAGGTACTATTCCACATCCCGGATACGGCAGTGTCACGCCGTCTTGGGGTTGACTTGCCTGAAAGCAGAGAGTCACACCGCAGCAGCACTCCTGTCCGCCCTGAACGCACAGGTGGATTAGTGGCTGACTCCGCACCAACTGGAGATCGGCAAAGTGGTTTCTGACAACGGAAGTATTTGGTGGCGGCATTGAAATTGGGCAAGTTGACACATGTGCCGTGCATGGCACATGTGTGTAATCTGATTGTACAATGCTTTTTGCATAAGTACCCAGGCTTTCAGGACGTCCTGAAGCAGGCCAGGAAGGTGTGTGGCCATTTCAGGCGTTCCTACACGGCCATGGCGCACTTGTCAGATATCCAGTGGCGAAACAACCTGCCAGTGAGGCGCTTGATTTGCGTCAGCCCGACACGTTGGAATTCAACACTCCTAATGTTCGACCGCCTGCTCCAACAAGAATAAGCCGTTAACGAGTATTTGTATGACCGGGGTGCTAGGACAGCCTCTGGGGAGCTGGGAATTTTTTTGCCACGTTACTGGACGCTCATGCGCAATGCCTGTAGGCTCATGCTTCCTTTTGAGGAGGTGACAAACCTAGTCAGTTGCACCGAAGGCACCATCAGCGACATCATACCATTTGTTTTCTTCCTGGAGTGTGCCCTGCGAAGAGTGCTGGATCAGGCCGTAGATGAGCGTGAAGAGGAAGAGGAAGAGTTGTGGTCACCATCACCACCAGAAACAGCCTTATCAGCATCGCTTGCTGGACCAGCGGCAAAGCAGGAAGAGGATTGTGAGGAAGAGGAGTCAGAGGAGGAATGTGGTTTTGAGGAGGAGGAGGAAGACCAAGCACAACAGGCATCCCAGGGTGCTCGTTGTCATCTATCTGGTACCCGTGGTGTTGTACGTGGCTGGGGGGAAGAAGATACCTTCAGTGACATCACTGAGGACGAGGAACGGGACATGAGTAGCTCGGCATCCAACCTTGTGCAAATGGGGTCTTTCATGCTGTCGTGCCTGTTGAGGGACACTCGTATAAAAAAGCTGAAGGAGAACGAACTGTACTGGGTGTCCACGCTACTAGACCCCCGGTATAAGCATAAAGTGACTGAAATGTTATCGAATTCCTGCAAGTCGGAAAGGATGGAGCAGTTCAAAAATAAATTAAAAAGTATGCTTTACACAGCGTATAAGGGTGATGTCACAGCACAACGGGAATCTAACAGGGGAAGAGGTGAAAGTAATCCTCCTCCTCCCACGGGACAGGACAGGACGCTTTCCAGACGTGTTGTTGATGGAGGACATGCAGACCTTTTTAACTCCTATGTATCGCCACAGCCCTTCGGGATCCAGCCTCAGAGAACGACTCAACCGACAGGTAGCAGACTACCTCGCCTTAACTGCAGATCTCGACACTCTGATGAGCGATGAACCCCTTGACTACTGGGTGTGCAGGCTTGACCTGTGGCCTGAGCTATCCCAATTTGCAATCAAACTTCTGGCCTGCCCCGCTTCAAGTGTCCTGTCAGAAAGGACCTTCAGTGCAGCAGGAGGTATTGTCACTGAGAAGAGAAGTCGCCTAGGTCAAAAAAGTCTTGATTACCCGAAGGGACTGACATTGGGCGATACATTTGAGTAAAAAGGGCCTGATGAGATGAGCTGCCTTGGGCTAAAAATGGTCCACACGCTGCTGTATTTTATCTTCGAATGCCGGATGACGCGTGACTTATCCGCCAACAACTAGGGTTCAAGCCGCAATGTTTTAGGGCACTTTCTAACTGTCAAACAAACATCAATTTTTCTGGCCGCTGCTACAGCAGCGGCTGCAACAATACCTAATTTTTCAGGCATGTCTACATGCCTAATTTTTCTTGCCTCTGGTGCTGCACTGTGGCTTCAAAACCCAAACCAAAAAAAAGGCACATAACAGGGATTAAACTGCTAAGAATAGTACTACTTAACACACCACTCATATCTGGTGGCACAGTAGAATGCACTCGCAGTGCCCCAAATTTGAAGTAGGAGGACCGACCAAGCATCTTTTTTCCATCTCTGGCCTGTTGAGGGTCGGGGACCCTCGTATAAAAAGGCTGAAGGAGAACGACCTGTACTGGGTGTCCAAGCATCTTTTTCCATCTCTCGGTTCCTAAAAATTATCTCCGGGTTCCTAAAATCGATGCCATACCTGTACTCAATTGTGCAAAAGGAAGTCATGGTATATGGGGTCTTTCATGCTGTCGTGCCTGTTGAGGGTCGGGGACCCTCGTATAAAAAGGCTGAAGGAGAACGACCTGTACTGGGTATCCAAGCATCTTTTTCCATCTCCCGGTTCCTAAAAATTATCTCCGGGTTCCTAAAATTGATGCCATACCTGTACTCGATTGTGCAAAAGGAAGTCATGGCATATGGGGTCTTTCCTGCTGTCGTGCCTGTTGAGGGTCAGGGACCCTCGTATAAAAAGGCTGAAGGAGAACGACCTGTACTGGGTGTCCAAGCATCTTTTTCCATCTCCCGGTTCCTAAAAATTATCTCCGGGTTCCTAAAATCGATACCATACCTGTACTCGATTGTGCAAAATGAAGTCATGGCATATGGGGTCTTTCATGCTGTCATGCCTGTTGAGGGTCGGGGACCCTCGTATAAAAAGGCTGAAGGAGAACGACCTGTACTGGGTGTCCAAGCATCTTTTTCCATCTCCCGGTTCCTAAAAATTATCTCTGGGTTCCTAAAATCGATGCCATACCTGTACTCGATTGTGCAAAAGGAAGTCATGGCATATGGGGTCTTTCATGCTGTCGTGCCTGTTGAGGGTCGGGGACCCTCGTATAAAAAGACTGAAGGAGAACGACCTGTACTGGGTGTCCAAGCATCTTTTTCCATCTCCCGGTTCCTAAAATCCATGCCATATACACGTCCCCTGATAGGGGACACCGCAGTGGAAGGTACCCGGCCACAATTTCTTTGCACAAAAGGCAATCCCGGACCCCAACCTGTACTCGATTGTGCAAAAGGAAGTAACGTTACCATGGGTCCCAGACCGCACGTCTTGTAATTCTCTGTCTGGGAAATTATATATCTATCAAATCTATCTATTTATCTATCTATCTAACTATCAATCATATCTATCAAATGTATATTGCATCTATTGATCTATGTAATTCATATCTATCAAATGTATATTGCATCTATTGATCTATGTAATTCGTATCTATCAAATGTATATTGCATCTATTGATCTATGTAATTCGTATCTATCAAATGTATATTGCATCTATTGATCTATGTAATTTGTATCTATCAAATGTATATTGCATCTTTTGATCTATGTAATTAGTATCTATCAAATGTATATTGCATCTATTGATCTATGTATTTCGTATCTATCATATGTATATTGCATCTATTGATCTATGTAATTCGTATCTATCAAATGTATATTGCATCTATTAATATATGTTATTTGTATCTATCAAATGTATATTGCATCTATTGATCTATGTAATCTATGTATCTATCTATCAAATCTATCTATCTCGTGGCCGGACTGTTTTGTGACAGCCACTTGTGTTTCGGCCAAATTTGAAGTAGGAGGACCGACCAAGCATCTTTTTCCATCTCCCGGTTCCTAAAATCCATGCCATATACACCTCCCCCGATAGGGGGAGTAACAGGTATTAAACTGCTAAGAATAGTACTACTTAACACACCACTCATATCTGGTGGCATAATAGATTGCACACGCAGTGCCCCAAATTTGTAGCAGGAGGACCGACCAAGCATCTTTTTCCATCTCCCGGTTCCTAAAATCCATGCCATATACACATCCCCTGGTGCCGCAACTGCCTCTGGGAACCTTACCATGGGTCCCAGACCGCACGTCTTGTAATTCTCTGTCTGGGAAATTATATATCTATCAAATCTATCTCTTTATCTATCAAATCTATCTAACTATCAATCGTATCTATCAAATGTATATTGCATCTATTGATCTATGTAATTCGTATCTATCAAATGTAAATTGCATCTATTGATCTATGTAATTCGTATATATCAAATGTATATTGCATCTATTGATCTATGTAATTCGTATCTATCAAATGTATATTGCATCTTTTGATCTATGTAATTCGTATCTATCAAATGTATATTGCATCTTTTGATCTATGTAATTCGTATCTATCAAATGTATATTGCATCTATTGATCTATGTAATTTGTATCTATCAAATGTATATTGCATCTATTGATCTATGTAATTCGTATCTATCAAATGTATATTGCATCTATTGATCTATGTAATTCGTATCTATCAAATGTATATTGCATCTATTGATCTATGTAATTCGTATCTATCAAATGTATATTGCATCTATTGATCTATGTAATTTGTATCTATCAAATGTATATTGCATCTATTGATCTATGTAATCTATGTATCTATCTATCAAATCCATCTATCTCGTGGTTGTGCAAATGGACTGTTTGCGGTTGTTTGCAGTGCGTTACACGGGGAGTTTGGTCTGTCACTGTGAAGCGGGCGTAACCCTTACACTACTTGATCGATACAACATCATACCTGATGTTTTAAAGCATGTTATTCCAAACAATTTAGGAATGTGAGGTGATTTATGCCCTTTATGGCTTAAAACCAGACTCTGCATCAACTATGTAATTTTCCATGGGAGTTTTGCCATGGATCCCCCTCCGGCATGCCACAGTCCAGGTGTTAGTCCTCTTGAAACAACTTTTCCATTACTATTGTGGCCAGAAAGAGTCCCTGTTGTTTTTAAAGTTCGCCTGCCTATTGAAGTCAATGGCGGTTCGAGTCCGCCGTTCGCAAACCGAAATTTTTAGGTTCGTGACATCACTACTAGTAACGTCCAATGTTACTAGCAATGTACTTTCTTGAATGTTCATATTGTTCAATATTCTTATCATGGAGGAGGAGTCTAGTGTGAAAGTGTCCATGTTGCATACCATGGGTTGCAATATTGTATCCAAATATGTTGCTATTGGCTACAACACTGACTGAGACTATGGGTCTCCCTGGGGACACTCTAGTTTCTTATGAATTTCAGGAACTGTATATAATACTGGAATTCTTGGATGTTCTGTCGTCAAATTTTACCACAATTCCTCCAAAATGTAATTGTCTTGTTTGACCTTATTTAATACTTAGTCAATCTGTTGCTTGAACACCTTTGTTGGGTTGCCTGATAGTGTCGTATAGGTATTGGAGTCATTAAGTTGTTGTATGATCTCCCTTTGATAATCTTTATAATTCACTTCCCGAATTATTCGCTTCCTGAATTATGATGTTTTTGCCTTCCTTTTTGTTGTTGAGAGCTTCCCACTCACTCTTGGAGAAGTTAATTCCTCTTGTGGTTGTTGAATTAGTACTCAGTAATTCCTTTGTTAGCATCCTATTAAATATCTTTATGCTCAGATTATTGCTGGTAGGGTCAAATGTGCTTCTTTTTCTTAGGGTATTAAATTCCCCTTGTTGTGGGCCAAAATGTTCTGTTGAAATTCTATGTGGGTAAAACAGTGGACACCCTTAGAACCCGTATGGCAAATCACAGGAAGGCCATAAGAACAGCATTGGATAAAAAGGCGTCTGGCCAGCCAGTGGCCTGCAACTTTCTGGAGGTAGGACATAAAGTCGCTGATTTACAATATACAATCATAGACCATATCCTGGTACCATATAGAGGAGGGGACAGAGCAAAAACACTCCTACAGAGTGAATCCAGATGAATATTGACACTGGGCACATTTGCACCTAGAGGTCTGAACACAAGCCTGGACTGGCACTGCTTCATTTAATTGTAATGTAAAATTAGTAGTCACACTGTACTGTAAATGGTTATCTAGCACAGGCGTGTATTCATTCTTGGCCCATCAATCAAGAGAGGGACTTAGACATAGGAATATTAGCACTGTACTATGTTTTAGGACCAGGTGATGCAAAGATGTATAGATAATACAGGAATTTAGATGTATAGATAGTAGTATTCTTTAAGAACAAAGATATGAGATGATGTATTAAATGTATTATATAATAAGCCTCATATGACCACTGTGGATATTCAGAGTATGTCCTTACAGTTAGGAATAATCATGATGACAAATTACCTGTAATTAACATGAAATGTATGAAAGAATTGTACTCCATCTTGTATTAATGTTTTTACAGGTAGCCCTCAGTTTACGCCGGGGTTAGGTTCCAGAAGGAATGGTTGTAAATCGAAACCGTTGTAAATTGAAACCCAGTTTATATTGTAAGTCAATAGGAAGTGAGGGAGTTAGGTTCCAGGCCCCTCTCAAAATTGTCACACCTAATACATTATTTTTAAAGCTTTGAAAGGAAGACTTTAAATGCTAAACAGCATTATAAACCTAATAAAATAATCACACAACACAGAATATATAATTAAACTAAGTTAAATGAACAAAAACATTTGCTAAACTGCATTATAAACCTAATAAAATAATCACACAACACAGACTTCACTTGCATTTTTCTGCAAACAGTTCTTTATATGCATTCCAATCTGGACTGATTTATAGACAGGAAGATCTTGTTCCTGTCTATAAGGGGCAGTCAACATCAGAATTTTTGTTGTTTAAAAAGAAAGATAATCCCTTTATTACCCATTTCCCAGTTTTGCATAACCAAGACAGGTATAGAGATACATGTTTTACATCTGTGATTACCTTGTATCTAAGCCTCTGCAGATTGCCCCCTTATTTCAGTTCTTTTGACAGACCTGCATTTTAGCCAATCAGTGCTCACTCCAGGGTAACTTCACGTGCATGAGCTCAATGTTATCTATATGAAACACATAAACTAATGCCCTCTAGTGGTCAAAATGCATTCAGATTAGAGGCAGTCTTCAAGGTCTAAGAAATTAAGCATATGAACCTCCTAGGTTTAGCTTTCAACTAAGAATACCAAAAGAACAAAGCAAAATTGGTGATAAAAATTAATTGGAAAGTTGTTTAAAATTACATTTCCTATTTAAATCATGAAAGTTTTTTTTGGACTTGACTGTCCCTTTAACTGCATACTGACAGACTGTCAGGTGGGATGGTAATCTCTACACTACAGCTAAAATTAACCTTACAAGATGCCTGATTAACCCCGTCACTGCCAGGAATAATAGACATATGGTGCGCAGCTGCAATTAGCGTCATTCTAATTACCAAAAACCAATAGCAAAGCCTATATATGTCTGCTATTTATGAACAAAGGGGACCCCAGAGAAGCTTTTACAATTATTTGTATCAGGATTGCACAATCGGTATGTAAATTATTTTAGTGATAAACCCAAAGTTTGTGAAAAAGTTAACAATTTTTTTATATGATTGCATTTGGCGGTGAAATGGTAGCATGAAATATACCAAAATGGGCCTAGATCAATACTTTGGGTTGTCTACTTACAAATATATATAGTTTTGACAGGTAAATAAATGGAGTGATAGCAAAAATGCTAAAAATTATCTGGTATTTTGGCCAAATTCTTCTTTTAAATGCTTGGTAGTGAATGGGTTAAAATGTCATGCTCCATCCAATCCCTTTATGTTAAATCTTAACTTGTTCAAATGTTTAGAAAATGTGTTTTAATTCTTTATTGTCACAAACAGATACTAAATGACTAATTGCACATATTTTTGCCACTGTGCTTGTTTGGATGTTATAAAAATCAGCAAGTAAATACACAAGGCAGCCATTTGCAAGATGGGTCTTATTTGTGTAAATGTGCTATCTCTGTACTATTGAAGAGTGAAAGACAGATGGGTGAGTGAAGTCCAGGCCGTGTGAAAGGCTGGTCTAGCTGAAAGTGATTGGTACAGCATGCGAGAGGGACTGAGCTAGCAAATGGTAGCGTGAATGTAGCTCAACCTGTGAGAGAAGAAGGAGAAGAGTCTGAACATTTAAATGGGCTGGGCTAGCAATAGGGACTGTGAGTGGTGACCAGCAGGTGAGAGAGTATGGATCAGAATGAGAGAGTGGCAGTGAGAGGGACTGGGCTAACAAGAATATGAAAGAGAGCTGCCTAATGAGTAAGAAACATAGGGCAGGAGAGAGGGTGGTCTCCATACTGTCAATAAACCTACAGCACAACTAATGCTATCAAAGGGTTTTTTGCTTTAGGTATTGACATATATGGAAATACTCTCTATGAGCTGATACTATGTTACAGCTTATCTGCAATCATTTCTAGTTTCTTCTTGTGAAAGAAAGAGTAAAACAGAAGGCTATACTCACGAGGCTCTATTATCATTCATTCTAACCCATATATACTCTACAGGAAGCCTATGTACAGCAACATTAGTTACAGTGAGGGAAACAAATATTTGATCCCCTGCTGATTTTGTATGTTTGCCCACTGACAAAGAAATGATCAGTCTATAATTTTAATGGTAGGTTTATTTGAACAGCGAGAGACAGAAAAGCAACAAAAATATCCAGAAAAACGCATTTCAAAAAAGTTTTTAAATTGATTTGCATTTTAATGAGTGAAATAAGTATTTGATCCCTTATCAATCAGCAAGATTTTTGGCTCCCAGGTGTCTTTTATACAGGTAATGAGCTGAGATTAGGAGCACTGTCTTAAAGGGAGTGCTCCTAATCTCAGCTTGTTACCTGTATAAAAGACACCTGTCCACAGAAGAAATCAATCAATAAGATTCCAAACTCTCCACCATGGATAAGACCAAAGAGCTGTCCAAGGATATCAGGGACAAGATTGTAGACCTACACAAGACTGGAATGGGCTACAAGACCATCGCCAAGCAGCTTGGTGAGAAGGTGACAACAGTTGGTTTGATTATTCGCAAATGGAAGAAACACAGAATAACTGTCTTTCTCCCTTGGTCTGGGACTCCACGCAAGATCTCCACGCAAGAATCAGCCCAGAACTACATGGGAGGATCTTGTCAATTATCTCAAGGCAGCTAGGACCATAGTCACCAAGAAAAGAATTGGTAACACACTACGCCATGAAGGACTGAAATCCTGCAGCGCCCGCAAGGTTTCCCTGCTCAAGAAAGCACATGTATAGGCCCATCTTAAGCTTTCCATTGAACATCTGAATGATTCAGAGGAGAACTGGGTGAAAGTGTTGTGGTCAGATGAGACCAAAATCGAGCTCTTTGGCATCCACTCAACTCGCCGTGTTTGGAGCAGAAGGAATGCTGTCTATGACCCCAAGAACAACATCCCCACCGTCAAACATTGAGTTGGAAACATTATGCTTTGGGGGTGTTTTTCTGCTAAGGGGACAGGACAACTTCACCGCATCAAAGGGACGATGGATGGGGCCATGTACCATCAAATCTTGGGTGAGAACCTCCTTCCCTTGTGCTTCTTCTTGAGCCACTCCTTCCAGACGTGGATGGGTATTCCAGCATGACAATGACCCAAAACACACAGCCAAGGCAACAACGAAGTGGCTCAAGAAGAAGCACATTTAAGTCCTGGAGTGGCCTAGCCAGTCTCTAGTCCTTAATCCCATAGAAAAGTTGTGGAGGTGTCATGGTTTTTTCCCTGTTGTTTGCCATGTGCTGCTGGCAGCCATTTTACTCACCTCTCTTCCTGACTATGGTGCATTGTGGGGGATGCTGCTCATTTCCTACAATTCCTTTTATGTATTACCTGGCTGCCTGACGTCCTTCCTGGTTCCTGATCCCTGGCTTGTTCCTGACTCTGCTGTTTTCCTTGTTCCTGATTCCGGCTCGTCTGACTATTCGCTTTGGCTCCTGACTCGGCTCGTCTGACTACCAGCTCTGGTTTTGACTCCTGGCTTGTTATTTGACTTGTGGACTTTTTATTATTTTTTGCTATGAATAAAGGTGTGATTATTTTTGCACTTCTCGTCTCAGTCTGATTCCTGGCACCCTGACATTACGCAAAGGCCATGAATCCTTATGGTGCTAATAATCCACCTTTACCTGCCATCATTTCCAGGATGGATGAACAGGATCGCTGCTTGGATCAATTTGCACTAGCCCTGCAAACCCTGCTGACTCGCACTGCACATTTGGACCAAAGTGTTCCGCAAGTTATGGCTGCTCCTGTTTCCGCTGCTCCACCTATGCCTACCAGGAGCATGTCCGGTTCTGCACCTCTACCTCAGCGATATGGAGGCGATCCTATTCAGTGCAGAGCCAGGTGGGCATTTACTTTGAGATGTTACCTCAGGCGTTTCCCTCTGACAGAGCTAAGGTGGGATTTCTCATCTCGTTACTCTCTGACACAGCTCTTGCCTGGGCTAATCCCTTGTGGGAGACTAATAAACCTGTGATTTCAAATTACCCTGAATTTGTGGCCTCCTTTCGAAGGGTATTTGATGTTCCGGCTTGCTCCTCCTCTGCTGCTAAACGACTCATGTCCATTCAGCAAGGTACAAAATCTATTGCTCAGTGTGCTATTGAGTTCCGTACGCTTGCCGCAGAGGTAGGTTGGAACAATGAAGCCCTTGTTGCCGCCTTCTTTTATGGGCTCTCTGATGCGATTAAAGACTAAGTTGCTGCCTAAGATTTACCAGAGAATCTCGAGGCATTGGTGTCTTTTTTTATCCTAATTGACATCAGACACAGAGAGGGGCCCTCTTTCAAGGAGCGCTTGCGGAAGCCTCCTGTTCTGTTGTCTCCTATGTGTTCGTTCCCACCCATGCCTCCCTCTCCTCCCATGCCTCCTGGTCCCGAGTCACCAGGTACTGCTGAGCCAATGCAGTTGGGATTCATGCGTCTCTCCGCGGCGGAGAGGGCCTTTAGGAGGAGGGAGGGGCTATGCCTCTATTGTGGGCCACCTTTTGAAGTCTTGTCCTACACAGCCAGGAAACGCTCACACCTAAGGTCCTGTCGGGGGCAGACCTTGGGTGGTTTATCCTCGTCCCCGGAACCGCTTAAGGAGAAACCTTTTGTCACGGTTGTCCTTTCCTGGGTGGACTCCTCCATAGTCACTCAGGCTCTGGTTGTCTCCGGTGCTGTGGGCTATTTCATTGACAGTGCTTTTGTATCAAAGCACTCCATTCCTGTTTTGCCTCGGTCCGTTCCGCTTGCTATTGAGGCCATTGATGGCAGGCCCCTTCAGCCCGCACTCATTACTCACGAAACTGCTCCGTTGTCCATGGCTGTTGGGGCTCTCCATTTTGAAACCCTCCAGTTCCAGGTGATAAACTCTCCGCATTTTCCGGTTGTTCTGGGTTATCCCTGTCTCCAAAAGCACAATCCCAGTCTCGACTGGGGCAGGTCCAAAATTTTGTCGTGGTCCCCGCAATGTATTTCCACTTGTCTTCGGAAACCAGTTAAAGTCTTGTGCACTTCTTCTGTATCTCAATTGCCAGAAGAGTACAGAGAGTTCCTAGACGTGTTTGACAAGGTGCGTGCCGGTATGTTGCCTCCTCACCGGTCTTACAATTGTGCCATAGACCTGCAACCCGGAGCCATTCCTCCTCAGGGCCGGGTGTACCCTCTGTCTGTTGCAGAGAATTGTGCTATGGAGCAGTATGTTGCCGATGCTCTGTTGCGGGGAATCATCCGCAAATCCTGCTCTCCTGCAGGGGCTGGCTTCTTCTTTGTGAAGAAAAAGGGTGGCGGTTAAGACCATGTATCGATTATAGGGTTCTTAATCGTCTTACCATTAAGAATGCTTACTCTATTCCCCTCATTAGGGGACTCTTTGACTGCCTCAAGAGAGCTCCGGTCTTTACTAAACTTGATTTGAGAGGAGCGTACAATCTCGTTAGAATTAAGGAGGGTCACGAATGGAAAACAGCATTTAACACCAGGAGCAGGGGAATTATGAGTATCTTGTAATGCCCTTTGGCCTATGTAATGCTCCTGCTGTTTTTCAGGAATTTATTAATGATGTCCTACGAGATATGTTGCAACAGTGTGTTGTAGTGTACTTAGATGACATCCTCATACACTCACCCACACTTGAGGCTCATCGTTCTGATGTTACACAGGTTCTTCAGAGACTACGTGAGAACGGCCTGTTTTGTAAACTCGAGAAATGTGAGTTCCATCAGACTCAAGTAACCTTCCTAGGTTATGTTATCTCCGTTGCAGGGTTCTCCATGGATCCAGACAAGTTAACTGCAGTTCTGCAGTGGCCTCGCCCAGTTGGTCTTCGGTCTATTCAACGTTTTTTGGGGTTCGCCAATTACTATAGAAAGTTTATTAAAAACTTTTCTTCCTTGGTCAAACCTATCACAGACATGACCCGTAAAGAGAATGATCCACTCCATTGGTCACCTACTGCCATTAAGGCCTTTGATAGTCTTAAGACTGCCTTTGCTGCCGCTCCAGTTCTGGCTCATCCTAACCCTGTCCTGCCTTTCGTTCTTGAGGTCGATGCGTCTGAGACTGGAGTAGGTGCCCTCTTGTCTCAACGTCCTACGCCTGACAGTTCCTTGCATCCGTGTGGTTTCTTCTCTAAGAAATTGTCTCCAGCGGAGTGCAATTATGAAATTGGCGACAGGGAATTACTGGCCATAATTTTGGCACTCAAGGAATGGAGGCATCTTCTCGAGGGTACTAGCGTGCCAGTGCTCATTCTTACTGACCACAAGAATTTAACTTATCTATCTGAAGCAAAACGCCAGATGGGCGCTATTTTTGTATCGGTTTAATTATGTGGTCTCCTACCTGCATTGCTGTTCCTTCAAAAAAGGATACCAAGAGAATAAAGCAAATTTGGTAATACAAGTAAATGGGCAGGTTGTTTAAAATTGTATGTTTTTTCTGAATCATGAAAAAAAAAATGCTTGTCTCTTTAAAGCTTTAAGTAAATATATTTATGAAACAGATTATAAAAAAATGTTGGGCAAGGACAAGGTGCAATATTGTCACCCAATATTTGTGAAATTGAGAAGGCCCAATTACTATTGTGACTTGAGAGAGCTGCAAGACTTGGACAAGTCTTAAAAGTACAAGATCTTTGCTTTGAAGCATGTTAGACTAATGGCACCAGTATAATAAAGAAAAAGAGTCCAACAATGATAAGTGATAGCCTAAGACACAGAAGTGTGTATGTTGGGTCTAGTGGTGTCAACATCAAAATAGCATTAAAAATAGTAAAAACAAAGGACTATAATATTATAATGCACACAATAGAAATAGGGACATGAGAAGAGAGTCTTAAACATGAGGAACAGTTATGGGTATCACTTCATTACAAAATTAGAGAAAGTAAAAAATAAATAAGGAAATAAATCTATAAAAATTATAGTTTTCGGCTAGAAATGAGGCACCTATAAAGAAATGTTATAACCCCTTTAGTACTATATGAAGTGAAAATACAGACAGTTATCAAAAACTCCTCTTTATATGAAATCTGAGAGACAAATGTTATTCCACCTTCAAGAAAGAAATATGCTTGTCATGTTTGGTAATATCAATAAAGATTTTAGATACAATATATAGACTCTCCATACATACTGATTTATTTATTTTTACTATTATTAAATATTGAAGTAATTACTAAAATGTTCATGTAAGTATATTTCAGTGGTAATATTTCATTTACATGTGATTAATAATGAATACATTGTTCAGAAATATTTTACTTATCAGAGTTCCATACTAATTTTATAAACCTTGTTCCCTTTTTAAAATATGTTTGATTTCAGTTTGAGCAATGTCACTGTGTAGCTTATAAACTTTTACAAAAACTGGAGGTCCAAAAAATGTCAGTCTTTGAGCAATAGATTAGATCCTACATCTGGAACTTATATCACCTACTTTGGATCCTACATCTGGAAACCTGAGGAAGGGGAGCTATATATCCCCAAAATTTCCTTTTAATAAACACACACTTGTGGTTATAAAAGACCAGAGAGTGCAAGGTATACATACATACCTTGTTCTATTGTGCTTCAAGATATTGCTCTTTTTACAAATTGAAGGTTTGTGTGTTGAGCAAGTCAATTGGCACAATTTCCCAACATATATACACATAAATACACATGAATACACATGTATACACATAGATACACATATAAGCACATAAATACACATGAATACACACCTATATATAAACACCACCAGCAAAAAGATTATGACTCACTGAAGGCTCAGATGATAGTTAGCATTTTTTTTAAGGTATGTATGTACATTGTTTTTTTTAGACATAATGCTTTTGAACACTTAAAGGGGCAGTCTACTCCAGAATTTTTATTGTTTAAAAAGATAGATAATCCCTCTATTACCCATTCCCCAGTTTTACATAACCAGCATGGTTATATTAATATACTTTTTACTTCTGACAGTCCCCTTATCACGATTATTTATTTATTTATCTATTTACTTGCATTTCAGGCATTTAGTGCTAACTCTTGAATAACTCCACGGGCGTGAGCATAATGTTATCTATATAGCACACATGAACTTACACCCTCTAGCTGTGAAAAACTGTCAAATGCATTCAGATAAGAGCCAGCCTTCAAGGGCTTAGAAATTAGCATATGAGCCTACCTAGATTTACCTTTCAACTAGGAATACCAAGAGAACAAAGCAAATTTGATGATAAAAGTAAATTGGAAAGCTGTTTAAAATTGCATGTCCTATCTGAATCATGAAAGTTTAATTTTGACTTGACTATCCCTTTAATATGAGAAAAGACAACGAGGATACTTAGGAACTTGCAACCAAAGTGGTTTATTCAAATGAACAGGTAGAGCACTAAACAGTGTGCAAGGTAGGCAGGATCTGACGCGTTTCACGCATGCTCACATGCGCTTCATCAGAGATCTACAGGTGTTCACCAGGTAAGTGGTTAAATGCAATATAACTGCCAATAGGAATGCTAATTGACAAATACAATTCACGTGAGTACTATGTACTTAAACATTAAGATGTAAGAAAGTGACATAAATACATGAACATATAAAACACATTCGCCATTTAATATTACTACTACTATGTATCACTAATAAATATCTTCTCTAAATCCCCCGTAAAAGGGATGATATGCTACAAAAACCTAAAACTATGTCTATGCTAAAGCTGCTTGGTCTCCAAAAGAAAGGAGAGTAGCGTATTCAATACTGAGAAAAAAGTATCACATTAGCTATAACTAATCAATATGCACTTCTAAAGATATGTGTTTGACATCAACCTTTACATACATATATGTGAAAATAAAAATGCAAGTAAAAAAGAGGCAAGCAATCTTGTGTTACATGTTAGACTCAGAAGGGACAGACGGAAAAGATGTATACATAGTCAAAATCATAGTCAAGCCTTTTTTGGTGTGGGATACTCGAATAAAGGGCAGTGACATCTATAGTAAGCCATTGGAAACCAGGCTGCCACATGATTTTTTCTAACTGGTGAAAGATGGGCACTATCCCTAATATAGCCTGGGAGTGACACAACTATTGGTTGGAGCACAGAGTCTAACCAGGCTCCCAATCTCTCACAAAGTGACCCAATGCTCACCACTATGGGTCTCTCTGGTGGCTTTTGGAGAGTTTTGTGGATCTTTGGCATGACTCTGAAGGTAGGTATAAGTGGATCATTTATAAGCAGATAGTCCATGATCTCTTTGGTTATGAAACCCTCCTCCAGTGCCGTGTCCAAAAAAGAAAATAATTCCTGACTGAAATTGGATGTAGGGTCAAACCAAGTCTTGTGTAAATATTAGAATTACTGAGTTGGGTATTAACCTCATCTATATAGTCAGTGATATTAAGTATTACTACTGCCCTTCCCTTGTCTGCTTGGGTAACCACTATATTGGGGTTATCCTCTAGTTCTCTTAGGGCAAGTCTTTCTGAGGAAGTGACATTATGTTGTCTATTAGAATTTGTATCCTTTAAGGTGTCATTCAGTAATATAATGTCTCTTAGTACTGTTTCCTGATATAGCTCAATGCTAGGGCTTCTGGCCTGAATTGGATAAAAATAAGATCGGTCTGTGTGAGTAAACTGATATGTAGGAATTGTAGGGCTTCCTGTTGTGTGTTGCAAAGATAGGAGTGCATTGAAGTTGCACATGTCCCTAAAAAGTAAACCTGAGTTAGTGTTCTCTAATTGTGTGGTCAGGTGTGGACCTGGGGAAGGTTCACTTGTGTTTATATCTGAGAAGTGCTTTTTTAAAGTGAACTTACGCACTAATCTGTTTACATCTATTATGGTGGAAAAAACATCAAAATCAGTGCTAAGTGCAAAGGTGAGACCTTTATTCAGTATAGAAATCTGTGCAGATGTGAGTTGGGTGTCAGAAAGGTTAATTACATTATTCATTTCTTTTTGTTTTTTGAGGCTGCCCTGCTGAGGTATCTATGTGCTTGATTGGTTCCTTTTGGGGTGCTGGTTTGGTTAGGGGGTTTGACCAAAGTGGTCAATGTGACTCTTAGTGGGGCACTCGCTCCCATTTCTGATGTTGCTATGGGCTCTTGAGGCTCAGATACAGGAGACCCCAAGGATTGTGGGAGAGACGATTCTGAATCGCCAGTAACTTTCTTATTAGAATAATTGCGGCGTTTGTTATTTTTAGACTTGGAAGTATTAGAGTTCCTATTGCCCCTTATGGGTTTATGTTGTTGCAAAGAATATACAATGTTAAGGTCATAGTCCTTAGTGTCTCGGTTATATTTAGACACTTTTCTGCTGGATAAATCCATATCTAGTTTATTGATTGTTTCTTCCAGTTGTGTAGTATAGTCTTTGTATTGGTTAGTGGTCTCAAATGGTTTAATCGTGTCCACAATGGTGTTAATCTCAGTTAGGATAGTATCTCTTTCTTGTCTTTTGTGTCTCAAAAGTTGATTCATCGGAGTCGTGGAACATCTAGTGAGGGTGTTATTCCACTCACCATAAACTCAGGTATGTGTTGGGCAAAAGAAGGGAATTTTTTCATCCTTAGACCTCAAGGTACTTTCCCCTCTTTTATATATAAGTCCAAGAACTCAATGTCCCACCAAAGATTTGTCTCTTTGTACCGGAGTTTTTCCAAACTTGAGAACAAAGTAGGCAAATTGTCTTCCTTAGGTACAGTGAAAGGGGAATTGCCACCTTGCAGTGCTGTGGCTAAAATGAGCCTGCGTTTATCGTCATTTATTACCCCTGTGGGATTAGTGACTGCAACAACTGACAACAAGTCAGCCATTACGTTTGAATATTAATATGAATGTTCAGAGGAGGGCTGATGTTGGAGCTAACAATGTTATAAGAAAAACGAGAGAAAAATCAGTCCCTCCTATTACTTTAATCCCTGCAGAGTGTGAGCGTAGAATACCAAGTGTGCTGCATTAGCGTGATGCCAGAAAGAAAGTATATGCAGACTCTACAGAAAGGTCAGTCTCTGTGGTTATAGCGTAAAGTTTCGAGACTACTTCTCACAGTGTCAGAATATAAGCAAGTAAAATAAGACCAGGGGCTCCATGTACTAAGCCGTCAATTCATCCGTCATTTTAGACGCGGATAAACTCGCCGTTACTCGCCGCGGGCGAAATGGTGTCCGCTGTCACTATGTACTAATAATCCCCCAATAAATAGACAAGTCTAGCCCGCCGCGAGCAGTGGAGGATTATTGATAAATTTGACGTCTCGCTCGCCGCGACTAAGCTGATGTACTTTTAACTTTCAGTTGAATTGTCTGGCCAATTATTAACACGTGACATGCAAGGTGTCACAAACATCATAGTAGTCGCGGGAATAGAATTTTGCTCCTATAAAAGTTCAACTTATCTAAACAACTTTATTATTGTTCTAAATTTTTTGAAGAGTGATAACAGCGTTATTTTTGTAATATTTATTTACAATTTGGATATGGCTTCATCTGGATCTGATAATATATAAATATTAATATAAAAATAATTATAAAGATTGACAACTATACAATACAAATTTAAAATATAGATTACTCTTTAATTACAGTCGACAAATTTGGCGCAATTTATGTACATGGAAATGAGAGACAAATTAGACGCCAGTTATGCTGTACAATGCTGATATTACTGCCTTTTATATATGTCTAGACTGGCGTCTAGATTGACTTTCCTATTGTTTTGTACCTTGCCCGCCACCTAAAAGGTGGCGAGGCAAAAATAACGAGGTGGGAGCGGAAATTGTAGCGAGCGGACAAATAGATTTTTTAGTACATTCGTTTTTGGCGAGTTGGTGGTCAAATGTGTCTAATTACAGTGAAAAATGGAGCGGTAGCGAGGTTTGGCGGATAAGTACGCTCGCAATTTTAAAGATGCGAGTTTTAACATAATTGACGGCTTTGTACATATCAGTTTGCGAATTTTGACGCGAGATTTGTTGCGGGTAGCTCGCTGACTGCTTAGTACATGGAGCCCCAGGTGCCTGTTTGTCTCAGTGTGGGCAGTTTATTAACAAGTAAGTTGAAACACAGTACCTATTTGTCTGAGTACGGGTGGTCTGTGCAGTGTATGTTGGCGTGTTGTCCGCTAGTGGTAGCCTAGGTGCTAACCAAAGATCTGCATACCAGAATCCAGCCCTAATGACGTCAGACATACATGGAAGGTGAGTCAGTGGGTGACGAGATCTCACGGCTGTGCCGTAATGCTCACGGTATCCTCCACTGGATGTGACAGTGTGACTTGCCCAATTGCCAGATGCTGGTTCCTCGTCAAGTGATGGCAAAATGACACAACAGGTAAGCTCGGTGCGACATCCGAATCTTCCTGCTCCTGGAGAGTCCAGAAAACACTCTGCAGGGGGCAGAGCCAAGTGCTCGTAGATGAGTTCCAATCCTCAGGCCAGCTCGGCCATATACAAAATGAGAAAAGACAATGAGGATACTCAGGAACTTGCAACCAAAGTGGTTTATGCAAACGAACAGGTAAAGCACTAAACAGTGTGCAAGGTAGGAAGGAACTGACGCGTTTCACGCATGCTCACATGCGCTTCATCAGAGATCTACAGGTGTTCACCAGGTAAGTGGTTAAATGCAATATAACAGCCAATAGGAATGCTAATTGACAAATACAATTCATGTGAGTACTATGTACTTAAACATTAAGATGTAAGAAAGTGACATAAATACATGAAAAACATATAAAACACATTCGCCATTTAATATTACTACTACTACTATGTATCACTAATAAATATCTTCTCTAAATCCCCCGTAAAAGGGATGATATGCTACAAAAACCTAAAACTATGTCTATGCTAAAGCTGCTTGGTCTCCAAAAGAAAGGAGAGTAGCGTATTCAATACTGAGAAAAAAGTATCACATTAGCTATAACTAATCAATATGCACTTCTAAAGATATAAGTGTTTGACATCAACCTTTGCATACATATAATACTAACATGGTATGTTAAAAATAGGTAGAAAAGTAATAATAATAATGAAGTAACAAAAGTAAAAGTGCAAATAAAAATGCAAGTAAAAAAGAGGCAAGCAATCTTGTGTTACATGTTAGACTCAGAAGGGACAGACTAAAAAGATGTATACATAGTCAAAATCATAGTCAAGCCCTTTTTGGTGTGGGATACTCAAACAAAGGGCAGTGACATCTATAGTAAGCCATTGGAAACCAGGCTGCCACTTGATTTTTTCTAACTGGTGTAAAAGATGGGCACTATCCCTAATATAGCCTGGGAGTGACACAACTATTGGTTGGAGCACAGACTATTGAGGAAGGAAGCATACTGGATTTTTATCCTACAGACTAAATTTCCAAAGGGAATTAATATGAGATATGATTTGGATTTGTTTATAGAGTAGCCCATATTGTCCCTTACCTTACCATTCCCCTAGCCCTCCTTTGTCCTCATCCTTAGTCTTCCTTTTTGGTACATTAGGTTATCTTATTTTCCTTAGTGTTCCCCATATTTTATTTGTTTATCCGTTTAATTGTTTCTTTTTAAATTAAAATATTTTTCTCTTTGACATATATTATTAACCCCTTTAAATTTCTTTTCAATAACAATATTTTTTTCATAAGTTGATCATAACTATGCTATAGGATTATTATTTGTTACTTTTTTTATTTCCATTATTTACTTTTTTACTTATTTTTTCTTGTTTTTCAACCTAGTATATATAAGCTTCTTATCATGTCTAGAAGCTTCCGAGGCTTAATAATACTAATATAATATAGGTATTTTCCTTTTTTTTTTTCTGAGCAAGCATATGAATGGGATTTTGACTATGTATTTACTATGTATACGTCTTTTACGTCTGTCCCTTCTGAGTCTAACATGTAACACAAGATTGCTTGCCTCTTTTTTACTTGTATTTTTATTTTCACTTTTACTTTTCACTTTTACTTTTGTTACTTCATTATTATTATTACTTTTCTACCTATTTTTAACATACCATGTTAGTATTATATGTATATAAAGGTTGATGTCAAACACTTATATCTTTAGAAGTGCATATTGATTAGTTATAGCTAATGTGATACTTTTTTCTCAGTATTGAATACACTACTCTCCTTTCTTTTGGAGACCAAGCAGCTTTAGCATAGACATAGTTTTAGGTTTTTGTAGCATATCATCCCTTTTACGGGGGATTTAGAGAAGATATTTATTAGTGATACATAGTAGTAGTAATATTAAATGGTGAATGTGTTTTATATGTTTTTCATGTATTTATGTCACTTTCTTACATCTTCATGTTTAAGTACATAGTTCTCACGTGAATTGTATTAGTCAATTAGCATTACTATTGGCTGTTATATTGCATTTAACCACTTACCTGGTGAACACCTGTAGATCTCTGATGAAGAGCATGTGAGCATGCGCGAAACGCGTCAGATCCTACCTGTTTAGTGCTCGACCTGTTCATTTGAATAAACCACTTTGGTTGCAAGTTTCTGAGTATCCTCATTGTCTTTTCTCATTTTGTATATGGCCGAGCTGGCCTGAGGATTGGAACTCATCTACGAGCACTTGGCTCTGCCCCCTGCAGAGTGTTTTCTGGACTCTCCAGGAGCGGGACGATTCGGATCTCGCACCGAGCTTACTTGTTGTGTCATTTTGCCGTCACTTGACGAGGAACCAGCATCTGGCAATTGGGCAAGTCACACTGTCACATCCACGGAGGATTCCGTGAGCATTACGGCACAGCCGTTAGAAGACCTTTTCACCCACTGACTCACCTTCCGTGTACGTCTGACGTCATTAGGGGTGGATTCCGGTATGCAGATCTTTGGTTAGCACCTAGGCTACCACTAGCGGACAACACGCCAACATACACTGCACAGACCACCTGTACTCAGACAAACAGGTACTGTGTTTCAACTTACTTGTTAATAGACTGCCCGCACTGAGACAAACAGGCACCTGGTCTTATTTTACTTGCTTATATTCTGACACTGTGAGAAGTAGTGTCGAAACTTTACGCTATAACCACAGAGACTGACCTTTCTGTAGAGTCCGCATATACTTTCTTTTTGGCATCACGCTAATGCAGCACACTTGGTATTCTGCGCTAACACTCTGCAGGGATTAAAGTAATAGGAGGGACTGATTATTCTCTCGATTTTCTTATAACATTGTTATCCCTTTAATAGACTACAGTATAGTGTAAATAATAATTTTATATGCACTAAAAAATATTCACTTATATCTTTGAGGTACGCCTGTATGTATATATATATATATATATATATATATATATATATATATATATAAAAAAACATAGTTGAATGCACTCACTAGATTTAGGAATTGTCAAAAACATTAATGAAAAGTTGATGTGAGGAAGGGAATTATGTCCCTGAAACATCCACTTTTCAATAATTTTTTAGACAATTGCTAAACCCAGTGAGTGAGGTGAACTATGTTTGATGTATTATACCCTACATCGGCACTGAGTGCAGATCCTATGCAATACTATATATATATATAGTGTTAGGGGCAGCAGATTAGGGGTACATAGGGATAACGTAGGTTGCGGCGGTGTACGGAGCGGCAGATTAGGGGTTAAAAATAATATGCAGGGGTCAGCGATAGTGGGGGCGGCAGATTAGGGGTTAATAAGTGTAAGGTTAGGGGTGTTTAGACTCAGGGTTAATGTTAGGTGCAGACTTAGGAAGTGTTTCCCCATAGGAAACAATGGGGCTGCTTTAGGAGCTGAACGCTGCTTTTTTGCAGGTGTTAGGTTTTTTTCAGCTCACACTGCCCCATTGTTTCCTACGGGGGAATCGTGCACAAGCACGTTTTTGAAGCTGGCCGCGTCCGTAAGCAACGGTGGTATTGAGAGTTGCAGTGGTGGTAAATATGCCTGTACGCTCCCTTTTTGGAGCCTAACGCAGCCCTTCTGAAAACTCTAAATACCATCATTGTTTAAAAGGTGCAGGGGGAAAAAAAACACACGTAGCTAACGCACCCCTTCTAACGCAAAACTCTAAATCTAGGCAAAAATAACTAAACTCTGATTTATTCAGTAAGATTCACAAATTTAAACAGATACTTGGGGTTTGACACATTTTTTTCATTATCACAATCATTTGAAAGCAGCTGTGTTTCATAAAATGATTAGTCCAATAAATACACTGCAAAAAACATCTTTGCTGTCGTTTGTGACGCACTTTTCTGTAAACATTCTAATTTGTATTCTAAACACAAAATTGTCATAGCTCTCAAGAGAGCTAAAGCAATAGCTCTTGTCCACTTATCTGTGTCTCCTGACAGTTCATGCTTTATTATAAAAAGCAGGAGGAACTGTCAGACAGCTCCTGATTTATTGGCGCAGCTTAGAAACTCAAAGAAATCAAGAAAAAGAATGGGAACAGCTGTCTTTAGAACCTGAAATTACCTATCTGCTTCTATAATAACAATAAGATTTTTTTTATTTTGTTTGAAAAAGTATTTACATTGTAGAATATTACCAAAAATAATTCATTTAATTGGCCGAACACTACAAGACATTTTATTAAAATTGTGAGTATAATCTTTTTATCATCCTATATTAACATAGTTTTAGTTACATCAACCAATCAGGAACAGTACATTTTTCTATACTCTGTTTTTTGTTTTATACTCCTAAGCATATTCAATTTAACCAAGTTTGAATTGCTTTTAATAGCTTTAGTAGATGCCAAAAGTGTTGCATAAATTAGCATATTGTTATGGGGTTTCTACTTTATGATACATATAGGACCCGATTACAAGTGGAGCAGTATTTTGCACCTCCGCTAGAGCACTAACTCTAATAGAATTAAGATTTTTTTAGATAGTTGGGTTCTGCTCCTTTTACAAGTTAAAAGTAATCTGTTTTCCCTCTAGTGGTAACCCAACTGGCGAAAAAATCTGGAGTTAGAATATCGTGTGCGCGTTTACGTATTCCACCTAAGAGGTCAATGGAGAAAAAAAAGTGGAAAAAACTTACCCACTCTTGCGCAAACACAATCACATATTCTCATTTGTGCTAACTCAACATGAAAATATGAATATTTCATATGCCAATGTTCTTTACATAACTGAATATGTTCTATTTATTCATAAATACCTATTTCTATATATATATCTGGTGTTTTTTTGCACAGATATATATCGATACCTATATATATATATATATATATATATATATATATATAGATATATATAGGTATAGATATATATAGATGTATATATAGAAATATCTATTTTAATTACCTAGAACATATTCTGCTATGTGAAGAGCATTGAAATGTAAAATATTTACAGTAAATACATAGTTAAAGCCTCTATTAAATATGAATATTGCAAAAATATGTTTTTTTCTTGTTTCCACCAACTTAACGGCAAAGGGCTCTAATGCCCTTATATATTTATGTGTTTATATGTGTATATATGTGTGTAAATACATATAAACATATATAGAAAAATATACATATATAAATACATATGTACACACATAAATGTATATATATATATATATATATATATACTTATACATCTTTAGACATGTATAGGTAATTGTATGTATCTCAATGTTAAATCCCTTTCCTGGCTTTTTTTTCGAACACCAGAGATCTCATTTATTTGAGCCTTTATACTGGATAAGAGTTGTGGCTTCCATTTAAAGGGATACTAAACCCATTTTTTTTCTTTCATGATTCAGTTAGAGTATGCACTTTTATGCAACTTTCTAATTTACTCCTATTATCAATTTTGTCTTTGTTATCTTGCTATCTTTATTTAACAGGCAGGAATGTAAAAGATTAAGAGCTGTCCAATTTTAGGTTCAGCACCCTGGATAGCGCTTGCTTATTGCTGTCTCCATTTTAGCCACCAATAAGCAAACGTAACCCAGGTTCTGAACAAAAATAGAGTTGCGCTTAAAGGGACAGTATACTATTAAATAGTTTTTCTTTAATGTGTTCCCAATTACTTTTTTTTACCAGCTGCAGAGTATAAAATGTATGAGATTTGCTTTTTTTAGGCTTATTTGTGTATATGAATTAGCTGATTTTGTGTTTTGAAGCCACAACCTAATAAAATTGGTTGAGCCTAATGATCTCATTACCTTATCACATTGTGTACATATACTTGCTTCTTTATCTTATATCTGTCTATAAACCATTCATCCATACTTGGAGCGAACAATGGAAAATTAACATTTTATTATCTTATCTCTTTTATAACCCACTGGGAGTGTAATTTCTTCTACTGCCTGTGTTAACACAGCATGGCCTTAAAGGGACATTATACACTAGATTGTTTTTTTTTAAATGGATAGTTTTGCTTATTTTTAAATAACATTGCTCTGATTTTCAGACTCCTAACCAAGCCCCAAAGTTTTAGGAGAATACCGACGTATACCTACTCCAGCTTGCTTCTGTTTGTGTAAAGGGTCTTTTCATATGCAAAGGAAGGGGAGGGGGAGTGTTTGCTATTTCCCACTTGCAGTGTGTGTTCCAGTAACCTTTTAAACAGAGCTAAACTGGGAGCTTCTAAGTAAGTTTTTAAACGGTTTTATACGGGATTTTATATCAGTATCTGTGCATATTATTCTTCAGTAGTGCCTATTACATGCAGTTAAAGGGACACTGAACCCAAATTTTTTCTTTTGTGATTTAGATTGAGCATGCAATTTTAAGCAACTTTCTAAATTACTCCTATTATCAATTTTTTCTTTGTGCTCTTGCTATCTTTATTTGAAAAATAATGCAACTAAGCTTATTTTTGGTTCAGTACACTGGACAGCACTTGTTTATTGGTCGGTTAAATTAATCCACCAATCAGCAAGAACAACCCAGGTTGTTCACCAAAAATGGGCCGGCATCTAAACTTACATTCTTGCTTTTCAAATAAAGATACCAAGAGAAAGAAGAAAATTTGATAATAGGAGTAAATTAGAATGTTGCTTAAAATTGCATGCTCTATCTGAATCAAGAAAGAAAAAAATTGGGTTCAGTGTCTCTTTAAATGAAAATTGGTGTATACTGTCCCTTTAAGGCCAAAAACTTTCAGAATGGGTGGGGATACCACAGGCTAAATAAACTATTTCAAATGCCAATATAAGGGGAATGAAATACTTGTAAACAATTTAATAGACTCCAGAAGGTTAAGTAGATCATTGGGAACAAATTAGAGGGGAGAACAAATTTGAGTAAACTGTCCCATTTTAAGCTTTACATTCCTGCTTTCTAAATAACGATAGCAAGAGAACGAAGAAAAATGAATAATAGGAGTATATTAGGGGCACGATCCGATATGCAGCGTAGTTTGCGGTGCAAGCGAGGGAACCCCCACCGCCCGCAGTTTCAGCTCGCAACTCGAGCTATCCTATATACAGGCGCCGTCAGAGGCTAAAGTGCCGTAAGTCTGATAAACCAGCGATGTCGAGAAATCTGCGTAAGTACAAATTTCTGGAGTCACCAGTGACTTACGGCACTTTATAAACTGCCGGCGCCTACAAAACCTGACTAAAGTTATTAAATCTCCCGTACTGTCTAACACGCCTCCCAAACATAGCCCGACACGTCTAGCCCTCTATCCGCTATCCCCCCTCACTATCCTAAATATAAAATATGTATTAACCCCTAAACCGCCGCTCCTGGATCCCGCTGCCACCTAATAAAGTTATTAACCCCTAAACCGCCGCTCCCGGACCCCACCGCCAGCTATGTTAAATCTATAACCCCCTAATGTGAGCCCCTACCCCGCCACAATCTACCTTACCTACCCCCTAAAGTGAGCCCCTACACCGCCGCCATCTATTTTAAAATTATTAACCCCTAATTTAATCCCCCTACCCCGCCGCCAGCTATATTAAATTATTTAACCACTAATCTAATCCCCCTACCCCGCCGCCAGCTATATTAAATTAATTAACCCCTAATCTAATCCCCCTACCCCGCCGCCACCTATATTAAATTATTTAACCCCTAAATTACTAAACTATCCCTACCACTAAACCTAAGTCTAACCCTACAAATAGCCCTGAAATGGGCTTTTTGCGTGACATTACCCCAAAGTAAACTGCTCTATTGCCAGCCCTTAAAAGGGCTTTTTGCGGGGCATGCCCCAAAGAATTCAGCTCTTTTACCAGCCCTTAAAAGGGCTTTTGGTGGGGCTTTGTCACAAAGTAAACTGCTCTTTTGCATCTAATCTAAATCCCCCTACACCGCCGCCACCTATAATAAATGTATTAACCCCTAATCTAATCCCCCTACACCGCCGCCACCTATATTAAACACATTAACCCCTAATCTAATCCCCCTACACCGCCGCCAGCTATATTAACTATATTAACCCTAATTATATTAGGGTTAATATAGTTAATATAGTTATTATATTATATATATTAACTATATTAACCCTAATTATATTAGGGTTAATATAGTTAATATAGTTATTATATTATATATATATATATATAAATTAAGTATAACAACCCTATCTAACTCTAACATCCCTAACTAAACTCTTATTAAAATAAATCTAATATTAATATTATTAATTAAAATATTCCTATTTAAATCTAAATACTTACCTATAAAATGAACCCTAAGATAGCTACAATATAATTATTATTAATTACATTGTAGCTATTTTAGGGTTTATATTTATTTTACAGGTAACTTGGCATTTATTTTAACTAGGTACAATAGCAATTAAATAGTTAATAACTATTTAATAGCTACCTAGTTAAAATAATTACCAATTTACCTGTAAAATAAATCCTAACCTAAGTTACAAATACACCTACACTATCAATAAATTAAATAAACTACAAATATCTAACTAAAATACAATTAAATAAACTAAACTAAATTACAAAAAAAAACAAACACTAAATTACAAAAAAATAAAAACAGATTACAAGATTTTTAAGCTAATTACACCTATTCTAAGCCACCTAATAAAATAATAAAGCACCCCAAAATAAAAAAAATTCCCTGCCCTATTCTAAATTAAAAAAGTTAGCTCTTTTACCTTACCAGCCCTTAAAAGGGCCTTTTGCGAGGCATGCCCCAAAGAAAACTGCTCTTTTGCCTGTAAAAAAAACCACAATACCACCCCCCAACATTACAACCCACCACCCACATACCCCTAATCTAACCCAAACCCCCCTTAAATAAACCTAACACTACCCCCCTGAAGATCTCCCTATCTTGTATTCACCCTGCCGGGCAGAACTCTTCATCCGATCCGGGCGATGTCTTCAAGCAAGCTGCAGTGAAGTCTTCTTCCATCCGATGATGTCTTCAAGCAAAGCGGCATCTTCAATCTTCTTTCTTCGCTCCTCCGCTGCGGAGCATCCATCCGGCACGATGACTTCCCGACGAATGAAGTTCCTTTAAATGACGTCATCCAAGATGGAGTCTGTCGAATTCCGATTGGCTGATAGGATTCTATCAGCCAATCGGAATTAAGGTAGAAAAATCTGATTGGTTGATTGAATCAGCCAATCAGATTCAAGTTCAATCTGATTGGCTGAACCAATCAGCCAATCGGATTGAACTTGAATCTGATTGGCTGATTCAATCAGCCAATCAGATTTTTCTACCTTAATTCCGATTGGCTGTTAGAATCCTATCAGCCAATCGGAATTCGACGGACGCCATTTTGGATGACGTCATTTAAAGGAACCTCATTCGTCGGGAAGTCGTCATGCCGGATGGATGCTCCGCGACGGAGGAGCGAAGAAAGAAGATTGAAGATGCCGCTTTGCTTGAAGACATCACCGGGTGGAAGAAGACTCTCTGCCGCTTGCTTGAAGACATCGCCGGATGGAAGAAGACTTCACTGCAGCTTGCTTGAAGACATCGCCCGGATCGGATGAAGAGTTCTGCCCGGCGGGGTGAATACAAGATAGAGAGATCTTCAGGGGGGTAGTGTTAGGTTTGTTTAAGGGGGGTTTGGGTTAGATTAGGGGTATGTGGGTGGTGGGTTGTAATGTTGGGGGGTGATATTGTGTTTTTTTTTCAGGCAAAAGAGCAGTTTTCTTTGGGGCATGCCCCGCAAGAGGCCCTTTTAAGGGCTGGTAAGGTAAAAGAGCTAACTTTTTAAATTTAGAATAGGGCAGGGAATTTTTTTTATTTTGGGGGGCTTTATTATTTTATTAGGGGGCTTAGGGATTGCGGCGGGGGATCGCGGTTGACAGGTAGATAGACATTGCGCATGCGTTAGGTGTCAGGTTTTATTTAGCAGATCGGGGGTGACAGCTAGATAGACATTGCGCATGCGTTAGGTTTATTTTGTAGCTAGTTTAGGGAGTTACAGGGCTCCAATAGACAGCGTAAGGCTTACTATGGCTGCTTTTTGTGGCGAGGTGAAAATAGAGTAAGATTTCTCCATTTTCGCCACGTAAGTCCTTACGCTGTATATTGGATACCAAACTGCGCTGGTTTGGTATACCTGCCTATGGCCCAAAAAACTACGGGCAACGGCAGAAATATATGGGCGTAACTTCTAGGTTACGCCGTATATTGGTTACCAAACCAGCGCAAAATTCAGCATCGCCGGCATTTGCAGACGACGCTGCATATCGGATCGGGCCCCAGAACGTTGCTTAAAATTGCATGCTCTATCTGAATCAGGAAAGATAAAAAATGGGTTTAGTATCCCTATAAGGTAATGAAAAAAATAATAAACTTGTGGTTAGAAACAAAGTTATTACAAAGTAAAAAATTGAGATGTTCAAAAGGAATATTTAATAGACCTAAACCATATTTACCAGAGTTGTATCAGCCTATTCTTAATGTATGGCGACATATTTTACCATTATATGTTTTATGTGTGGAGAAATATATGTATGGTGTTCAAATAATTTAACTATTGAGATAGACGGTTATTGAAAGAATATGTTAAACACAGTAACATAAAAAAGGATTAAAAAAATACACTGGGTTAAATTTACTAACTTCCCAAGTCTTTCTAAACTTACTAAGCTCTCCAGCTTGTTGAGTGCTGTTAGTGAATCTAAAGCACACACTTCTAATGCATTTTATTTAATGACACAAGGAAATATTTCAAAACTAATAAGTAAATATTTGGATGAAAGTTAATACATCAGCATTTTTCTATGTTTGACATTATACACTCAGTTCATGTAATACTATGTTATGTTACAAAATTTCAGTTCTGAAGAATTAACCCCTTAATAACAAAGGGAGTTTTCCTAATTTTTGTGCTTAAAGGACACTATTGGTTTTACCTTAAAGGGATACTAAACCCAAATTTTTTCTTTAATGATTCAGATAGAGCATGCAATTTTAAGCAACTTTCTAATTTACTCCTACTATCAAATAATCTTCGTTCTCTTGCTATCATTATTTAAAAAAGCTGGAATTTAAAGCTTAGGAGCTAGCCCATTTTAGGTTTAGCACCCTGGATAGCACTTGCTTATTGGTGGCTACATTTAGCAAACCAATAAGCAAGCATTACCCAGGTTCTCAACCAAAAATGAGCCGGCTCTTAAGCTTTACATTCCTTCTTTTTAAATAAAGATAGCAAGAAAATGAAGAAAATTTGATAATAGGAGTAAATTAGAAAGTTGCTTAAAATGGCTTGCTCTATCAGAATCTTAAAAGAAAAAAAATTGGGTTTAGTGTCCCTTTAATGTTCCTGCTGTTTTGTTAAGTGGACCTATACATATTATATACTGTTTTTAACAGACAAGTAGGGCTTTCTAGTGATACCCTAGATATACCCTATATGGGTATATAAAATAATAATAAATAGGAATTTAATACTGAAACTGAGGAAACAAAATAAAAAAGCAATTTTTTTTTTGCAGTTTTCTTTATAACTATTTCTACAAAACCTGTGTAGCTAAAGAAAAATACCTCCAATAAAATGAATTATGTTGGCTTTTAGGAATACCCCATATGTCTATGTTTACAAGTAATTTTAACAAATATTGGCCAAATACTACAAAATGGAATTATTGGTTTAATGCTAAAATGTGCTATGCTTGGGCTGTAAGATAAATAGTGGCCCCCCAATTCAAAACTGCTACACAAAAGTATATATTTAGACACCCCAGGGTATTAATCTAGAATTCAGGGCAATTGGGGGTTATTTTAAAAATTTATTTAAATGACTATAAAATAAAATAAAAAAAATGCAAAATTTCTTAAACACTTTATAACATTAATTTTACATTTTTTTTACTGTGCATGTTTACTGGGACAAAGAGGAGGGGCCAAGACAAGTCATTCTTAACAAACAATGGTTTGTCATTTTTGACGTGATCACTGTGACTGGCTGTCACAGTAATCACATGACCATGGGCCTTTTTTTGTGTATCGCTGGTATCTAGACTGCATTTTAAGTATACAATCACTGTGACTGGCTGTCAAGGTGATTGTATACACAGTGATTGTCATTTTTGACAGTTACTGTACTGCTGCTGGCTAGCTTCACATAAGCTTCCAGCAGTAGCATAAGATACATGCTGATTGCAGCGTGTATCTCATGAATAGAAACAAAGCCCCCTACTGACAGGCATGGGATCACAGGGAAACCCTGTCCCTGCAATCACAAGCCTGGGGACGTATTCTGGAGCAATATATGTCAGTATTTTTGCAAGAACAATTTCCTGCCATTTAGTGCTCCAGATACCCACCTAGGTATCTCTTCAACATAGAATATCATGGGAACGAAACTAATTTGATAATAGAATTAAATTGGAAACTTTTTAAAAATGGTATGTTCTGTCTGAATAACAAAATAAGGCCTAGATTTGGAGTTTGGCGGTAAAAGGGCTGTTAACGCTCCGCGGGCTTTTTTCTGGCCGCACCATAAAATTAACTCTGGTATCGAGAGTTCAAACAAATGCTGCGTTAGGCTCCAAAAAAGGAGCGTAGAGCATTTTTACCGCAAATGCAACTCTCGATACCAGCGGTGCTTACGGACGCGGCCAGCCTCAAAAACGTGCTCGTGCACGATTCCCCCATAGGAAACAATGGGACTGTTTGAGCTGAAAAAAAACCTAACACCTGCAAAAAAGCAGCGTTCAGCTCCTAACGCAGCCCCATTGTTTCCTATGGGGAAACACTTCCTACGTCTGCACCTAACACTCTAACATGTACCCCGAGTCTAAACACCCCTAGCCTTACACTTATTAACCCCTAATCTGCCGCCCCCGCTATCGCTGACACCTGCATATTTTTTTTAACCCCTAATCTGCCGCTCCGTAAACCGCTGCAACCTACGTTATCCCTATGTACCCCTAATCTGCTGCCCTAACATCGCCGACCCCTATATTATATTTCTTAACCCCTAATCTGCCCCCCTCAACGTCGCCGACACCTGCCTACACTTATTAACCCCTAATCTGCCGCTCCATAAACCGCCGTTACTTACATTATCCCTATGTACCCTTAATCTGCTACCCCTAACACCGCCGACCCCTATATTATATTTATTAACCCCTAATCTGCCCCCCTCAACGTCGCCGACACCTGCCTACACTTATTAACCCCTAATCTGCCGAGCGGACCTGAGCGCTACTATAATAAAGTTATTAACCCCTAATCCGCCTCACTAACCCTATCATAAATAGTATTAACCCCTAATCTGCCCTCCCTAACATCGCCGACACCTACCTTCAATTATTAACCCCTAATCTTCCGAGCGGAGCTCACCGCTATTCTAATAAATGTATTAACCCCTAACGCTAAGTCTAACCCTAACACTAACACCCCCATAACTTAAATATAATTTACATCTAACGAAATTAATTAACTCTTATTAAATAAATGATTCCTATTTAAAGCTAAATACTTACCTGTAAAATAAATCCTAATATGGCTACAATATAAATTATAATTACATTGTAGCTATTTTAGGATTAATATTTATTTTACAGGCAACTTTGTAATTATTTTAACTAGGTACAATAGCTATTAAATAGTTAAGAACTATTTAATAGCTACCTAGTTAAAATAATAACAAATTTACCTGTAAAATAAATCCTAACCTAAGATATAATTAAACCTAACACTACCCTATCAATAAAATAATTAAATACAATACCTACAATTACCTACAATTAACCTAACACTACACTATCAATAAATTAATTAAACACAATTGCTACAAATAAATACAATTAAATAAACTAGCTAAAGTACAAAAAAAAAAAAGAACTAAGTTACAAAAAATAAAAAAATATTTACAAACATAAGAAAAATATTACAACAATTTTAAACTAATTACACCTACTCTAAGCCCCCTAATAAAATAACAAAGCCCCCCAAAATAAAAAATTCCCTACCCTATTCTAAATTAAAAAAGTTACAAGCTCTTTTACCTTACCAGCCCTGAACAGGGCCCTTTGCGGGGCATGCCCCAAGAATTTCAGCTCTTTTGCCTGTAAAAGAATAAATACAATACCCCCCCCCAACATTACAACCCACCACCCACATACCCCTAATCTAACCCAAACCCCCCTTAAATAAACCTAACACTAAGCCCCTGAAGATCTTCCTACCTTGTCTTCACCATACCAGGTTCACCGATCCGTCCTGGCTCCAACATCTTCATCCAACCCAAGCGGGGGTTGGCGATCCATCATCCGGTGCTGAAGAGGTCCAGAAGAGGCTCCAAAGTCTTCCTCCTATCCGGCAAGAAGAGGACATCCGGACCGGCAAACATCTTCTCCAAGCGGCATCTTCGATCTTCTTCCATCCGGTGGCTGTTCCGATCAGCCAATAGAATGCAAGCTCAATCTGATTGGCTGATTGGATCAGCCAATCGGATTGAACTTGATTCTGATTGGCTGATTCCATCAGCCAATCAGAAAATTCCTACCTTAATTCCGATTGGCTGATAGAATCCTATCAGCCAATCGGAATTCGAGGGACGCCATCTTGGATGACGTTCCTTAAAGGAACCGTCATTCATCGGGAGACAACGGAAGAAGAGGATGGATCCACGTCGCCTGCTTCAAGATGGACCCGCTCCGCACCGGATGGAAGAAGATCGAAGATGCCGCTTGGAGAAGATGTTTGCCGGTCCGGATGTCCTCTTCTTGCCGGATAGGAGGAAGACTTTGGAGCCTCTTCTGGACCTCTTCAGCACCGGATGATGGATCGCCAACCCCCGCTTGGGTTGGATGAAGATGTTGGAGCCAGGACGGATCGGTGAACCTGGTATGGTGAAGACAAGGTAGGAAGATCTTCAGGGGCTTAGTGTTAGGTTTATTTAAGGGGGGTTTGGGTTAGATTAGGGGTATGTGGGTGGTGGGTTGTAATGTTGGGGGGGGGGTATTGTATTTATTCTTTTACAGGCAAAAGAGCTGAAATTCTTGGGGCATGCCCCGCAAAGGGCCCTGTTCAGGGCTGGTAAGGTAAAAGAGCTTGTAACTTTTTTAATTTAGAATAGGGTAGGGAATTTTTTATTTTGGGGGGCTTTGTTATTTTATTAGGGGGCTTAGAGTAGGTGTAATTAGTTTAAAATTGTTGTAATATTTTTCTTATGTTTGTAAATATTTTTTTATTTTTTGTAACTTAGTTCTTTTTTATTTTTTGTACTTTAGCTAGTTTATTTAATTGTATTTTTTTTTAGCAATTGTGTTTAATTAATTTATTGATAGTGTAGTGTTAGGTTAATTGTAGGTAATTGTAGGTAGTTTATTTAATTATTTTATTGATAGGGTAGTGTTAGGTTTAATTATATCTTAGGTTAGGATTTATTTTACAGGTAAATTTGTTATTATTTTAACTAGGTAACTATTAAATAGTTCTTAACTATTTAATAGCTATTGTACCTAGTTAAAATAAATACCAAGTTGCCTGTAAAATAAATATTAATCCTAAAATAGCTATAATATAATTATAATTTATATTGTAGCTATATTAGGATTTATTTTACAGGTAAGTATTTAGCTTTAAATAGGAATCATTTATTTAATAAGAGTTAATTAATTTCGTTAGATGTAAATTATATTTAAGTTAGGGGGGTGTTAGTGTTAGGGTTAGACTTAGCTTTAGGGGTTAATCAATTTATTAGAATAGCGGTGAGCTCCGGTCGTCAGATTAGGGGTTAATAATTGAAGGTAGGTGTCGGCGATGTTAGGGAGGGCAGATTAGGGGTTAATACTATTTATTATAGGGTTAGTGAGGCGGGTTAGGGGTTAATAACTTTATTATAGTAGCGCTCAGGTCCGCTCGGCAGATTAGGGGTTAATAAGTGTAGGCAGGTGTCGGCGACGTTGAGGGGGGCAGATTAGAGGTTAATAAATATAATATAGGGGTCGGCGGTGTTAGGGGTAGCAGATTAGGGGTACATAGGGATAACGTAGGTGGCGGCGCTTTGCGGTCGGAAGATTAGGGGTTAATTATTTTAAGTAGCTGGCGGCGACGTTGTGGGGGGCAGGTTAGGGGTTAATAAATGTAATACAGGGGTCGGCGGAGTTAGGGGCAGCAGATTAGGGGTACATAAGTATAACGTAGGTGGCGGTCGGCAGATTAGGGGTTAAAAATTTTAATCGAGTGGCGGCGATGTGGGGGGAGCTCGGTTTAGGGGTACATAGGTAGTTTATGGGTGTTAGTGTACTTTAGGGTACAGTAGTTAAGAGCTTTATGAACCGGCGTTAGCCAGAAAGCTCTTAACTCCTGCTATTTTCAGGCGGCTGGAATTTTGTCGTTAGAGCTCTAACGCTCACTTCAGAAACGACTCTAAATAACGGCGTTAGAAAGATCCCATTGAAAAGATAGGATACGCAATTGACGTAAGGGGATCTGCGGTATGGAAAAGTCGCGGCTGAAAAGTGAGCGTTAGACCCTTTAATCACTGACTCCAAATACCAGCGGGCGGCCAAAACCAGCGTTAGGAGCCTCTAACGCTGGTTTTGACGGCTACCGCCGAACTCCAAATCTAGGCCTAAATGTTTTGGGTTCTATATCCCTTTAATGTATTATACCAGCTGCAGAGTTTGAGAGTATGTGAAATTGCTCTTTTACGTTTATTCCAGGGAGAGGAAACCTCATTATCTTATTTCCCACCAAATAAACAAAGACCCACCCCAATGGGAGTGAGATTTATTTAGCACATTCTTGTTTGCATATCTTCTCTGTAACCATTCTTTTATGTACATAAATTTTCAGTATATGTAAGGATACAACAGATAAAATTAGGTATTTGTAAATCATTATTATATTCCAAAAAATTGTAATTGATAACACATTAAAGGGGAGGAAAAAAATCCCACTTTTGCATTAAAGGGACAGCAAACAGCTTGAGTTTTGTATATAAAATATTTAGTTATGTGTAATGAAACAGCTTTGCAATATATTTCCATTATTTCTTTTGCCCCTTTTCATATGATTTAGCTCTGAAAATGAAGCAATTTCTAATTCTCAGAACTTGAAATGTACCCTGCTGACTCTTCAAGGCTAACCCTACTACATATACTGTACGTCCCTAATTGGCTTGATCAGATAACAGCCGCAAAACAATGTGCTTTCTACTAACTTTTATTCTAACCTTATGACAGTAGCTAACCTTGGTACCTCTGGGCTAAAGCCCAGATTGGCTCCTCCATATATGACAAATGGTGGATGAAGTTTGGCTATTGAAAATGTCTTGTAATTAATTAATTCTTAATAAATGACAAGGAAAGTTCTATAAATGTATTGTCATTTTTCTCTTTTAGAATTGGAACCTACAACACTTCTGTTTATCTGAGACATGGAAGTCACTAATCCCATTTGTGCTCAATTTGAAAATTCATCTTCTCGTTGTCCTGCAAACAGGGCTTTTGGTCTCCGCCTAGGATTGTACATGTTACTCACTTGTTCCATCTCTATTTCAGTTTTTGGGAACCTCTGCATGATCATCTCAATCAGTCATTTCCAACAGCTTCATTCCCCAACTAATTTCCTAATTCTTTCCCTGGCGACCACTGACCTTTTTCTTGGCTTATTTATAATGCCTTATAGCATGGTCAGGTCAATAGAGAAATGCTGGCTTTTTGGTAACTCCTTTTGCAAGATACATTATGCTTTTGATCTTACCCTGAGTACTATATCAATTTATCATCTCTGTTTAATTGCAATTGACAGATTCTATGCTATATGTGACCCACTTCATTACCCTACTAAAATCACAATCCCTGTTATAAAAAGGCTTCTTATATTTTGCTGGTCAATTCCAGTAATATTTTCACTTGGAGTGGTCATATCAAACTCCCACATTTCTGGTGTAAAAGAATATGAGATTTTAGTAACATGCTTTAGTTTATGTCCAATAACATTTAACAAGTTATGGGCAATAATTATTTTCTTCATATGCTTTTTTGTGCCTGGATCTATAATGGTTGGTATCTATATAAAGATCTTTCTTGTATGTCGTAGGCATATAAAAATGCTTAAAAATATTACAGGTGACACAAAGCAAATATCCAGTCAAATTTCCAATAAAAAAGACCGTAAAGCTGCAAAGAAATTGGGTATTTTGATGAGTGTGTTCCTCACTTGTTGGTTACCTATTTTTACAACATTATTAATAGATCCTTTCTTAAACTTTTCTACACCAGAAATAATGTTTGAAATTTTCAATTGGTTTAGTTATATCAACTCAACATTTAACCCATTACTGTATGGTTTTCTGTACCCCTGGTTTAGGAAGGCTGTAAAGTATATCCTGTTAGGTAACATTTGTGACCCACACTCTTGCACAAACAGTTTATTTACCGATAACTAAAGTGTAAACAAAAATCAAAAGTGAATAGGATTGCCACTTTTGTTGAAAAAAAAAATATATAGATCTTGCTAATTTACACAATTAATTATATTTTAAATAATAAAATTACTTACTTGCCTATTTCTTTAAAAACATATTAGCTCAAACATAAACATTCCTGCCATAACAGAAAAATTAGGTCGCTCACAATCCTTAAAGGGACAGTCAAGTCAAGGCAAAATTTAACTTTCATGATTCAGATAGGGCATGCAATTTTAAACAACTTTCCAATTTTCTTTTATCATCAAATTTGCTTTGTTCTCTTGGTATTCTTTGTTGAAAGCTAAACTTAGGTAGGCTCATATGCTTATTTATAAGCCCTTGAAGGCCACCTCTTATCTCAGTGCATTTTAACATTTTTAACAGCTAGACAGTGCTAGTTCATGTGTGCCATATAGGTAACATTGTGCTCACTCCTGTGGAGTTACCTTGGAGTTAGCACTGATTGGCTAAAATGCAAGTCATTCAAAAGAACTGAAATAAGGGGCAGTCTGCAGAGGCTTAGATACAAGGTAATCACAGAGGTAAAAAGTATATTAATATAAGTGTGTTGATTATGTAAAACTGAGGAATGGGTAATAAAGGGATTATCTATCTTTTTAAAAAATAACATTTTTGGAGTAGACTGTCCCTTTAAGAAAAACATACCTAATGTCTTTTTCTACAGAAAACCAACATTGAAGTCTGTGAAATTTTTTGTAGATAAATCGTTTGACATATTTTTTGGTAGGATTTAATCAATCCCATTATTTCAATAATTAATCTATGTTTCTAATGTTGGCTTAAATCTTATAATTGCTTATCATTAGGCATTTGCATGTGGATAATTTGTGATCATCCGAATGTGGAAGAAGGCGGCCACCCGTGGCATTCGTCTCTTTTTGGAGCTGGATTTTCTCTTGTTACAGCTAGTCCAAATCTTAGTGTGTTGCACTTTCACAAGAAGAGATCCAGCTCCAAAAACAGCCGAATGCCATGAGCAGCCGCCACCCGAATGACCCGAATGATCCGAATGCACGTGCCTACTTATCACACCCACAACCCTATAATTAAACTATTTACTTTTTGAATCAGTGCATTGATTACTGTGTTGCTAAACATTTTTGATTGATTAAAATGAATTACAGCATGTACAATAAAAATCTTGTCTTGGTTTCCATGTGATGATTGTGTAGGACACAGAGGGGTATATATATTATATTGCTGTTGAAACGTTTATTAATACTTTTATATACAATTTGATTTTACTAAGATTTTTTTTAAACAATGAACATAATATTTCTTTCCAGGAATATAATGCATATCATTGTAAGATCCAGAAAAACTAATTATAGCACAATCAAAATGAGAGGCCTTTAATGTTTAAATTAACCACAATTTTTTTTTTTTTTTTTTAAAAACCTATCATTAAAAAAAAGAAAGTAGTTTAAACACAATAAAATATTTCAGAACAAGAGGTGGTTCCAAATCAATTTAAATTCTGTGAGTTTCAAAGTAGCAAAGTTGCAGTGAGTTTTCTTCAGCAATACTTTGCTGCTTTGACAAAGTGAGACACAGCAGTAAGACAAAATACTTCACACAGCAATCAAGTTATGTAACGGCAACAAAATGGTGGTTCAGGTGCGAAATCCCAATCATGCCTTGAGAATGCCCCAGAACAGTACAGAATGGTTACACCGCCCCCCATCGGTGTCTGCTAGATTGTTGAGACAAATTCCATTCTATCCAGTGAGACTATTGTAATGTAACAAAACAAACAGGAATACTTAGCGCTGCGGAATCTGTTGGCGCTCTACAAATAACCGATAATAATAATAATACTTAACAATTACAAACATTTATAGAGCATGTTTCCAAAGTGTGGTGGCTGTAATTATTATTTTTATCCACATTGCTAGTGGTTTTCCTTTGTTGTGTGACATATCATGCATTGGCCCATTACAGTAAGGGCAAGATTACGAGTTGAGCAGTTACTTGCGTTAACTCTGCTTGACGGAGGTTTTTTTGCGTATCTAAATACATACATATGTATATATAGAAATATCTACGTATAAATCAAGCAAACACATTTACTTTCAACAACTAGTATATGCTACTTCTGATGTGCGCAAAGAGTCACGACAAAGCCCTTTTTACTAGCACGTAACAGTTTGCGCGCAACTTGCAATCTACCCAATAAAGAGGACTTTTTCTTTCATGATTCAGGCGCAACATACAATTTTAGTCAACTTTCCAATTTCTTCTGTTATCAAGTTTGCTTCATTCTTTTATAATGCTATGTTGAAGGAGCAGTAATGCACTACTGGGAGCTAGATGAACACATTAGCTAAGCCAATGACGGTGAGGCATATATGTGCAGCCACCAATCAGTAGCTAGCTCCCAGTAGTGCATTGCTGCTCCTGAGCCTACCTAGGTATGCTTGGAAAGTTGTTTAAAACTGCATGCTCTTTCTGAGTCATGAAAGTTATTTTGACTTTACTGTCCTTTAGCAAAACATTCTAATGGAAGGAACCTCCACTGGCGATTGGCTAGAAAATGTAGGTGAGCTTCAATGAATTTGAACATAGCCACACCTTAGAAACAAGGCCCCTTATGTCTTTTGGGTCTCAAGTATGTTATAGAATATCCTAAATTACTTACATTTTATGGGATAATTGATCATAAGGATGACAAGTGAAGCGCATAGTCACTCAGATTTATAGTATGGAATAATAAAATACTTTTTTTTTTTATTTAGAGAAATTATTTTTGGGGTAAGGACAAAACAAAGCCAAAACAAAACATTTGGTCACATAAAAAGAGATGTCATGTACAGCATGCAATACAATAATAACGTAAAGTGTATCAGGGCTGGCCCTAGCCATTGCGGGGCCCAAGGCAGGATCACAAAATGAGGCCCCCTGTCTCCCCCGCCCCCAACACCGCCCCATTCCCACCCACAACCCCGCCCACCACAACTCCGCCCACCCCAAACCCCGCCCCACCATTTTAAAAAGGAAAAATGAGAGAAAAACTATTTAAAGTGACAGTATACACCAATTTTGATATAACTGCATGTAAAAGACACTACTATAAAGAAGAATATGCACAGATACTGATCTAAAAATCCAGTATAAAACCTTTTAAAAACTTACTTAGAAGTTCCCAGTTTAGCTCTGTTGATGAGGCTAGGCTGGGACACCCAATGAAAGGGTTAGTGTAAATAAGAAAAGGATAGGAACGCCTAAGGAGACAGAAAATCATGCTTCTACTCAGTTAATATCCTATAAATGCAGAAAATAGAAGAGGCAGCACTCATCAAGCACAGATATAAATAAGTAGAAATGCACAGTATGTAGAAAGTACAAAATATATACAATTTAATGATACTAATTAAATCATACACACTGCATTCATGCCAATATAAAACTTCAGGGACCTTTCCCTTAAATTAGCAAGCCGCAATAAGTGAATATATATATTAGAATACGTGAATATGATAAAGAGCAGAATCAAACAACTGGGTGTAAAATGAAAGGGTCTGTGAAAGCAGGAGCAGGCAGACACCCCCCCTCTCCTGCATATGAAAAGACCAATTACACAACCAGCAGTCTGTAGACATCAGTATACATCTAAAACATTGGGGCTTGGTTAGGAGTCTGAAAATCAGCACAATGTTATTGATAAATAAGCAAAACTATACATTTTTTCAAAAACAATCCCAGATGGGCTATATAAATGGATCATTTACTAAACATTTATGCAAAGAAAAATCTTGTGTACAGTGTCCCTTTAAGGTAATGCACAACATTTTATTAAAAAAAATAAAATACAAATCTACAAATGTGGAGCACTATAACATTGTACATATTGCAATATACCGTTTGTGCTATTGGGACACCAGTATTTCTGTATATAATGAAGTAAGGAACAGTTGAGTTTAACTGGGCCTTATTTTTATGTGGTGTTTTTTTATGATTATAACATGGACATTACAGTGACGCAAACCTCAAGTTGCAACCCAAATAGACAGTCATACATACTATGTTAGAGAGGCCATGACAATTATTTTACCAAAAAGATGTAAAGATACAAATATATAATATACAATTACAAGCATATTATTAAATACACTTTTAAGCCTTTTAATACTTAGGTTACATGACAAACTTCCGTTTGATATTACATTTTAATTAGCACAAAGGACTACTCTTGGACAATTAAATAGATAGATAAAGATAATGGTTTGAAGACTAACGGACAATCAAAATGTAGACGCAGGAGGCCATAAATCTAGGAGCCAAGTATGTTTTAAAAATGTTAAAGTTGTATTATATAAAGAAAAGACATTGGCGCAAAAAATGTACTGCACTAATTAATTGGACTCTTCCTGCTGATATGCAATTGTTTAAGATACTGATAGAGGAAAAATTAAATTTACCTCAAATTATCCCATCATCCTTATGAAGCATCATACTTTGTGCAAGCAAACTGTGTAAAACAGTTTATTTTCTTTATTCCTTTTTTTTATTCACAGCTTGATTAAAAAAAAAAAACATTTTGCGCAATATGTCAAGAATTGTGTTCTTAGGTCACTCTGCCTAATGCCTTTCATAATCCCATTCTCACCCTCACAGCACACCTCTCCCTCACACACAGCCCTCTCCTCCCCCTCTCAGTCCCCTCTTCCTCACACACAGCCCCCTCCTCACTTTCTGACCCCCCTCTTCCTCACACACAATCCCCTCCTCACTCTCTTAGACCCCCTCTTACTCACACACAGCCCTCTCCTCACTCTCTCAGACCCCCTCTTCCTCACACACAGCCCCCTCCTCACTCTATCAGACCCCCTCTTACTCACACACAGCCCTCTCCTCCCCCTCTCAGTCCCCTCTTCCTCACACACAGCCCCCTCCTCACTTTCTGACCCCCTCTTCCTCACACACAATCCCCTCCTCACTCTCTTAGATCCCCTCTTACTCACACACAGCCCCCTCCTCACTTTCTGACCCCCCTCTTCCTCACACACAATCCCCTCCTCACTCTCTTAGACCCCCTCTTACTCACACACAGCCCTCTCCTCACTCTCTCAGACCCCCTCTTCCGCACACACAGCCCCCTCCTCACTCTATCAGACCCCCTCTTACTCACACACAGCCCCCTCCTCACTCTATCAGACCCCCTCTCCCTAACACACAGCTTCCCTCCCCCGCACTCAACAGGGGAGGGCTGGCAGCCTTAGGCCTGGGGGGCAAATCCAGTCAAGTGGCCCATTGCACCAACAAATCAGCTCACAGCCACAGGACCAACAGCACGCCACAGCCAGTAGGACCCACCACAGGACCCATAGCCAGCAGGACCCACCAGGAATAACCTTTACTGAAGCCAACTGGGATTAGATAGTGCATGATTACTTCCAATTCTTGGAATTGGAAAAAAAAACTTTGTTTTCAAAGTGTAATTGCAGAAAATGGTGCAAAATAATGAAAGTTTATTGCAAAGGTGTTTTACTAGACTTTATTTAAAATGTTGTATTCTCAAAGTGTTTACATTCCTTAAAAAATGTGGGCTGGTGGAATGTGCCAGCCATGGGGATTTTTTCCAGGGGTTAAAGGAAAGCTTTTGAGCAGTTTTTTCTGCAATGACTTTAAACCACTGATTTTTTTTTAAATGTTTTTTTTTTTTAGCACATTCATTGCCTCTTTAAAAATATGGTGACCATGTAGGCTGGTAGAATTGTAGGTGTGTACACACCAGATTAACAACTAAATAAGAAAACATCTAAAATTTATTCTAAACTAAATAAGCTACAGTTAGAGCGATCACACATTACCTATTATTTTTCATGCTGCATGGAGTGTGTGCAGCCCTCATGTACACCTAAAGCCATGTTGCTTTCCTATTTAAATTAATATATATATATATATATATATATATATATATATATATATATATATATATATATATATATATATATATATATATAATTTACATATAGTAAACAAGAGTCCTTTAGTTTAATCTTAATACACTGAAAGGGACATGAAACCCATTTTTTTTTCTCACAATTCAGATAGAGTTTACAATTTTAAACAACTTTGCAATTTACTTATATTGTCAAATTTGCTTTGTTTTCTTGGTATCCTTTATTATTATTATTTGTAGAGCGTCAACATATTCTGCAGCCCTATAAACATAGCTATAATAATCATTTTTTAGTTTTCAAAATAAGCTTTATTAGCGAAATGGTATAACAAAGGAGGCAAACATATAAACATGTTCAATACAAAACAGTATTCAGTCGTTATGCAATATTTGCTGTAATATAGTTATTCAGAAATATTTCGCGATATGCTAGATATTCAAATATACTCTAACAGTCTAGATAATGACATCAGGTATAAAAGGTACAAAACCATCTCATACCGACTATACTTAATAAAACTCTTCACATAGACTGTTTACACGCTAAGAACCATCGCAACAGATGATTCTCTGTTTAAACAGTAGGAAATGCATAATGAAAAATATAGATCCACGAGAACAGATCAATACTAATAAACTCATTTCCACAGCTTTCTTTTACACAGCGCTGCGGGACAAGTTGTTCTCGGTGTATTTAATCTCTAACAGATAGGAAAAAGAGTTTAGAATCGGATAGATTAGCCAGCCTTCCGAAGAAGGGGGAGAAGAAAAGTAGGGGAGAGAAGGGAGAGTAAGGGGATGAAAAGCGGAAGAGAGAGAGAAAGAAGAAAAAAAAGGGGGGGGGTGGAGAAGGAGGGGGTGGGTGGGGGGGATTGGTGTATGAGTTAGGTAATATAAGTTGTGGACTCCCTTTTCAAGTTCAGTTACAGTGAATCTCTACAGAAAAGGTTAGATCCCTCGTCCTTCCCAGGTTAGCAACATCATTTCATGTGTGCCCAGTTTCCCTATTTTAAGGTAATGGTATCTCTCAAGTCTCAGCAAGTCAGTTACCTTATTCTTCCATTCTTGTATATTGGGGGTGTTCTGCTTTTTCCAATATAAGGGAATTAGGCCTTTTGTGTCGTTTAGCATCAATAGGAGGAGTAGATATTTATCCTCTCCAACTATTTTGGGCAACTGGCGATATAATAAATAGCAGGGGTTAGGAGGTATTATAATATTAAGAACCCTACTCATTTCAGCTAGTATATCATTCCAGTAAGGTCTTATCAGTGGACAGGTCCACCAGATATGTAAAAGGGTTCCCTCTTCCCCGCACCCTCTCCAACAGTTCCCGCTAGAATGTGGGTATATATGCTTCAGCCTGTGGGGAGTCAGGTACCACCTACTTAGCAATTTGTATTGTGATTCTTGTACTTTGGCTGAAACCGAGGTCCGTCTCGTACGGTCAAAAATTTTTCCCCAGTCCTTGCGGTCTATCTCTAGATCTAGTTCGTCTTGCCAGGACTGTGTAAAGGACGGAAGGAAGTGGCCGTCTCCCTGCAATAATAGTTTGTAAAGTTGAGAGATCAGATGAGTCGGGTGTTGGGTCATCGTACATAGAGTTTCAAAGTGAGTCTTACGTCTTGTCAGATTATGTTTGTCTTTGTGTGTATCAAAGTAGTGTCTAATCTGAGCTAATCTGAACCATGAAGCGAATACACCATTATCCCATGTCTTTAAGTCTTCCTGGTATTTCAACCTGTCCTGTTGGAGTATATTATATACGGCCGAGTCAGCAAGGCCATAGGTCTCCTTCGAGGAGGAGAGACCTGACAAGAAAATCAAGTCAGGATTCTCTCTGATCGGGTAACAGGTGATATAAAAGTAGATATGTGAGAGGTTTTCTTAAGCAATTTATCCCAGTTCATTAGTACACTATCCATAAGTGGATAGAGCTTAATCTCAGAGGGTCTGTGAGCAGGAGAAATCCACGCCAGGGCGCCTGAGTTTCCTCTTTGTAAAATAGCATTGTCCACATGTACCCAAGCCTTTTGGCTTGAGTTTTGGCACCATTCTACCAATCTCTGGAGGGATATTGCTCTTTGGTATGTCAACAAATCAGGCACTCCCAATCCGCCTCCACTCCGAGGCAAGAATATCGCTCTCCTACTGATTCTAGGTTTTAGATCTCTCCAGATATATGACTCCATAGCCGATTGAATTTGGTGTAGGATGTGGGAGGCTGTGGATGATGGTATAGTCTGCATGATGTAGAGCACTCTTGGCATCACATTCATTTTGACCACTCCTATGCGGCCGAGCCAGGAGATGGTTTTATTTCTCCAATTGGACAGATCCCTACAGATCTCATTTTTGATATTCTTATAGTTCAGAGACACCAGCTCTTTATTACTGGGCGTCAAGAATACACCCAAGTATTTCAGTTTATCTTTAGCAATTCTCAATGGACAGCCTCTTTTCGGTCTATCAAACTCAGCCTCCGGGATGGAAACGTTCATGATCTCAGACTTTGAGGGATTTAAGAGAAAGTTTGATACACCACCAAAGAGTGTGAATTCTTCAATAGCCATTGTGAGGGATTGTCCTACATCTAATATCAGCAAGAGGACATCATCAGCGTACATGGCAAGTTTATGTGCAATGCCCCCTATATTGATTCCTTTAATCTCAGGGTTCGCTCTAATTCTGGTCGCTAGTATTTCAATAGTCAGGGCGAACAGAAGGGGAGACAGGGGACAACCCTGTCTAGTCCCGTTGTGAATATCGAAGGGATTTTAAAGAGTTCCATTCACCCTCACCCTAGCGTTGGGTGTTGAGTATAGTGACATTATCCAATTTGTGAGTTTAGGCCCAAAACCAAATTTTCCCAGTGTGAGTTGCATAAATGTCCAGCTGACCCGATCAAACGCTTTTTCAGCATCGGTCGAGATCAGGGCCAGCGGGGCTGAATTATTATGCGCAAATGTCATCGTCTGAAGGACTTTCAAAGTATTATCCCTCGCCTCACGTCCCGGTATAAAGCCCACCTGGTCGATGGAGATAAGGTGCGGGAGATGTCTATTGAGGCGGTTGGCAAGTACCTTTGCAAATATCTTAACGTCTGCGTTAAGCAGCGAGATAGGGCGGTAATTCTCTGGGCTAGTTTCTGGTTTGCCTGGCTTAGGGATCACAGCAATGTGGGCCTCAATCATTGTGTTAGGTAAGAATGGATCTTCTGATAGTTGATTAAAGAGATTTATCATATTCGGCGCAAGTATGTCGCCAAACATTTTGTAGTACTTGGCTCCGAAACCATCAGGGCCTGGGCTCTTTCCCAATGTTATGTCCCTGAGAGCTTGCTTAAGCTCCATAGGAGTGATCGGGGAATCCAAGGCCTCAGAGTCTTGATTCGAGAGCTTAGGGGTATCAACACTAGCAAGATATTCTAATATCTTGTGTGTCTCTTGCTCCTGATTAGGAGGGTGACCTTCCGCTCTATTCACATTCTGGATATTGTATAGGGTTTCATAATAGGATCGGAAGATCTCAGCAATGGATCTCCCATCTTCCCTAATCTTCCCATCTGGATGCTTCATACTATATACATATTGTTTCTTTTTTTTCCGGGCAACCGCCCTGGCCAGCAGTCTGCCTGCTTTGTTCCCCTGTTCGAAGAATTGTTATCTAAGAACAAGGGCTGCTTTCTGATAATCTTCTTGTAGGAACTGCAAGAGTTTTGTTCTCGCTTGTATCAGACTTATCAAACGCTGCATCAGTTGGCGCAGCCTTGTGTGAACGTTCTGCGGTTTCAACTTCAGAAAGAAGCTTGTGATATTTCATTCGTCTACTCTTAACTATCCTGGCTTTCTGCTTCAGAAAAAGACCTCGGATAGTACACTTATGGGCTTCCCATACCGTGGTTGATGGTGTTTCCGTTCTTTCATGTATCTGAAAGTATTCCGTCAGGGCCCTCTCTATTTCTAGTTTAAAGACTGGATCATCCAACAAGGTGTCATCCATTCTCCAAATATAAGGCGTGATAGGCGTGTCCGACCATAGGATTGAACACGTGACTGGGGCATGATCTGACCATGTGATAGGAAGTATATTGCTTGACGTGGCCACTGTGAGGCCAGTAGCGTCTGTAAACCAATAATCTATTCTCGAGTATTTTTTATGGGGATGGGAGAAGAATGTAAAGTTCTTAGATGTGGGGTGGTGTGATCGCCAGATGTCGTGTAATGCTGTTTCTTTGAGTGAGGATGTTATACGTTTGAGGGTCTTATGGGGAACACTGGAGATACCGTCTGATGTGTCTAGGTTAGGATTCAGTGGTGCATTCAAATCTCCCCCAAGGAATACTATGCCAGTCTGTAGTTCGAGTACTTTATGGATAACCTTTTGAATAAAGGTCTGCTGGGATTGGTTGGGACAGTAGACGTTAACTAAAGTTATGGGTCTAGCATATAATAGTCCTGTTAGCAGCAGATATCTACCTTCTGGGTCTCTATGTGCTTGTGTAAGTTGGAATGGTATGTCTTTGCTAAAAAGTATGCCCACTCCATTTCTTTTATTTGGACCAGATGCAAAGAAAGCGGTGGGGTACTGTTGACTATACCAGCGGGGCTCATGGCCGGTAGCGAAGTGTGTCTCTTGTAGGTAGACAACGTGTCCACCTTGTCTGTGTATGTCTCGTAAGACCATAGAGCGTTTGGTTGGGCTGTTAAAGCCCTTTACATTTACTAAAAGTAGCTCTATCCTTCGGGGACAGGTTTCTTTGTGTGAGGACGTCATGTTAGTGGCAATAGGAGCGAAGGGGAAGGAAGAGGAGGAGGAGGAGAGAAAAAAAAAATATGAAGAAAAGGCAAAAAGATAAGCAAAGTTGAATGAGGGATAAGGTTGAGAAAAGAAAGGAAGGAAGCAGGCGACCGAAGTCGTCAAGCAGTGGGGAAAAGTAAGTACAAACCTATGCAATGAACAATTCAATCAAACAATAGTTCAACAGTATAACTTACACAGGCCTGTGTCAGGTGGGTAAACAATTAAGACTAACTATGTAAAACAAATGCAGGGGTAGTGTTCCCTGCTATTCTACACTATTCATAAAACTTTTGTAATACTTTAGATAGAAACAAGTACAGGAGTGCGTTGCATTATTGCAACTTACTTTTTATCAGTTCAAAGGAATAGAAGAACTCTAATATCAAACATTTTTCATAAGAGATACTAACTTGACGTATAGTGTTATAAGTCATTTGTAACAATATAAATTGAGACCTAGGAACACCATATGGGAACAGACTCTGATTTCGCCTCCTACTACTGTTGCTCAAATAACTCATCACATCTCCATGACTCTCACCACTCCAAGGGCGTTTCACTTATCCAAACCGGGTGTTCTTTTTAGTTTGGTTCGGTCAATGGGACATGTGATGTCCATTAAACCCCCAACAAGGGGGACTGCAACCGGGCTCAGTTAAATCATAACTCTGGGGCGATATAGGAATGCAGCGGTCTATGGAGTGTCATTTGGGACATTTAGTACCATCTTAAGTTTTCCAATATTTGTATACCTGTATCACTCTCAACTATAATATATGCTGTGGAAGTGGGATAGGTACACAATAATTTAAGTCATCTTGGGATTAAATCTCTTCTAAGCTCCCAATAAAAATGGGCAATCTCATTATAATGTTTGGGAGACTCGTGATGTATGTACTGATCAATCAATAGGTTAACATCTGAAAAGACATGTTTTGAGTTAAAACTGTAAGGTTATAGCAAGTGCAGTATAAGACCACAAATTACATTGCGAAGGCCTTTAGTTTGTTTGATCAACTCATGGTCAACATCTAGGTAACATCTTCAGATCTCATGTAATTATCTAGCTTATCTTATACATGCATATAAGTATCTTGGCATCAATAGTACATTTGTTAGTAGCAAACCTCTATTTGGGCACAGTCAATGTATCCCTGATTAAATCATTGTAAAACTATACATAAAATCAGCATACGGTGTCCACAAATTTTTAAAGGTTAACTTATCTGAGTCGTTACTCTACAGGGAGTGCAGAATTATTAGGCAAATGAGTATTTTGACCACATCATCCTCTTTATGCATGTTGTCTTACTCCAAGCTGTATAGGCTAGAAAGCCTACTACCAATTAAGCATATTAGGTGATGTGCATCTCTGTAATGAGAAGGGGTGTGGTCTAATGACATCAACACCCTATATCAGGTGTGCATAATTATTAGGCAACTTCCTTTCCTTTGGCAAAATGGGTCAAAAGAAGGACTTGACAGGCTCAGAAAAGTCAAAAATAGTGAGATATCTTGCAGAGGGATGCAGCACTCTTAAAATTGCAAAGCTTCTGAAGCGTGATCATCGAACAATCAAGCGTTTCATTCAAAATAGTCAACAGGGTCGCAAGAAGCGTGTGGAAAAACCAAGGCGCAAAATAACTGCCCATGAACTGAGAAAAGTCAAGCGTGCAGCTGCCAAGATGCCACTTGCCACCAGTTTGGCCATATTTCAGAGCTGCAACATCACTGGAGTGCCCAAAAGCACAAGGTGTGCAATACTCAGAGACATGGCCAAGGTAAGAAAGGCTGAAAGACGACCACCACTGAACAAGACACACAAGCTGAAACGTCAAGACTGGGCCAAGAAATATCTCAAGACTCAAGATTTTTCTAAGGTTTTATGGACTGATGAAATGAGAGTGAGTCTTGATGGGCCAGATGGATGGGCCCATGGCTGGATTGGTAAAGGGCAGAGAGCTCCAGTCCGACTCAGACGCCAGCAAGGTGGAGGTGGAGTACTGGTTTGGGCTGGTATCATCAAAGATGAGCTTGTGGGGCCTTTTCGGGTTGAGGATGGAGTCAAGCTCAACTCCCAGTCCTACTGCCAGTTTCTGGAAGACACCTTCTTCAAGCAGTGGTACAGGAAGAAGTCTGCATCCTTCAAGAAAAACATGATTTTCATGCAGGACAATGCTCCATCACACGCGTCCAAGTACTCCACAGCGTAAGGGTATAAAAAAAGAAAATCTAATGACATGGCCTCCTTGTTCACCTGATCTGAAATCCATTGAGAACCTGTGGTCCATCATCAAATGTGAGATTTACAAGGAGGGAAAACAGTACACCTCTTTGAACAGTGTCTGGGAGGCTGTGGTTGCTGCTGCACGCAATGTTGATGGTGAACAGATCAAAACACTGACAGAATCCATGGATGGCAGGCTTTTGAGTGTCCATGCAAAGAAAGGTGGCTATATTGGTCACTGATTTGTTTTTGTTTTGTTTTTTGAATGTCAGAAATGTATATTTGTGAATGTTGAGATGTTATATTGGTTTCACTGGTAAAAATAAATAATTGAAATGGGTATATATTTGTTTTTTGTTAAGTTGCCTAATAATTATGCACAGTAATAGTCACCTGCACACACAGATATCCCCCTAAAATAGCTAAAACTAAAAACAAACTAAAAACTACTTCCAAAAATATTCAGCTTTGATATTAATGAGTTTTTTGGGTTCATTGAGAACATGGTTGTTGTTCAATAATAAAATTAATCCTCAAAAATACAACTTGCCTAATAATTCTGCACTCCCTGTATTGTTCATTCAGCAGATTTAAGTCCGTCAGCTCATTGATAGAGCCGGGCAGCCTAGAGCAGCTAGGAAGGTGTGCAGTGGAAGGTGTCTACCGGTCATTCTATTTGGCGTATCTCGTTAGGTTCCTCCCGAGCCTGACCCTCTGACGCTACAGGAGCCCCAGAGGGAAGTCTGATGTTGAGGCCTAGGGCCCGGCTGAAGGCAGGCAAGTCGGCGGGGGTCTTAAGGATGTGTGTGGTGTTATTTTTAGAGACAATGAGGCTTGTAGGGAAGCCCCATCTGTAGGGGATTTTGTTGGCTTTTAATGTGGATGTGACAAATCTGAGTTCTCTCCTTTTCTGGAGAGTAGTTGGGCACAAGTCAGAGTAGACCTGCAATTCTACTCCTCTAAATTCAATCTGTTGTTTGTTTCTGGCCAAGCGTAGAATATTTTCCTTCTCTTTGAATGACAAAAGTTTTAAAATGATGTCTCTAGGAGGGGCCCTTCCTGGGGGTTTAGGGCGTAGCGCCCTATGTGCTCTTTCAATTCGAATGTCAGGGCAAAAATCCTCGTTTCTGAGGTATTTTACAAAATCCTGGATGTATGCCTGTATAGCAGCAGGTTCAACTGATTCAGGCACTCCTCGCAGCCTGAGGTTATTCCTCCTGCTGCGGTTTTTGAGGTCTTCGATTCTCTCCAAAAAGGTGTGTACAGTGTTTTCTTGGGCCTGTAGGAAGCTGGTCTGGTGCTGTAAGTCAGAGCTAAGTGCCTCTTGTTTTTCCTCTATCTGTGTTACTCTTTGATCTACTGCTGAGATGTCACTTTTTAATTCCTGGAACATAGACTTAAAATCTCTCATCGCCTCTTTTATGTCCTCCTTAGAGGAGAGGAGCTTAAGATCGTCTTTGGTAACACAGGTCTGGTGAGTGGACATTGTATCTGTATTATGAACCTGAGCTGCTGCAGTTTTCTGGATAGTGTCTGATTTTGCTACTGTAGGGTCGTTATTTATTAAATAATTTTCCAGGGTGGTGGGCTGAGAGCTTTTAGGAGGCCTAGTATTTCTTTTACTGGACATTACATGTATTAGAGTGGGCTGTTTTGTATAGATGGGGTCTACAGGCAATTAATTCCTTTCCTCTCTTATCCCTCACAAGTATGGGACACTGATATGAGGTATCAAACAGCTGTGAGAGCAGGCCGTCCCAAGTATAGTTATTTTTGCTCCCCAAGAGACACCGGGCTGTGTTACTGAGGCCAGGAATGTTTATTAAAGGAACAGTGATCGGAACTGAATTATTCCAATAGTCCACCCTTGTAATGCTGATAAATTGTACTGCCCATATATGTATGTCGGTTAATGTCTGTTTATATGTTGAGTGGGCTAGCCGTAAAGGGCCTGTTTGTGATCCGTTTTACTACCCCTAGCGCTTCAGAACAACTCAGGCCAGAGTCCGGTGCCACCCGGTAGTTTGTGTTACCTGTCCGGTGTTGGGATCTGTATGCTGCGTTCCCCTGCCACGTGGCGTTACCTCTGCTGTGAAGACCCGGTGATCTCAGGCTGTCGGTTATCACTCCGTACCACTTCTGGGGGTAATCGCGCTCTCAGCACTGGTCCCAGGGATCAATTCACCTGCTGCGACGGTCCGGTTCTTCAGTCTGCTTTGGATCGTCTCTGTGATGGCTGGTATCTGCAGATCCCAGGTGGCAGGCCCCACCGCGGTCAGACAGGAAAGTCCGTGCTGAAGCAGAAGCGCTTCATTGCTGGTTATGCGATCTCTGAGCCTCACCTCCCGAGGTTAGTTGCAGACAGTTCAGGGTCAATACCCCCACATAGAGCTTATGCGATCCAGTCATAGAAATTTACTTGAGCACGGCGCTCTCCCAGTGGATGCGATCTGTTGAGAAGGCCTCCAACTCACCGCTCCCCTTTGCCACTGCTCTGCTATGTCATCTGGTCTCAGAACTTGCGTATAGTTAGTGAGTTGTGTCTAGAGCATAGTGATAAACCATTTATAGATTAGTTTATGCCATGTGTGCACTTGTTTTGAGTTTAGTTATAGCAGGGACTACAGAGCTTGTTTAGAAAGCAGCCATTTCGGTTTGTGGCTAGGCTCCGCCCCCTATAATAATCATTTTTAAGAGACAAATGGGTAGGGGGCCTACCAAGAGTTGCACTGTTGCAATTCAGCTCTCATGAAGGTGATCTATAAAGCAGCTGGGCTTGTATGCTTATGTGCTTGTTCAGGCGCAGCAATGCACTACTGGGAGATAGCGGCTGATTGGTGGCTGTATATATGCTTCTTGTCATTGTCTCACCTAATGTGTTTATCTAGCTCCCAGTAGAGAAATGCTGCCCCTTCAAGAAAAGATACCAAGAAAATGAAGCAAATTTGATTAAAAAAAACTGTAAGTCCACTGGAATAATTTTTTTAAACTGTTTGCTCTATCTGAATCATGAAAAAAAAAACATTGGGTTTCATGTCCCTTAAAGTTACAGATTAAAGGGACATTAAACCCAAACATTTCCTTTCATGATTCAGATAGATTATACATTTTTAAACAACTTTCCAATTTACTTCTCTAATCAATTTTGCTTTATTTGCTTGGTATCTTTTATTGAAGAAGCAGCAATGCACTCCTGGGAGAAAGCTGAACACATTTGTAAGCCAATTAAAATGGGCATACAAGTTCATCCACCTATCAGCAGCTAGCTCCATGCTCCTGAGCCTATCTAGATATGCTTTTCAACAAATCATTTCAAAGGACTAAAGCAAATTAGAAAATAGAAGTAAATTGTAAAGTTGTTTAAAATTGTATGTTCTGTCTGAATCATGAAAGACAAATTTTGTGTTTCATATCCCTTTAATAATACTGCAAGAATGCAAATGCAATTAAAAGCTCCACAATGCATGTACATGTTTAATAACTTAAAGGGACATGAAACACATTTTTTTCTTTTAAGATTCAGATAGAGCATACAGTTTTAACATCTTTCCAATGTACTTTTATTATCAATGTTGCTTCATTTTCTTGGTATCCTTTATTGAAGGAGCAGCAATGTACTACCAGGAGCTAGCTGAACACATTGTTAAGCCAATGACAATAGATATATATGTGCAGCCACCAATAAGTAGCTAGCTCCCAGATCCTAAGCTTACCCATCTATCTTTTTCAGCAAAGGATACCAAGAGAACTAAGCAAATTAGATAATAAAAGTAAATTAAGAAGTTGTTTAAAACGGCGTGCTCTATCTGAACCATGAAAGTAAAATGATGGTTTTCATGTCCCTTTAATAAAAATGATTCAGGAAGCCTGTTTTTAGCTAATTCCTCCTAGAAACCATGAAATTACTAACTTAGAAAAAAAACACAGCATAGACACAGTTTATCTTTATTAACAATAACACAGAATGCTTTTAAAAGATAATATGCTTCCATATTTCCATGCAGCCCTGCTCACTAGCTCTGGGGTACACATACAATACACTCCTATTGCAGAACTGTATATAAATGTGCAGCCTAGCAAGGGACTGATACCTACAGTTAAACATTATTATTATTATTTCCCCATGTAGGATACAACATAAACTGAAATGTCTTATCCCAATGCTTCAGCTAAAATAAAAGCTGCACAGTATTTGCTGTATTATACATGAGGATCATCTTACTGCACAGCCACAGTATTAGCTGTATTCTACATGAGGATTTCACAGCAGCGCGGCCCCTGAAGAAACCCCACACACTTCCTGACAGCACATTTATGTACTTACTGTTTAGTAGAGGTGGCCACACATGATCTAGCAGCTCACGCTGATGCCTTTCCCTCCATTCATTGAGACTGCGCTCTGTTTGACTAGGGAAAGCCTGCACTAAGCCCTTCCCCCTCAGCACATGGCCTATCAGTTTCAGTGCCATAGAGAGAAAGGCTGCTCCACTGCTGCTTATGTGTGTACAGCTGCTCCCCCTGCTGGCCATTATTAAAATTACTATAATAAAAAAAAAAAAAGCAGCCGTTTTTAACATGATTTAGGGCAGCCTGGGGGGCAATTGCCTCTCTGCCCCCTGGCCCAGTCCGCCCCATGGCCCAGTGAGGCTCACACACAGGCTGTTAGTCCCTCTAAAAGGAACTTTACTTCCCAAGGGTGCCCTAAACTAGCCTAGGTACTATATATATATATAAATGGAAATATAATAAATGGATGGAGTACCAGATAATTTATCCAGAACTGCATAAACTCAGTCACTCTCTCTAAATAAAAATCCTTGAGGTCATGAAGGGGAACACATGGAAATAAATAGCGCCACATATATGAAATACAGGTAGCCCTCAGTTTACGCCGGGGTTAGGTTCCAGAAGGAATGGTTGTAAATCGAAACCGTTGTAAATTGAAACCAAGTTTGTAATGTAAGTCAATGGGAAGTGAGGGAGATGGGTTCCAGGCCCCTCTCAAAATTGTCATAAGTAACACCTAATACATTATTTTTAAAGCTTTGAAATGAAGATTTTAAATGCTAAACAGCATTATAAACCTAATAAAATAATCACACAACACAATATATAATTAAACTAAGTTAAATGAACAAAAACATTTGCTAAACAGCATTATAAACCTAATAAAATAATCACACAACACAGAATATATAATTAAACTAAGTTAAATGAACAAAAACATTTGCTAAACAGCATTATAAACCTAATAAAATAATCACGCAACACAGACTTCACTTGCATTTTTCTGCAAACAGTTCTTTCTATGCATTCCAATCTGGACTGATTTATAGACAGGAAGATCTTGTTCCTTTGAAATCTGCTTGATAGCTCAGGTCTGGTTAAACTGATTAATTTCAGCTTGCTTGGCTTTGCTGCAACACAAGCGGACAGCTCCACCTACTGGCTATTTTAATCAATGCACTGCTTCTCAATGCTTTTCAATAGCAGTCACATGACTGGAAAAAAAGGTTGTTATTCTGAAACGGTGTAAATTGAACCGTTGTAAAATGAGGGCCACCTGTATTGATAATATGAAGCATATTTATATAGACTATTAAAGTATTGTTTTAGTTAATATTTGCAAATCTGTACATTTGGTTTGCACACTTTCAAAAAAAAGTCTTATGTGTGAAATGGTCATACAGCCCTGCTATACTGTTACATTATACTACTGCAGATGTATGTGGCAGCACAGCAGTGAGCACTCAAAAACAAACCATTTTTTTTAAGTTCCTTCTGTCTAACTACTGTAGTCTGTTATTCTAACCTTAACTATGTCTGACTGTCTGTCTAGTCTTACCTCATAAGTAACAAACCACCAAGCCCCTGACTTAGTCCGACTCTTGGAATACCTGAGCCACTGCTAGCCCAGCGACAACACTGTCACTCACTAGCTACTCTGCACAGTCTGCACTCTGCAAGACTCTGGTCACTGACTAACCACTCTCCGCTCTGCTCTCTTCAGTCACCCGGACGGAACTCCTACTCCTCAATGCTCCGCCCCTTCACCAACAGTCACCACTCTCTTATTCATCCAAGGAGCTGACTGATTGGAGAATTATAGTATAATCCTTCAATCATTCAGATCTTTACATGCTTTACTGCCTAGTGCCTCCTTCTTATCGTTCCTAGAGAAAAAAAAATTAAAAGTGGCGGCAAAAAAAAAAATGTCAGTGCAACGAAAAAAATAAAAATAATATACACACTTGGCACCAGCAGGGCAGGGCCCCCCTAACCGCGGGGCCCAAGGTAGACGCAGTGTTCGCCTTGCCCTAAGGCCAGATCTGAACTCTATAAATAAACAAACCATTTACAATTTGGTTTAAAAGTCAGATAGATCCATTTAAAGTTTGACCGAAATGTCCATTTAAATAGGCTGGATAGAGCATTCAATTTTAAACAACCTTACAATTTACTTCTGTTATCAATTTTGCTTAGTTCTCTTGGTATCCTTTATTAAAGGGACATAATACTCATATGCTAAATCACTTGAAACTGATGCAGTATAACTGTAAAAAGCTGACAGGAAAATATCACCTGAGCATCTCTATGTAAAGAAAGAAGATATTTTATATACCTCACAATTTCCTCAGCTCAGCAGAGTAAGTTCTGTGTAAAAAATATACTTCAGCTGCTGCCCAGCTGCAGGTAAAAAAATAAATAAATGAAGAAATGAACAGCAGCCAATCAGCATCAGCAGTGCTGAGGTCATGAACTCTTTTACTGTGATCTCATGAGATTTCACTTAACTCTCATGTGATTTCATAGTAAACTTCCTTAAACTGAATAGGAAATTAGATGAGTGTGCATGTAAGCTCACTCCCTTAGCTGTCCCGGGACAGACATACTGATTTGCTGCTTAGAAGTCCTTTACAATGGGATGTGGCTACTGAGGAACTTTTGAGGTAAAATATCTTTCTTTTTTACATAGAGATGTTCAGGTGATATTTTCTAGTCAGCTTTTTACAGCTATATTGCATCACTTTCAAGGGCTTCAACATTTGGGTATCATGGCCCTTTAAAGACTGATCTTCGGTGTGGTCAGAAATGTGTATCTGTCTCTAGCCATCGAGAAGTAATGTTTTTTTTTTACTTTAGTCCCTTTAAACAATACATTAACTGTGACTCCCTGTCTCCCACAATAAATATAAATCAGCAAATACTTTATATGCACAGGACTGGATTTCCATTAAAGGGAGAATCTACTGTAATTTTTTTCTGCAATAATGTGTCTCTTATGACTTGTTATACCAGCTCCATAGTATTAAATGTACTGGACATTTAGATTTCTTCTCACAATTCGAATAGTTGGTTTTGCTCATTGAACCCACAGTTCAAAATGCAAATTGCAGTACCTAGGTACTGGCCTTTGTGTACAGAGAGACAAGGAGATCTGTTGTTCCTCTGTACCAGCCCATTTGAAAGGTCATGTTCTGAAAGGGACACTGAACCCAAATTTTTTTCTTTCGTTATTCAGATAGAGTATGCAATTTTAAGCAACTTTCTAATTTACTCCTATTATTAATTTTTCTTTGTTCTCTTGCTATCTTTATTTGAAAAAGAAGGCATCTAAGCTAAGGAGCCAGCCAATTATTGGTTCAGCACTCTAGACAACAATTGTTCATTGGTGGGTGAATTTATCTACCAATCAGCAAGAACAACCCAGGTTGTTCACCAAAAATGGTCCGGTATCTAAACATACATTCTTGCTTTTCAAATGAAGATACAAAGAGAATTAAGAAAATTTGATAATAAGAGTATTTTATTAAGACACTATTGTCTACAGCTTGACAAACTTCACACATAACTACCAATTTTATTGTCTGATTGGAAGCAAGGGAAGACTTTTGGCCCAGAGGGTCAAGAATATCAGCCAATACCTTAACCCAGATACACATTTAAATAGTTTACTGAAAAGATAAGAAACTGCTGTGCACTGCAACCTTTGCACTGGCTCTTATTCCATCACCAAGAGTGGCCTGGGGCCAATTGCCACTCTGCCCCTTATCTAGTAAACCCCTGTTGGAAAGTATTGTAATCTCTTTTTAAGTAAAGATGTGTTAGTTTTCTATATCTTTGTTAGTGGTTATGTCCAAGATGCAAGAAGGCTGAGAAAAAATTAAGCTCTTGAGTATCCTTTTATAGGGCACAGAGAGATGCTAATTTGGTCTTTTATACACAAAATAATTAACATAACATTCCTTATCCTACCCCACAGCACAAAGACTTAGGCCTCTAGTTATCAAGCTCCGGATGGAGCTTGACGGCCCCTGTTTCTGGCGAGTCTTCAGACGATCAGTATGATCAGTACGATCAGGTTGATTGACACCCCCCTGCTGGCAGCCTATTGGCCGCGAGTCTGCAGGGGGCGGCGTTGCACCAGCAGCTCTTGTGAGCTGCTGGTGCAATGCTGAATACGGCGAGCGTATTGCGCGCCGTATTCAGCCAGGTCTGTCGGACCTGATCCGCACTGTCGGATCAGGTCCGACAAACCTTAATAACTAGAGGCCTTCATCTGAAATAGGTATGCATTGTTGCACAGATTTGTGCAGGACCAAGCTCTTCTAGTACTGAGCATAAAAAGCTTTAAAGGGGACATGAAACTGAAATTTTTTGTTTCATGATTTACAAAGAGCATGCAATTTTAAACAACTTTCTAATTTACTTCTATTATCTAATTTACTTTTATTCTCTTGATATCATTTACTGTATAGCATATCTAGATAGGCTCAGTAGCTACTGATTGGGGGCTACACATAGATGCCTCGTGTAATTGGCTCACCCATGTGCATTGCTATTTGTTCAACAAAGGATATCTAAAGTATGAAGCAAATTAGACAATATAAGTAAATTGGAATGTTGTTTAAAATTGTATTCTCTAACTTAATCATGAAAGAATTTTTTTGTCCTCATAGACTGCTTATGCCTAAATCTAACATAGATTTTATTTTTAACTCATGCTAAGATAAAATATAATTATTTTCATTTGCATACATGCTTTTTTCTTTGTGTAAGCTAAATAAATATTTTTTGAGTGTTAGAATATGTATTTTATTTTCAGAATTTATAAGATATATATATATATATATATATATATATATATATATATATACATATATATATTATTTATTCTGTATATGTGTAGAAAGCATTTTCAGTTGTCTATTATGAGAAAAAAAATATTTAAAAAAATGTTTTTTTTATTAACGGTTTCAAAACAAATATGACATACAATAGTTAATTAAACACAGAAATGACAGTCTGGAAAAAAAAGATATTCATTACAGAATATGTCAGTTTTCTTAGAGCACCAAAAAGTATGTCTTTAAGAAAACATGAGAAAACCTCCATCTTACATTTAAAGATCCTCCCACTAAACAGAAGGCCTCTCTTGTGCCTAATTATACTCCTTTAAATAGGGGAGTCTAAGATAAAGAGTGATTTGTAAGTAACTCCTATCCACCACTATCATAAAGTATTGCAAACAGATATCCCTGAAATAAGTAGTGACATCTCTTAGACCACCAACAGTATCACCATATAGTTATAAGAGAATATAGGGGAGTTCAGTAAATATGAGAAATAGCATCACTCTTGGACCCAAAATGTGTAACAATATGACAATTAGCCAACACTATACAAACTATATTGAGCAACTGAATTATAAAAGAAAGACATGTATATATAAAATTCACTGCTTATGTAGGTAAATAAGACTAAAAACTAAAAAGGATGACAAAAAAAAAAATGTGTCAGATTATCAGAGGAATACCAGTCTCAGTTGAAAAAAGTAAAATCTTGCAGGTTAAAGTTTTTGGTATTAAGATCTATAATATAATCTGCCATTGTAAGTATTCTGCAGTAAAGCTCTTCATATTGCATTCCATTAGGTTTATCAAAAATAAAAGAGAGAAATCTGAAAGTCCTCAGCAATAATATACTAAAATTTAGGAAGATTACTAATGTATCTGAGGGACATTTGGGCAAATAGGGCACTGTTACAGGTATCTAACAAGGAAATATCTAAAGTATAGATCCTAAGTTGTCTATACCTAAGTGGTCTATGGTTTAAGATGCAACACTCTTTTGGTAAAGGAGCCACAGTAACGTATTAATCTAGATCATAAACAGAGGCTGCCCACAGTCCTGGATGTGGATGGAAGGACAGTCCCTGAAATACAGCAGTGAAGAAGGCAGGCTTTAAATAACATTTCAAGACAGCAACACCTATCACTTGCACTCTATTATAAAGGGGAGGAATAAGAAAGAAAAAAAAACACATTTATTATTTCTAGTGGAATATCATTCTTTTTAAAATTAAAACAGTGTCCAACTAAATAACAATTCACTTGGTAAACATATTCTTTTCTAGGAGGTTACCCCCAACATAGGGTATAAGTCATAAAGAGAAGTCGGCCATTATAATTTCTCCAATACTGGGCAGTAGTAGGCAAAGATATAGATAATTAGCCAACTCCAACTTTGAGAACGCCCATCGCATATGGAGCTAGGCAAACACGAGATTAGAAAAAGTGTGTCCCACCAGATTCTAACATTAAGGGTTAGCTTTTGAATGAGTGTTAATGTTTGTGTGTGAGGGATATTGTGTTTTTTTGTGTTTGTTTTTTTATATTTTGTTGAGGCATCAATTACAAGACAAAATATAAACAAGAACAAGACTTTGCTCAGGCCACAGTAACAAGTGTTCCAAGGTAAAATGAAAAAGGCAGACACAGTGCCCCACTCATAATACATATGAATCTTGAATTTGGAATATAAAAACAAGCACTGTGATGTAACATAGGCAGGGTCATGGCTATAACCTTAGTTGCTGAAACCTCATTTTAATTTTAAACATGAAATAGCAAAATTCTTTCTTAGCCACATTAACAAGTGATTGTACCACTCTTGGGTCCATAAGAGTATTCTGTATAAATAATATCGGGGTTGTATAAAAGAAGAACAAAATATAACTGCGTAAACCAAATGCTATATAAGATATGCGTGAGAGGCCAAAACTGAACTAACTGATTGTGATATAGAGTATGTGTGGTTCCTTAAGGTGTTATCTTCCACAGGTAACTACTCAGGTATACGTAGACAAGTATAGGGGGAAATAAAGTGTTGTGATTTCCGAGGGTAGAAGATGGCTGATTAGGGCTTTTTAACACATTTTTAACTTAATTTGTTGGTGTGGTCATACCTGCATCAAGTGGTATAAAAAAATATATAATTTTGTTCTGAAATATGAAAAGGAGTTCCCATCGTGAGATACAGAGTAATAAATCAAATTCTAACTTCTAGCATGCAAAATATAAATAAAATAAGCTCCATCACTTTGTAAGAAACTAACATGTAAACAGACCAATTCTTAAGTTTAGACATGAGGAGATACTATATGCTTAAGGTATGTCTTGACATCCCACTCGTAGCTCCGGCTGTAAGCTGCAAGATGGTGCCCAAGCATTAATGGGACAATTATACGATATCCTCTACTTTAAATATAGCACGTGTTATAGAAGTAGTGGGATGGAGCATAGAAGCTTTGTGGCAAACATTATCTCAATAGCTATTTCTATAAATTGAACACTGGCTTAGAGAAATACATGACAGGTAGTTATATGAGTATAAAACACAAAATTAAACAGAATGTAACTTAATAACACGTGAAGGTTATGAGAAACCATATTAATACAAATATATTGTAAGTATACTTTCAACCCCAGGGCATTATCCATGGGAAGATCTCAGTTACTAAGCACATCTGGAGAATTCCAAGTGTAGGTTGAGGGAGCCAGCTTGGCAGAACCAAAGGTGTCGAGTCGGTGCTGGCTGACAACACTTTCAAAAAGATCATGAGCCATGGGTGAATCATGTAGACTATTGAGAACCTCTATCTGCAAAATGGGATCTCCATGCATGTCGAACGGAGAGCTGGTATTAGGCGCAAAGCCTGTTAAGGAACATTATACACCCAGATTTTTTTAGCTTTATTTGATGTAGCATGTTGCCAACATGTAGTGTATCCCTAATGATCATTGGTAACATAATGGAAGTATAATATTTTTCTACAATGTCCAAGAATACAGCAGCACTCACCAATTAAACAAAAACTTCCATCTTTATTGGGACATCCAGGTAAAAAAGACAACAATTTGGACATCTAGTCCTTAGTCATGTCAATACATTAATTCAAGGAATCACACCTTAATAAAGGGGTAGGTATAACAAACCACACCTCCTTATTTTAACCCATTCAGTGTATAATCATAATTCAGTTCTAGGTGATACATTGAAAATATGGAGGCTACGCCATCTAGTGTCAAAAATACAAAATTACAAATGATACATATTAAAAGTATCTGAATGCAAAAAAGAACAGACTACACAGACTCTTATCTTATTTTTAATTTTTTTTTTTTTTTTTTTTTTATTGAGGTTCAGTTCAGGTTGCATATGCCAGAAAACATACAAAATGCATTTGTCTATAAACAAGGTAAAGGAACAGAAAAACTAATAAAAGAAACATTACATAATCACATGTTAAATGTCAATATGATTACAATACATAACTCCTGCTGTCAAATCTTTATACCCCCCAACTATCATCTGAGGCCACTCTTGGACCTCCTAACATTCTAAGCAAATTTATGAAATGGGAGGTAGTCCTGTATCGTAGGAGACCACTTATGGGTCTCAATTAAGGAACCTCAGTGTATTTTTCTTGTGCATAACTATATGTCCCAGGGGCTGGAACTTCTAAAAAGGATAGCTATGATATGAGAACCTATAGGGTGGGAGGAGAGTATTGGTAATATGTAGGTCCACTCTTGGAACAGATATATAAATGAAATCAATAGGGACTAAAATAATACTAAACCAGCACCATCAGGAGTAATAGAATGGAAATAAACTTTGATTAAATAACTGTAAGTGGCAAAAAACAGAGAACAATGTAACTGCCCAATAGAAGGGAATTGCGTTTTAAAATCTTAGGGCAGTTCTAGTGAGATCTGAAAATTTGGGTAATCATAGTTATGATTCAGGGACTTAAACAGAATATGAAGTCATTCCGAACAAACTTACAGGATCTCTAAGCATCAGACTCAATAATCCCGGTAAGGGACAGTATACTGAAGGGTGGGAGGGAACAGACACACACATATCAAACAGATTCACTGTCAGCTCAGCGATAACTGAACATTTCTAAAAAGCAGTTCTTATAATTGATTAACAGTGGTCCATCGAACAGGTATTGCTTACACCAGGCTGCTGTATAGGCTTAGGATGCGTGTTTTATTGTACTTAATAGTATACTGTCCACCTAAATGATAGAGAATAATACACAGAGCTGGAAACAATCGATCCCACTCCAGTTTGTCCCCTCCATTAGGCAGATCAGCCGACTCCGACTTTAGAAGCTCTTAGGCATGCTGCGATAGGGAAAAGGCTACTCCGTACATCCAGGGCAAGCGGTACACTACCACATTTAAATCCGATGTAGCTCGAAGACTGCATACATGGGCCCACTACTTTTCGGCTGCTCTGTGACCTCAGTATGGTAGGCTGTAAGTTCTGAGTTATGTCCGTTTCCTCCCGGCTTATTAAAGAGCCAGCAATCTGCCCCAGTAAGGGATAGTATGATCTGTGGAGCCGGTCACCATTCTTCAGCAGAACTCTGGTGTCGAGTCTGTCACCCTCAGTCACGAACTGCACATTGCCCTTCACATCTATCTCACACATTATGCGCCCAATTAGATTCATGGACACTCCATGGCGACTTTGCGGCTGTGATGTGATAGGTTGGGGAGCCTGGGATATCTCTAGTCCGGTACTTCTGGCCAAGGTGTCATGCCGCTTTTCCGATACCCCTCTACTATGTCCATAAAACATGTCGCCAACATTCAATGGAACTGTAGGTCCGGTACTGCTATCTTCCGCCGCCAACAGTAAATCACCTCTCACATCTGTTTCATGTGTTAAGCGTAGCCTGTCACTCTGGGTGTCACAATGCCCTGTATGAGCCATTTCTTTAAATGCTGCGATCAGCCGTTGTTCCAATCTAAGGAAGTGTGCTTCTAACAGTTCAATGATTGCCTTATCGCTCAAGGGTACCGCCATCATTGTCCAGTGGGTAAAGAACTTTACTTTCAAAAGTTAAATGCAGTTGTATTTTATATAGTGGAGTTATACAACCGATGATGTTAGGTATCTCATTAAGGGTGTTCGTACTTCAGCACTAATGGCTGACTAAACTGATTAATCAGAATAATGGGGGGGTAGAGAAAGGTATAGGCCGCTTCAAGGCCTCTGCTGCGTACCTTCTCTAATCCGGTCTGCGTATGTCTATTATTGTGCAAAAGTCACATGAATCTGTTCTGTAGATAATGCTTGTCACTGTTCTTCTGACAGGGATAAGATTCAGAAGGTGTAGGAGAAATAACCAGCAGAATATTCAGCTCCTATATTGAGACGTAGCTTAAACAGCAGCCATCTTGGTCGGTGGTCGGACACGCCCCCCCTTATTTTTAATTTTTAATATTGTTTCAAAAGACAGAAAAAGGACATGGTGAATTAAAGGAAGACAGAAAGATCATATTCCTTATTTATACCTTTCGGATGACAGGTTTCTAGTTTATTAATCTAAAAAAACTCCCTCTGTTTTAAGAACAATTCTCTATCACTTCCCCTTCTTGGCATAGCTATGTGATCTATAATCTGGAGCCTAAATTTGACAAATATTGTGGCCTGCCTGGATAAAGTGTGCAGCTACTGGGTATTTTATCTTTCTAATTCTAATATCAGACCTGTGTTCACATATCCACTCCCGGACCATACCTAGCAAGGTATTTTTATCTGTAGGTTTTATATGTAGATCTGTACAAAAACCATATCCAGATTTATAAATCTTTGTATCTAAAAACTCAATACTTTCCTTGCCACATTTTAGACTGAATTTTATGTGTGTAGTTGCACTATTCAATTGATTCACAAAATCCCGGATCCAATGTTGCCCAACCACATGCCAAATATATAATCTATGTAGCGCCATTAAGTGGCGCCACATAGAATGAAGAAACAATTCTGAAAGATGAATTTCTCTTTGAAGATGTTCATAAATATATTTGCGTAGGTTGGAGCAACCTTCGGCAAGGTGTATAACACTGGATTTCTAGCATGTTTACATAAAAGAAAAGCAATCTCATTCTTGCCAATTATGCAATTTTTAAAGGCACATGAAACTTTACTTTTAATTTCTTTCTCAATATTGAAATGTGCCTTTAAAAATTGCATAATTGGCAAGAAGGAGATTGCTTTTCTTTTATGTAAACATGCTAGAACTCCAGTGTTATACACCTTGCCGAAGGTGCACACAAACTTACATGTACCCCGGGGCACCCAATTGCACCTAGCATGAATTCAGTGTGTTCCAACATTTCAATTTATTTAGACCACATTTTAAGACCTTTGGTCGAATTATTCAGCTCATACATTAGAGATACGAGCGACTTTCTGAATAAATTGGGAAATTTAAACATGACTACTGATAAAGCTATCTTATATACACTAGACGTATCTAGTTTATATACTTCTATAACACACACATCTGTTATGGGAGCTGTAAAAAAGTTTTAGAGCAATTCAGTATGTTTTCAAATTGTCAAATTGATTTTATCCTTGATATTCTTGAGATTGTACTAAAATGTAATTATTTATTTCCTGTTTCAGGATGAGTTCTATATTCAACAGCAGGGCTCAGTCGTGGGGTCCAATGTCGCTCCAACCTACGCAAATATATTTATGAACATCTTCGAAGAGAAATTCGTCTTTGAGATCTGTCTCGTCATTCTATGTGGCGCCACTTGGTGTGTGGTTGGGCGACATTGGATCCCTATGGGATTTTGTGAATCAATTGAATAGTGCAACTACACACATAAAATTCAGTTTAAAATGTAGCGAGGAAAGTATTGAGTTTTTAGATACCAAGATTTATAACTCTGGATATGGTTTTGGTACAGATCTACATATAAAACCTACAGATAAAAATAGCTTGCTCCACTATTACAGTTTCCATTCTGAGTCCCTCAAATCATCATTACCCCGTAGCCAACTCTTGAGAGTCAAGAGAATTGTATCTGACAATACACAAGTCAAACAAAGACTGATTGAAATGGGTGATACATTTAAAACTAGGGGTTACCCCTCTGATTTGGTAGACAAAGAGATCAAGGAAGTAGCATTGATACCTAGGAATAAAGTGTTGGAATCATCCAAACCAAAAGTCAAGTTTAGCAAAAAACAAGATCGTCGTGTTTTTGTTAATAAATTTAACAATTTGAGTAACCGAATAAAATCTATACTTAGAAAGCATTGGCACATTCTTAGTACATGTAATCCTCAAGTTAAGGAATTTCAGTCAGGTTTTATGCCAGCCTATAAGAGAAGTGAAAACTTACGGGACAGACTAAATAAAGCTGATATAGGCCCTAAGAAATTGAATACACAAACCTACATATCTGAAAATAAATTTGGATGTTATCCTTGCAATAGCACGATAAAGGGAAATATTTTTTTCATCCCGTACTGGTAAGAAATACAGTACCAGAGGTCTATTCCCTTGTAACACTACCTATGCCATATATATGATCAAATGCCCTTCTGGGCGGAGTTACATTGGAGAGGCCACTAGGATGGTCCGGGAGAGGATATGTGAATACAGGTCTGATGTTAGAAATAGAAAGATAAAAACCCAGTAGCTGAACACTTTATCCAGGCAGGCCACAATATTTGTCCAATTAGGTTCCAGATTATAGATCACATAGCTATGCCAAGAAGGGGAGGTGATAGAGCATTGTTCTTAAAACAGAGGGAGGTTTTTTGGATTAATAAACTAGAAACCTGTCATCCGATAGGTATGAATAAGGAATATGATCTTTTGGTCTTCCTTTAATCCACCATGTCCTCTTTCTGTTTTTTGAAACAATATTAAAAATTAAAAGTAAGATAAGAGTCTGTGTAGCCTGTACTTTTTTGTATTCAGATACTTTTTATATGTATAATTTGTAATTTGTAACAATTGTTTGTAATTTATATGTGCACTTTTGTATTTTGACACTAGATGGCGTAGCCTCCATATTTGCAATGTATCACCTAGAATTGAATTGTGATTATACAATGAATGGGTTAAAATAAGGAGGTGTGGTTTGTTATACCTACTCCTTTATTAAGGTGTGATACTTGCATTAATGTATTCACATGACTAAGGATTAGACGTCCGAAACGTCTTTTTTACCTGGATGTCCCAATAAAGATGGACATTTTTGTTTAAGTGATGAGTGCTGCTGTATTATTCTGGGGGTATTGTGTGGAACCCTCGGCAGCTTGCACCACCTATCACCACTGTGCTGTACCATATGAACTTTGTTTAGAATATTTTTCTAGCTGAACACTCATAGGAGCGCCGCAATCCCATGCTTCTTATTGGCGGTGATGTCAGCTCTATTGTGAGGAGCGCAATAACATGCTCCTCACAATAGAATTGTCAGAAGAAATATTTTATTTGTAGTTATTGGCTAGTGATAGTAATAGGCATAAGGATCACAGTACCTGACATTTCTTCAAGCCACAGCAATATACTGTAGTAGTTCTGTGGTTGTAATATGTTTGAAATTATTGTGTGGAGAAAAGCTAATGTACTTGTTAGGTCTAGTATCTTACCGACCCCATTACTGCTGACATTTGCATGCCAGTCCCACCGCTCACTGAAGGAAGATACAAAGTATAAACTTTAAGTAAAAGTATAAAGTTTTCTGAAATCCGCATTACACCCACAGCGCCTCAGTCGATTTGGAATGCAATGCGCATGTGCCAAAAAAATGCTGTGCACAAGCATTCTTTTTTGCCACCAATTCCAACACTCTGTTGGTAGCAATTGACATAGAATCACTATATTCAAGTATCCCTCATGATAGAGGCGTAGAAGCATGTGAATTCTTTTCGAGACAAAGACGGCAGGAATATGATCACCATACTGTTTTTTTTTTTCAATTACTATCCTTTATTTTAAAATAAAGGATCCTTTTTATTTTATGCACCGCCAATTTTGGGGACCGCCATGGGGACTTGTTGTGCCCCTACCTATGCTTGCCTTTAGCTAGGCAAATGGGAACAATATTTTGGGAACAAAATATTTTAAATTCTGACTATGAATCTTCTATTGGTTGAGATTTATAGATGATGTATTCCTACTGTGGGAGGACACGGAATTGAGACTATTCGAATTTATGGAAACATTAAACCAGAAGCACTGGAATTTGAAGTTCACTCTCAACCACAGTGCAATGGAAATAACTTTCTTGGACCTGCGGATTATAAATCAAAACAATGAACTCTGTACTGCTAACTATAGAAAGGAAACAACTGGCAATGCCCTTCTGTCTTTTGACAGCCATTATTCTAAAAATCTAATTTTTAATATTCCATACAGTCAATGGGGCCTATATATCAAGCTCCGAATGGAGCTTGATGGCCCGTGTTTCTGGCGAGTCTGAAGACTCGCCAGAAACAGCAGTTATGAAGCAGCTGCTCAATAACCTGTTCGCCTGCTCTGAGCAGGCGGACAGGAATCGCTGCAAATTCAACCCGATCGAATATGATCGGGTTGATTGACACCTCCCTGCTGGCGGACGATTGGCCGCGAGTCTGCAGGGGGCGGCGTTGCACCAGCAGCTCTTGTGAGCTGCTGGTGCAATGCTGAATACGGAGAGCGTATTGCTCTCCGCATTCAACATGGTCTTGCGGACCTGATCCGCACTGTCGGATCAGGTTTGCAAGACCTTTCATAAATAGAGGCCAATATCTCCGTCATAGGAGAAACTGTTCAGACTTCAACCAATTTAAGGAGAAAGCGAATGGCTTAAAAGAGAGATTTAAGGATAGAGGTTACTGTCAGAAATGTCTTAAAAATGCTTTTGATAAATGTAAAGATGTAAATAGAGAAGACCTTCTGTACAAATATAAACAAACAGCTGAATCCTCTGAGGGGCCTGCTATTAGATTTATCAGTACATATAATAACCGGTGTATTATGTTCATTCAATCCTAAAAAAACACTGGCATATCCTATTAGCAGACCCTTCTATTGCAGGATTTGTAGGTGAGTCTCCTCTAATGACCCCAAATTTAAAAGATAAACTGGTACATAGCCATTTGTCTAATATGAAAGACAGTAATTGGTTGACCAGTAAAACAAAGAAAGATGGCAACTTGTTCAGTGTGCACCAATATGACTACAGGCAACTATCACAGAATACAGGGCCATATAAATTGTAGGAGTGAAGGTGTAATATATATGGTTTACTGTGACTGCCCAATGTATTACACAGGTAAAACATATAGAGAACTAAAAGGAAGAATAAAGGAGCACAAGCAAGGCATAAAAAATAAATGTATCAAATATAGTAGTGTAGCAAGACATTTTCCTTGACCATCATTCTAGCAATGAAGAATTGCTTAGATTTAGGGGCCTAGAATTGGTAGATATGAAAGTGAGGGGGGGGTAATTTAGATCAAAAACTTCTGCAAAAAGAGTGTAAATGGATTTACAACAATAAGAGCCTGAAACCTCAAGGTTTGAATGAAGAGATCAACTTTGCTCCATTTCTTGGAGACTAAAATCTGACCTCTTAAGGGTAACTCTTCCCTCTTATGTCTACATTATTTATCAAAGTCTAGGTCTTGCTGTTTAACTGCTGATCCGCTACTAAAAAAACAAATGACTACATGTATTTATTTTCTTCTTTAGCATATCTATATTTAATCACGTTGGTTCATCTGAAATCGGTGAATCCCTGTTTTCTAATAGTGAAGTCTCTTAATTAGCCCCTGTGATCACTCTCACTCTGAATTGAGTCTTATGTGCTGTTACCTGAAAGATAGGCTTTATAAAACAACTGTAACAATTTCTGTATATACTTTGTAAATTTATCATTTAGTTTAAAATGTAGCAACTTTTTAAAATTAAATTAACTGTATTCACTGTGGGCTGGAAAATAAAAAAAAGCAGAATCAAGAAATGTTTAAAAACATGGAATTGGTTTCTCCAATTAGACACTAGCCGGAAGAAGCCTGTATGTTTGCACGGGTGAAACGCGCGTAGCTGTTTGTTACTCATGGCGGTGTTGACAGCTGCACACTGGCGACTTTACTTCAGGAGGAGCAACCGGGTGAGACTTGGAGGGCGTGCTGGTCACTTTAAGTGCCTTCCAATCGGTCCAGTGCTGTTTCCAAGATTGTGGAACTACCAGGGCCCCCCAGGGGAATATCTGCTTTTTTGCCATTTAATGGAGACAGAAGTTCCAGGAAAGAGAACTCCATTGCAGCAATCCACAGTGAGCTAAACACTCTCAAACTCCGCTCACACTGCACGCCAGAACTGGCAGCCTCAAAAAAGGTAACATTGGAGCTGTGAGTAAACCATATTTATGTTGTGGTTGGTTCTTTCTTTTGGGGAGTCCTGTGAAGGGTTATCCATATGATGCTGTGAAATAAATGCAAATCACTGCATACACTTCGAGTGATCTTCAAGCTTGGGGGCTTTAAATGAGCCATATGCTGGTAGCTCTCTATTTCTCTGATCAACCACCTCATTACTAATAGGATTAAAAATACCTACCTCATTGGGTTGGGTTAAGACTCCAGCACTTGACGTCTCACCTGAACTATTTCCCTTGTTTGGGATAGCATTATTTCAACATTGTATTTTACCTCCTGAAATAATGTTGCTTTCTTTGATGTATTCACTGATGTATATAAATGTGTCATAAAATTGTTCTGCTTGCTGCAGATGCTTTTCAGATTTGATAAGTAAATAACCTTATGCTGGGTATAGTGGTATGTTGTCTTTTGTCTCTATATTACATTTTGTTATCAATACCATGCAATAGAAACAGTGTATAACAAAACACTGTTTTATATATGGTTAACTTACTATTATCTTGTAGTGCTGATTTTTGTTGAATGTATACATGTGTATTTATGAATTTTTATGTGTATATATGTATTTACAGACATATACATATATAAACACATAAATACATATATACAGATATATAGTCCTTTGTAATCAAGTAGCTGAAACCTGAAAAATCATAATCATATTTAATAAAGTGTTATAGTGTGTATTTACTGTAAATATTGTACATTCCAATGTTTTTCACATAGGGGAATATTTTCTATGTATTGTTAAATATATATTCCTATATGTTTTGGTATATATCTATACCTACATACTGTATTATTATATGTATATATATATATATATATGTATATATATATATATATATATATATATATATATATATATATATATATATATATATATATATATACATATATAGAGGTATAATATATATTTAAGCAATATTCCATCAGATATATATATGTCAGTTCTCTGAGATGGCAGGCCATAGAGAGGGTTACATGCCCTCCCAGAGGTGGTGATCATGAACAGTTGCTGCGGAAGAGGGAGATGTATTGGATCTTTAGACTCCAGACAAGGGTTCCTACTGGTTTAAATTCTGAATATGACTTTACTAATTTTTGGAGGTAGTTTATATACTCTTCCTTCACCACATAAAAGTATATGTATTTTTACTTAAAGTCTAAATTGGTTTGTATTAATGGTCTACATGTCCCTCTTCCGCAGCGTATGTGTGTATATATGTATCTATGATGTGTATGTGTACACACATGCAGATATGTGCGTACTATGATGATTTACTTATGTAAACATGACAACCATTTGCAATACTTACATGTGTTTTTACATTTACAGGGAGTGCAGAATTATTAGGCAAGTTGTATTTTTGAGGATTAATTTTATTATTGAACAACAACCATGTTCTCAATGAACCCAAAAAACTCATTAATATCAAAGCTGAATAGTTTTGGAAGTAGTTTTTAGTTTGTTTTTAGTTTTAGCTATTTTAGGGGGATATCTGTGTGTGCAGGTGACTATTACTGTGCATAATTATTAGGCAACTTAACAAAAAACAAATATATACCCATTTCAATTATTTATTTTTACCAGTGAAACCAATATAACATCTCAACATTCACAAATATACATTTCTGACATTCAAAAACAAAACAAAAACAAATCAGTGACCAATATAGCCACCTTTCTTTGCAAGGACACTCAAAAGCCTGCCATCCATGGATTCTGTCAGTGTTTTGATCTGTTCACCATCAACATTGCGTGCAGCAGCAACCACAGCCTCCCAGACACTGTTCAGAGAGGTGTACTGTTTTCCCTCCTTGTAAATCTCACATTTGATGATGGACCACAGGTTCTCAATGGGGTTCAGATCAGGTGAACAAGGAGGCCATGTCATTAGATTTTCTTCTTTTATACCCTTTCTTGCCAGCCACGCTGTGGAGTACTTGGACGCGTGTGATGGAGCATTGTCCTGCATGAAAATCATGTTTTTCTTGAAGGATGCAGACTTCTTCCTGTACCACTGCTTGAAGAAGGTGTCTTCCAGAAACTGGCAGTAGGACTGGGAGTTGAGCTTGACTCCATCCTCAACCCGAAAAGGCCCCACAAGCTCATCTTTGATGATACCAGCCCAAACCAGTACTCCACCTCCACCTTGCTGGCGTCTGAGTCGGACTGGAGCTCTCTGCCCTTTACCAATCCAGCCACGGGCCCATCCATCTGGCCCATCAAGACTCACTCTCATTTCATCAGTCCATAAAACCTTAGAAAAATCAGTCTTGAGATATTTCTTGGCCCAGTCTTGACGTTTCAGCTTGTGTGTCTTGTTCAGTGGTGGTCGTCTTTCAGCCTTTCTTACCTTGGCCATGTCTCTGAGTATTGCACACCTTGTGCTTTTGGGCACTCCAGTGATGTTGCAGCTCTGAAATATGGCCAAACTGGTGGCAAGTGGCATCTTGGCAGCTGCACGCTTGACTTTTCTTAGTTCATGGGCAGTTATTTTGCGCCTTGGTTTTTCCACACGCTTCTTGCGACCCTGTTGACTATTTTGAATGAAACGCTTGATTGTTCGATGATCACGCTTCAGAAGCTTTGCAATTTTAAGAGTGCTGCATCCCTCTGCAAGATATCTCACTATTTTTGACTTTTCTGAGCCTGTCAAGTCCTTCTTTTGACCCATTTTGCCAAAGGAAAGGAAGTTGCCTAATAATTATGCACACCTGATATAGGGTGTTGATGTCATTAGACCACACCCCTTCTCATTACAGAGATGCACATCACCTAATATGCTTAATTGGTAGTAGGCTTTCAAGCCTATACAGCTTGGAGTAAGACAACATGCATAAAGAGGATGATGTGGTCAAAATACTCATTTGCCTAATAATTCTGCACTCCCTGTATATAGCTGATTTAGCATCAGCAGTTTTGGTCATATATGGCTCATCCATTCATTCATTCATTTATTGATTCTCACTCATTTCTGGTGATTAAGACAGCAGCCTATTACAGAAACACATTGGTATTTAACCTTATTATCTGAATTGTATCACCAATGCTATTATAATAGTTTTTCTACATAATTGACAACTCCATAATTCTTTCTAGCATATATCACCGAGGTTGGGGTTACAAATGGGGATTATACATCAGGAAATTATCCACAAATGTCTGTTATGGGATATAGAGAGGGATATATATATATATATATATATATATATATATATATATATATGTGTGTGTACTGTATATATATATATATATATATATATATATCCACATGATATACAACTTTCATGAAGTTTGTTCCTATTTTAGGTATGTGCAATTTAGGTACAGCACAAATGAATTAATGTAGAAGGAGACATAGATATAGATATATATATATATATATATATATATATATATATATAGTTGCACATGTAATGGTGTGTATATATATATATATATATATATATATATAATGTTGCATATTAGCCTATGTAACCATCTTTCAAATTATGCCCCAGGTCCAACACCTTTAATGTGAAGTACATTTCCATGTCTTTTATGTCATTTTACTCTGTTGATAATAACAATCGGCTGGATTACTAGTTTTGCATTATGAGTGAAAAAGCAGCGTTATGGGTCATAACGCTGCTTTTTCACTACCGCTGCTATTACGAGTCTTGTCAAAAAAGCTGTACCGCACACCTTTTTGGCCGTAACGCAAATTAACTAACGTGCCTTTCAAAAAGTCCTTTTTCAATAGGACTCCCATAGCGCCGGTATTATGAGTTTTGCCTGGGAGGCCAAAAAGTGAGTGGTACAGCCCATACCGACAAGATTCGTAACGCAAGCTAAAGTTAGTAGTTATGAGTTTTGCGCTACAAAGCTGTAGCATAAAACTCATAACTAAAGTGTTAAAAAGTACACTAACACCCATCAACTACATATTAACCCTTAAACCGAGGCCCTCCCACATCGCTAACACTAAAATAAAATTATTAACCCTTAATCTGCCGCTCCGGACATCGCCGCCACTATAATAAACATATTAACCCCTAAACTTAACCCTAAGTCTAACCCTAACACCCACTAACTTTAATATAATTAAAATAAATCTAAATAAAACTTACTATTATTACCTAAATAATTCCTATTTAAAACTAAATACTTACCTATAAAATAAAACCTAAGCTAGCTACAATATAACTAATACTTACATTGTAGCTATCTTAGGTGTTATTTTTATTTCGTAGTTAAGTTTGTATTTATTTTAACTAGGTAGACTAGTTAGTAAATAGTTATTAACTAATTACTAAATACCTAGCTAAAATAAATACAAATTTACCTGTAAAATAAAACCTAACCTGCCCTACACTAACACCAAACATTACAATAAAATTACCTAAAGTACATTAATTAAATAAAATTAACTAAATTACAGAAAAAAAAAAAAATATCAAACTAATTACACCTAATCTAATAGCCCTATCAAAATAAAAAGCCCCCCCAAATAAAAAAACCCTAGCCTACACTAAACTGCCAATAGCCCTTAAAAGGGCCTTTTACGGGGCATTGCCCAAAGAAATCAGCTCTTTTACCTGTAAAAAAAATAATACAAACACCCCCCAACAGTAAAACCCACCACCCACACAACCAACCCCCCCCCCAAATAAAATCCTATATAAAAAACCTAAGCTCCCCATTGCCCTGAAAAGAGCATTTGGATGGGCATTGCCCTTAAAAGGGCATTTAGCTCTTTTTCAGCCCAAACCCTAAGCTAAAAATAAAACCCACCCAATAAACCCTTAAAAAAACCTTACACTAAACCCTGAAGATCCACAGTTTTTGTAGACCGGACATCTATCCTCAACGAATCCGGGAGAAGTCTTCATCCAAGCGGGCAGAAGTGGTTCTCCAGACGGGCAGAAGTCTTCATGCAGACAGCATCTTCTATCTTCATCCATCCAATGTGGAGCGGCTTCATCTTCAAGACATCCCGCGCGGAGCATCCTATTTTTTCCACGGCGACTGAAGAATGAAGGTTCCTTTAAGGGACGTCATCCAAGATGGTATCCCTTGAATTCCGATTGGCTGATGGCATTCTATCAGCCAATCGGAATTAAAGGTGAAAAAATCCTATTGGCTGATGCAATCACCTAATAGGATTGAGCTCGCATTCTATTGGCTGATTGGAACAACCAATAGAAAGCTAGCTCAATCCTATTGGCTGATTGCATCAACCAATAGGATTTTTTCACCTTTAATTCCTATTATATAGAATTCTATCAGCCAATCAGAATTCAAGGGATGCCATCTTGGATGACGTCCCTTAAAGGAACCTTCATTCTTCAGTCGCCGTGGAAAGAAGAGGATGCTCCATGCCGGATGTCTTGAAGATGGACCCGCTCTGTGTCGGATGGATGAAGATAGAAGATGCCGTCTGGATGAAGACTTCTGCACGTCTGGAGGACCGCTTCTGCCCGCTTGGGTGAAGACTCCTCCCAGCTTCGTTAAGGATGGATGTCCGGTCTTCAAAAACTGTAAGTGGATCTTCGGGGGTTAGTGTTAGGTTTTTTAAGGGTTTATTGGGTGGGTTTTATTTTTAGCTTAGGGTTTGGGCTGAAAAAGAGCTAAATGCTCTTTTAAGGGCAATGCCCATCAAAATGCCCTTTTCATGGCAATGGGGAGCTTAGGTTTTTAGATAGGATTTTATTTGGGGGGGTTGGTTTTACTGTTGGGGGTGTTTGTATTATTATTTTACAGGTAAAAGAGCTGATTTCTTTGGGGCAATGCCCCACAAAGGCCCTTTTAAGGGCTATTGGCAGTTTAGTGTAGGCTAGGGTTTTTTTTTTATTTTTTAGGGGCTTTTTTTATTTTGATAGGGCTATTAGAATAGGTGTAATTAGTTTAAAAATTTAATCATTTCTTTTTTATTTTCTGTAATTTAGTTAATTGTATTTAATTAATGTACTTTAGTTAATTTTATTGTAATGTTAGGTGTTAGTGTAGGGCAGGTTAGGTTTTATTTTACAGGTAAATTTGTATTTATTTTATCTAGGTAGTTAGTAAATAGTTATTAACTATTTACTAACTAGTCTACCTAGTTAAAATAAATACAACTTAACTGTGAAATAAAAATAACACCTAAGATAGCTACAATGTAACTATTAGTTATATTGTAGCTATCTTAGGGTTTATTTTATAGGTAAGTATTTAGTTTTAAATAGGAATTATTTAGGTAATAATTGTAATATTTATTTAGATTTATTTTAATTATATTAAAGTTAGGGAGTGTTAGGGTTAGATTTAGGGTTAGGTTTAGGGGTTAATATGTTTATTATAGTGGCAGCGATGTCAGGAGCGGCAGATTAGGGGTTAATAAGTGTAATGTAGGTGGCGGCGATGTCGGGGTCGGCAGATTAGGGGTGTTTAAATGTGGTTTTTATGTTAGGGTGTTAGGTGTAAACATAACTTTTTCTTTCCCCATAGGAATCAATGGGGCTGCGTTACAGAGCTTTACGCTGCTTTTTTGCAGGTGTAAGGCTTTTTTTTAGCCGGCTCTCCCCATTGATGTCTATGGGGAAATCGTGCACAAGCACGTAAAACCAGCTCTCAGCAGCGCTGGTATTGGTCTGCGCTATAGTGCGTTATGGAGCTTAACGCAACCATATTTACAGCTAACGCAGACTTTTTATAAACCTCTAATAGCAGCGCAAGAGAAAAATGAGCGGTGCAATAACGTGCAAATTATTACCGCACCACTCATAATGCAAAACTCGTAATCTAGCCAAATATTATTTATATTGCTATATTGGACACATATGCATATGGATGTAATAAGAATAGGTATAAATTACCATATGACACACCTTGCTTATTTTTTTATCCTATCAGATTTTACCTGCAGCCTTAAATAGGTTGACAGGTGTTTTATATACAGCTATGATTACGACCTGAAGGTCAAAACATGTCAGCCGTTCACAGCAAGTGATTGTGTTTTTCCTGTCAACCATGGATGTTGTGGGTATTTTTAAGCTTAAAAGAAATAAAGTTTGAAACTTTTAATCTTATCGTCTCATGCACACTGCCTTTACCTCAACTATATAAAAATATATATTTAAAAAATAGAACATATTCTGTTATCTTCAGAACATTAGAATATAAATGATGCCATTTTAGCTTCTGTATTTGCGCTATTAAATAACTCAAACAGGTTGACGTGACTTGTTGAGTGTTAGTTGTTTTTTTTTAAATTGCAACACCATTAAAGTCTATTTGGGAATGTAATTATGCGTTCGTGACCTCTCGTAGTTGATTTTTTATCTTGAGTATGCGAGTGCTTGAGGGCACGCTTTTTACTTTCAATTAGTAATACGAGCAGGAAAAAACTTATGTCTAGAAGCAAAGAATTGTGCTCCACATGTAATCTAGCCCATGTGGAGGTATACAGCCAACAAAAAGCTCACATACTGTATAAATGGCCTGGAGTATCCCACCACTTTTTGGCAATTATGCATCAAAAGCATAATCTTGACTTCCGCATAGATAATGGAATGGTCCTATGTCATGCCTGATGTGCTGCTGCTCTGCTCATACAGCTTGTTTCTGCTGTCCGACTGAGCTGTAAAAATTGGTTCCATCAACTTCAGCAAATGACTCTATCTTTCATAGCTCTCTCATAAGATGATTGTAGCTCCTCAGTCTGGACTTCAGATAACCCTTCAGGAGACATCATCTCAAATGCTGCTATCAGCAATCGTTCCAGTCTTAGGAAATTATAGTTCAATAGTCTAAAGATTTTCTCATTTCTTGAGGTCAGCACCATCCTGGTCTCCCTCAGATACAGAATTTCTTGCTTGAAAATAAAACACAGTTGCTCTTTGAAAATGACTATTGTATTTAGCAGGCAGTGTCAGTTACCTCTTCAAGAAATGACAGCCAAGATATGCACTGTTATACCCAGGTTACTGGGGGGGTTCCAAAGATGTACATGAGGCCGCCACCTCATACACCAGTAGGCCAGTCCTCAGCCCTGGGTTCATAAACGCAGCAAAATGTCCTCAGAGGAATCTTTACAATATACAAAAGCAGTGGATGCAATTTGCAAGATTTGATGTTGCTCTGTATGGCTAATAGCCAGTTGATTATTAGGATCCCCACAGCAGCTTTAAGAATTGCATCCTACAAGAATGCTTCCCAGACACTCCCTGCCAGTTTGTTTTTTTTAACTAAAGTTCCAACCCAGCTGACATATTAATGTATGACATTAAAATCTGAGCAACGCTAATTTATATAAGAATCAAACTGCTAGATTACGAGTTCTGCGTTAGCTTTAAAAAGCAGCGTTGAGGGGTCCCAACGCTGCTTTTTACCTAACGCTGGTATTACGAGTCTGACAGATAGAGGCTCACTTTTGTTCCGCGACTCGAGGCTACCGCAAATCCTCTTACGTCAATTGCGTATCCTATCTTTTTAATGGGATTTGCCTAACGCTGGTATTACAAGCCTTGGAAAAAGTGAGCGGTAGAGCCTCTACCTCCAAGACTCCAACCGCATATAAAAGTCAGTAGTTAAGAGTTTTATGGGCTAACGCCGGAACATAAAGCTCTTAACTACAGTGCTTCAAAGTACACTAACACCCATAAACTACATATTAACCCCTAAACCGAGGCCCCCCCCCCCACATCGCAAACACTATAATAAAATTATTTAACCCCTAATCTGCCGACCGGACTACGCCGCCACCTACATTATACCTATGAACACCTAATCTGCTGCCCCTAACATCGCCGACACCTACATTATAGTTATTAACCCCTAATATGCACCCCCAAGGTCACCGCCACCTACCTACACTTATTAACTCCTAATCTGCCGACCGGACATCGCCACCACTATAATAAATGCATTAACCCCTAAACCGCAGGACTCCCGCCTCGCAAACACTATAGTAAATTTTATTAACCCCTAATCTGCCCCCCCCCCCATGTCGCCGCCACCTACCTACAATTATTAACCCCTAATCTCCCGCACCCAACGTCGCCGCTACTATAATAAAGTTATTAACCCCTAAACCTAAGTCTAACGCTAACCCTAACACCCCCCTAAGTTAAATATAATTTGAATAAATCTAAATAAAATTACTATAATTAAAGGACCAGTCAACACATTAGATTTGCATAATCAACAAATGCAAGATAACAAGACAATGCAATAGCACTTAGTCTGAACTTCAAATGAGTAGTAGATTTTTTTATAACAAATTTCAAAGTTATGTATATTTCCACTCCCCTTGTACCATGTGATAGCAATCAGCCAATCACAAATGCATATACGTATAGTCCGTGAATTCTTGCACATGCTCAGTAGGATCTGGTGACTCAAAAATTGTAAATATGAAAGACTGTGCACATTTTTTTTAATGGAAGTAAATTGGAAAGTTGTTTCAAATTACATGCTGTATCTGAATTATGAAAATTTATTTTAACCTTAGTGTCCCTTTAAATAAATTAATCCTATTTAAAGCTAAATACTTACCTGTAAAATAAACCCTAATATAGCTACAATATAACTAATAGTTACATTGTAGCTATTTTAGGATTTATATTTATTTTACAGGCAACTTTGTATTTATTTTAACTAGGTACAATAGCTATTAAATAGTTAATAACTATTTAATAGCTACCTAGTTAAAATAATTACAAAATGGGGGGAACTTCCGGATGGCGGCCATGATAGGTTGCTAAATACCATACTGCTCCAGCAATCTATTTTTGACTGACATAACAGCCCAGACGGCTCATTTCTTTACTACACACCTAGATCCTTGCTTTATAAAAGTTTCTGCAGCGGATGGGACCAAAACTATGGCGATAGAGTCAGCTATGAGCACCCGGAGCAGATTTTAAGGTTGCGGCCTTTAATTCAACCCCCGGCAGGGCGCACTTGGGCACTGTCGTTACGCAGCACACAGTGCTGAGTGCTAAGTACACCAAGGGTACTAGCGCAAAACACCCTGAAGGGAAGCTATACTTTAAAGTACCGAATGGAGTTTAACTATGCCATATTCCATAATCAACTTAAGGTCCTCCTGGAGGAACACTTTCTACGTCTTGCAAATACATTGGACAGTGCTGGGGACCATGATAGTAAATCAGAACGGCACCTTTGTACCGACAGCCCGGAGATTACTCTGCACGAGCCTGCTGATAGGAGCAAGAGAGCGGTTCCGGCAAGGCAACCTGATGTTCCCAATGCAAGCAATTGCCCTCCGAATGGAACACATACAGCAACCTGCCTTGACCACAGCATAGAGATCGGTACAACAGTCCCACCTTGGCCTGTCCACTCTCCTTCTGTCCCGTACCCGGATCCCGGGACAGCTTTAGACTCTAACTTTCTGAGCGATCAAGGGGATCAGCACACCACCGGTCAACATATCACTATGATCTGGCAGTTAGTGATATCGATGGTGGATAGAAAAAAGGGATCACCCATTGCAACCCTGGTCACGCTTACAGCCCGCTTCAAATCCAGTCTCGTGGAGGCTATCAGTTGGCAGTCAATTACATGGGCTCTTGCTTACCAAGGTTACCTACACCTATTAACTGGACCCTTAGACATTAAAACAGGTGTGGGCTAGATTTTATGACACTCATGGATGGGGATGGTATGTCTGTAAAGTCTCCCATAAGGATAAATAACTCAGGCCATACGGACTCCTATCAGTATACACTGGACTCTATTTAAGAATCCATTTCTAATTATCTAGTTCCCTGTGTGGTGTGGTTAAGTTGCACTTTCTTATGTTTTGCTGCACACAATTTATGCAATATCTCTCTGTTTTATCTAAACTTATTTAAAAATTTGCTTCTTGTGCATATGGCTGCAGGATGGCTACAAATAGGGCAGTTAAATATTTACCCAATATACATTTATTGGACAAGCACACATTACTTCCTTGCCTTGCAGTTGCTATGTGTTTTGGTGCTCACAATCTCTACATTTTTCTCATTGTTCATGTACATAGGTGAGTTCAGGTGGTAGGGAGAACAGACTACTGTAGCTATCTCCCTCATATCCAGCTTGTTCCAGCAATAGCAGTCAAATGCTCATTTTCCTATATCCACTAGTTTGAGGAGGGACAAAGTAGGCATAGTGGCACACCTATTATATCTATAGCTAGAAATTGAGACTGACTCTTTCTTTATTGTGTACTCCGGCATTATTACATTTTGAGGTCTTGCTATCTGCGGCCGGGATGGTGAGATCTTAACATTGACGAAACACGCTCAATTTGGAGTGATATTTATTTATTTATTTATCCTGCAGCTTTAATTCACTCCCCAAATAAAATTAGTGTGCAGTTTTATTACTTCCCTACCTTGCCCTTGTTAGCTATCCCTATTTATACACTAAGCCTATACTGCATAACCCACAGAGGATTATATAGCCAAAATAAAATATAGTGCTGTACTTATTTAATAATTAATAGCCAGAGCATATCTCTTGATAACCTATAATGTGCTACACACTGATATAGATACTAACTGTTGATTTTATCACAAGGACAGAGACTTCATATTTTGCTTATAACTTTTCTTTACTGCTTAACAGCTTTTCAAAGTATAACATATAAACTGCCATAATTTAAAAGAAAAAACATAAATAACATCCAATGAGAATAGGATAACATAGGACAGTATTTGAATGTCCAGTTAACAGTAATAGGTATAAATAGTCCAAGTAGACAGTTAAACATCCTCTTTTCTTTTGCTGCTCTACAAGATAAGTATTATTATTTTTTGTTCTCATATATGGTTATTAAAAAACTTGTTCATTTCGTTTTTTCAATGCATATTGTTTACCTTTATACTTTTGTATATGTTTTTCAAGGGTGTATTAACGTTTTTATATTACCGCCGTTTTATTTTTTGTTTAACATTTATTTTTTCAATTGCTCCGTTTTTTATTTTCATTGTTAAATGCTTTTTCCTTCGTTTTTTATTTTACATAGCGTTTTTCGCTAGATCCGTTTCCTATTATTACCCCTCTTCAGTTGTTTCCTTGCTTGCTCTGCTCGTTTGTTCCCCTTGTCTGTCTCGAGCTCCGGCCGCCATTTCCTTTGCTTTCTTTTTCCCCTACGTCACGGGACTCATTTTCCCGCCTCCTTCTAGGTTCCCCTTCACTCACAATCTCCCGCCTCCTTCATTACCTCACTCGGTTAGCCTTGATAAGACTCTGACAGTTTTTTCTGCTGAACAATTTTATTTTGACTAGCAACAATTGTTTCTTTATTTGTTCTTTAAACTGTTGTATATTTAATTCAATCGTTTAGTGATTTAAGGATCTTTTTGACTAGTTTATTTGGTTTAAAATTTTTACTTTAGTTGTGTTCTTTATATAATTTTAAATAATATCTTTGAGATTATTTTACAGTTGTTTATTATATATTTAATTTTTTTTTTTTAATTTAAAATGTCTCAAGATACATCTCCATATTTAAATGAAACAAATTTAAGTAATATTATTTTATCTATGGAGAAATTTAAACAGCAAATGTCTGAACAGATGCAAAGTGTTATTGCTACAGTTAATAGTTCTCAGTCTGCTGTTCACAAAAAGACATCTAAGAAAAGAAAACATTATACATAAACCTTTACCTAAAAAATCTAAAAGACAATTAAAGTCTGTTTTACGTCTGCCTGGTTCAGACAATAAAGATTCTACATTACAAAAACGTGATGATATTTCTAACTCAGAATCTGATTCTGAAACTGCTTCTCAATTTCAGAAAATAATTGATTACAGAAAACATGTAGACTTAGTTTCTACAACTGAGTCAAATGACTCCTATGATTTTTCTGATGAAGAATTTAAGAATGATGATAAGGATGATAATAATGATGATAATAATGATGATAATAATTTTACAGATATTATTGATTCTTCTTCTGAAGAAGAATCTAAAAAGAAAAAGAAAAACATTTCTAATTTTCCTAAACCTAAACTCATTGATAATAAAGGAGATTTATTTACTGATCCTGATGAACTCCAACATCCTAGATCCTCCCAATGGAGACCATCTAAACGTGTTGCAAAGTTTCTAGATTATTATATCAGGAAACCATTATCTAAGAAAACAAAATCTACTCTGAAGGCAGAATTTCCTAGGCCTGACCTTCCTCATAATACTCATTTAACACCTGAAATTGATGTAAATTTATTAAAATGTATTGGTTCTAAAGATTTTAATTTGAGAAAAGGTCCTGACCGTTATTTAAAAGCATGCCAAGATAAACTACTTGATGTTCTAGGACCTGTAACAAAATTGTTTGAAATCTCTGAAGAGGCTATTTCTGTAGACTCACAAGTTGATCCTTACATTTTAAGAGAATGGATTCAGAGAGTTGTTTATTTATTAGGTGACGCTAACACGTCTTTAGCCTCCCAATGTAGACGCATTGTTTTAAGACGTTTTTGATCCTAAAATTTCTGACTTCGCCTTAACTGAGATGGGCCCTAAAGCTAATGGGTTACTTTTTGGTGACGCTTGACTGAAAGAACTGGGTCATTATGTTAATAGTTTTAATTCTCTTAACAAAATTAAAATGGGTACTAGAAAAATATTTTATCTTCAGCAAAATAGAATTTTTGACAGGGCTGGGAAAGGCAGGGGCCGCTTTCCCAGCCGTACCCCAGCAATCTCCCGGTCCTATCTTCAAAACATGCCCTCTCCAGCAACTTCCCATTCATATTTCTTCCCATCAAGGAACAGACAATGGGCAAATCGGAACTTCAGAAACAGATCATCCCGCAGAACTTTCTCAGGTAAGTTCTCACATCTCTATACTCACTCCTTTTTCCCAAAAAAGAATAGGAGGAAGATTAGCCCTTTTTATTCAAAATTGGCACCTTATTACTTCAGACCCTTGGGTTCTACAGACAATTACAGGTCTTCATTTAATTTTCACTTCCCCTCCGATTCAAACATTTCTTCCAAATCCAATAACATTTTCCCAATTAGATTTGTCCCTTTTGAATCTAGAACTACAAGACCTCTTAGAAAAAGAATCAATAGAAAAAGTATCTTTCCCTTCAAACTACTTCATCAGCAATATGTTTCTGGTGAAGAAGAAACAAGGATCTTTTCAACCTGTAATAAATTTAAGAGATTTAAATTGTTTTCTAGAATACAATCACTTCAAAATGGAGGGTATTCATCTTCTCAGAGATTGTCTTCTAGATTTCGATTGGTTGGTTCGCCTAGATTTAAAAGATGCTTATCTAACCATTCCTATTCATCCAGACTTCAGAAATTATCTTCGCTTCCTTTGGAAAGATTGTGTTTGGCAATTTTCTTGTCTCCCTTTTGGTCTTTCTTCAGCTCCTTGGGCTTTTACGAAAGTTTTAAAACCTGTTGTAGCTTGGTTGAGAACAAGAGGTGTTCGTCTAATTATTTATTTAGACGATATTCTTTTACTCCACCAAGATTATTCTCAACTTCTAGATCATTTACACCTCACTATTTCTCTCCTTCAGAACTTAGGTTTTATCATAAATTTAAAAAAATCTGTTCTTATTCCTTCCCAGAATCTTATTTTCTTAGGTTTTCATATCAATACTCAATCTGCTACATTGAGTCTTCCATTAGAAAAAATAAAGAAAATAAAGAAAGAAATTATGTATCTTCTCAAAAGAGATCTTTTTCCCATTCGCTTTCTTGCTCGAATTAAAGGACTTTTGTCAGCTTCAATTCAAGCTATTTTCCCAGCTCCTCTTCATTACAGAGCTCTTCAAAGATTGAAGATTCAATATCTTCGTCAAGGTTTCTCCTATTTCCACAAAATCTCTTTGTCAGAGGAAGCCAGAATAGAATTACAATGGTGGCTTGCAAACATAGAAGCATGGAATGGCAAAGCAATTTTTGGGAAATCACCAGACATTATTTTGGAATCGGATGCAAGCAAATCAGGTTGGGGTGTAAGATGCGGCCCTCATATTACAGGAGGAAAATGGTCTTGGCCAGAGAAGAATCTTCATATCAATTGTCTAGAACTTTTAGCAGGCTCTTTTGCAGTTCAAAGTTTTGAAAAAAAACAATCAACCAATTTCAATTCTCCTTCGGATGGACAATATTTCAGCAGTCAAATATGTCAATCGTTTAGGAGGTACAACTTCAAAGATTTTATCCAATCTTACCAAGGATTTTATTCATCTATGTCTTTCTCAAAATATTTTTCTGCAAGCAGAATATTTACCAGGTCTCAACAATCAAGCTGCAGATTGGGGTTCTCGATATTTATCGGATGCCAGCGACTGGAAATTGAACAGAAATATTTTCCTTATTTTACAATCTCTGAGAGGTTTTTTTTTCTATAGATCTTTTTGCCTCTCGTCTGAATTTTCAAATTCTTCCCTTTTTCAGTTGGAGACCAGATCCCAAAGCATTAGCAACAGACGCCTTCCTGCAACACTGGCCAGTCAAAGGAGCTTATGCATTTCCACCTTTTTAGATGATTCCTCGAACAATCTCATTTGTGAAAAGGAATCTATTATCTCTCCTTCTAATAACTCCTTGGTGGCCAACCCAATCTTGGTTCCCTTCTCTTCTGGAGATGTCTTTCCTTCCTCCAATATTAATTCCTCTTCAACAAGACCTCCTCACAAATCCCATAGGAGAGTTTCACAAACTAATTCTTCTAGGTTCCCTTCAACTTATTGCTTGGAACATTTCAGGGGATCCTGGTCCTCCGATGGTCTTTCGTCAGGAGCTAAACTCCTCCTTCAAGAGTCTTGGGCACCAGGAACCAAAAAATGTTATCTTTCCTCCTGGTCTAAATGGTCTAGCTGGTGTAATATCAGGAGTCTGTATCCCTTTTCAGCCCCTTTAAATGAAGTCATTAATTATCTCACTTCTTTATTTGAGGCTGGTTTGGCTTACAGATCAATTAATGTTGCACGTTCTGCTATTTAAGCTGGACATGAACTTCTTCATAATACTCCTATAGGTCAACATGTTACTATATGTAAACTTCTGAAGGCTATTAGAGTTAAAAAACCTCCAGTACCAAGATACAAATATTTTTGGGATGTAGACTTAGTTATAAAACAGCTTACATGTAAATTAGCTACATTATTATGTCTTTTATCATGTAAAAGAATTTCAGATGTTAGAGCTATAGATTATGATGCAAAGATGTTTTCTCCTCATGGTGTCATTTTCTCCTTGTCTAGACGTACTAAAACTTTATCCTCTTCTATATTTTACCCTTATTTCTATGAACAGCCTAAACTTTGTGTTGTATCTTGTTTAAAAATCTATGAATCTAAAACTATTTCTCTTCGAAATTCTTCTTCTAGTCAACTTTTGATTTCTTTTTCTCTTCCTCACTCTCCTGTTTCCTCTACTACTATTAGTAGGTGGGTTAAATGGATTATGATGCAAGCTGGTGTGGATACATTTTTTACTTCTCATTCAGTTAGAGGAGCCTCAGCTTCTAAAGCTTTCTCAAAATCTGCTTCTTTACAAGATATTTTGAATGCAGCAGATTGGTCCTCTGATTCTGTTTTTCGTCAATTTTATTTTAAACCTATTTCTTCAATTCCACACCACCTGGTATCTTAATTTTTTGTTTGCTTTAAACTAGCAAAATATGAAGTCTCTGTCCTTGTGATAAAATTCCGATTATCCTAATATTATGACGGAATAATCTAGATTTTATTAAAGAGACAGAGACGAATATTTTCCCACCTCTTTCATTGTTTATTATTATTCCCTCCCTATATATTTTATATTTATTATTTAATAATTTTTATATATATTTTCAGCTCCACCTTCTTCAACTCCAGGAATTTAAGAGAGAAGACTCTATAAATTTCTCTTCGGATTTTCTGAATTCACCAATTCCAAAGTTGTCTTCAAGATCAAGTTTGACTAACCCGTTCATTCCACGAGGGATTCGTTTGGCCTTGTCATTGTTGTATTTTTTCAGCATGTGTTGCATTTTTTCAGAATTTTGTTTCTTCATCACATCAAACAGAAAAGAGGATGTTTAACTGTCTACTTTGACTATTTATACCTATTACTGTTTACTGGACATTCAAATACTGTCCTATGTTATCCTATTCTCATTGGATGTTATTTATGTTTTTTCTTTTAAATTATGGCAGTTTATATGTTATACTTTGAAAAGCTGTTAAGCAGTAAAGAAAAGTTATAAGCAAAATATTCGTCTCTGTCTCTTTAATAAAATCTAGATTATTCCGTCATAATATTAGGATAATCGGAATTAAGACCATGTCCTATACGAACGGTTGAACTTGTGAGTCTAGCCCTATATACTCTAAGACATATGTACTTCTTTTAAATCTCTTTTCCTTTTAATTGTTTCGGCACTGCAATAGCCTTACTGGTAGGGGTGTTAACATACCTTTAAACTCTAGAATCCTACGGTACACTAATTTTTACAAAAATAAAGTCACATTTCTTCCCTAAATAACACATATATTGTACAAAATTTCTGAGGTTCAGTTAGGGAGGTCCACAAGTGGCCTCCTACCCTAGAGGTACCCTTCTGTTACTGTTTATTGTTTTTTGCAATGAGATCCAAGAGTGGCCTCCTAGATGATTTAGAGGGTTTACATTTTTTTGTTGGCATGTTACTGAATTGCTCTCCTTTTATTATTTCTTTTTGCAGCAATAGTATATATTATCTGCTTTATATGCTAGAGGTAGCGTTTAATGTTTACCACAGAGGTGACTCCTATGTCTAACTCATACAATGTACCCTGTTACAAGCAATTGTTGAACTGTATTGTATACTGCTGCATTCCCTTGTTTGTATGCCATACTTATACCTCAATAAAAAATATTAAAAAAAAAAATTACAAAATTACCTGTAAAATAAATCCTAACCTAAGTTACAAATACACCTAACACTACACTATCAATAAATTAATTAAATACATTAAATACAATTATCTAAAATAAAATACAATTAAATAAACTAAACTATATTACAAAAACAAACACTAAATTACAAAAAATAAAAAAATATTTCAAGAATTTTAATCTAATTACACCTAATCTAAGCCCCCTAATAAAATAAAAAGCCCCCAAAATAATAAAATTCCCTATCCTAAACTAAATTACAAAGTAATCAGCACTTTTACCAGCCCTTAAAATGGCTTTTTGCGGGGCATTGCCCCAAAGTAATCAGCTCTTTTACCTGTAAAAAAACAAATACCCCCCCCAACATTACAACCACACACCCCTACTCTAAAACCCACCCGATCCCCCCTTAAAAAAACCGAACACTACCCCATTGAAGTTCACCCTACCTTGAGCCGTGTTCACCCAGCCGGGCACCGATGGGCCAGAAGAGGACATCCGGGCCGGCAGAAGTCTTCATCCAATCAGGGCAGAAGAGGTCCTCCATCCAGCAGAAGTCTTCATCCAAGCGACATCTTCTATCTTCAATCTATCAGAGTGGAGCAGGTCCATCTTCTATACAGCCAACGCGGAGCCATCCTCTTCTTCTGATGTCCTAACGAAGAATGACGGTTCCTTTAAATGACGTCATCCAAGATGGCGTCCCTCGAATTCCGATTGGCAGATAGGATCAGCCAATTGGAATTAAGGTAGGAAAATCCCTATTGCTTGATTTAATCAGCCAATCGGATTGAAGTTCAATCCGATTGGCTGCTTGGATCAGCCAATAGAATGCGAGGTCAATTCTATTGGCTGATCAAATCAGCCAATCGGATTGAACTTCAATCTGATTGGCTGATTAAATCAACCAATAGGAATTTTCCTACCTTAATTCCGATTGGCTAATAGAATCCTATCAGCCAATCGGAATTCGAGCAACGCTATCTTGGATGACGTCATTTAAAGGAACCGTCATTCTTCGTTAGGACATCGGAAGAAGAGGATGGTTCCACGTCGGCTGTATAGAATATGGACCCGCTCCGCTCCGATTGATTGAAGATAGAAGATGCCGCTTGGATGAAGACTTCTGCTGGACGGAGGACCTCTTCTGCCCCGATCGGATGAAGACTTCTGCTGGTCCGGATGTTCTCTTCTGGCCCATCGGTGCCCGGCTGGGTGAACACGGTTCAAGGTAGCGTGATCTTCAATGGAGTAGTGTTCGGTTTTTTAAGGGGGGATCGGGTGGGTTTTAGAGTAGGGGTGTGTGGGTGGTGGGTTGTAATGTTGGGGGGGTATTGTATTTGTTTTTTTTACAGGTAAAAGAGCTGATTACTTTGGGGCAATGCCCCGCAAAAAGCCTTTTTAAGGGCTGGTAAAAGCGCTGATTACTTTGTAATTTAGATTAGGATAGGGAATTTTATTATTTTGGGGGGCTTTTTTTTTTATTAGGGGGCTTAGATTAGGTGTAATTAGATTAAAATTCTTGTAATATTTTTTTTAATTTAGTGGGGTTTTTTTTGTAATATAGTTTAGTTTATTTAATTGTATTTTATTTTAGATAATTGTATTTAATGTATTTAATTAATTTATTGATAGTGTAGTGTTAGGTGTATTTGTAACTTAGGTTAGGATCTATTTTACAGGTAATTTTGTAATTATTTTAACTAGGTAGCTATTAAATAGTTATTAACTATTTAATATCTATTGTACCTAGTTAAAATAAATACAAAGATGCCTGTAAAATAAATATAAATCCTAAAATAGCTACAATGTAACTATTAGTTATATTGTAGCTATATTAGGGTTTATTTTACAGGTAAGTATTTACTTTTAAATAGGATTAATTTATTTAATTATAGTAATTTTATTTAGATTTATTTAAATTATATTTAACTTTGGGGGGTGTTAGGGTTAGGGTTAGACTTATTTTTAGGGGTTAATAACTTTATTATAGTAGCGGCGACGTTGGGTGCTGGAGATAAGGGGTTAATAATTGTAGGTAGGTGGCGGCGACATTGGGGGGGGCAGATTAGGGGTTAATAAAATTTACTATAGTGTTTGCGAGGCGGGAGTGCGGCGGTTTAGGGGTTAATACATTTATTATAGTGGTTAATAAGTGTAGTTAGGTGGCGGCGACGTTGGGGCATGGGGGTTAATAAATATAACGTAGGGTTCGGCGATGTTGGGGGCAGTAGATTAGGGGTTCATAGGGATAATGTAGGTGGCGGCGGTGTCCGGAGTGGCAGATTAGGGGTTAATAATATAATGTAGGTGTCGGCGATAGCGGGGGTGGCAGATTAGGGGTTAATAAGTGTAAGATTAGGGGTGTTTAGACTCGGGGTTCATGTTAGGGTGTTAGACATAACGTTTATTTCCCCATAGGAAACAATGGGGCTGCGTTAGAAGCTGGACGCTGCTTTTTGCAGGTGTTAGGTTTTTTCCAGCCAGCTCAGCCCCATGTGCACAAGCACGTTTAAGCCAGCTTACCGCTGACTTAAGCAACGCTGGTATTACAGGTAGAAGTGGAGCTAAATTTGCTCAACGCTCACTTTTATGAGGCTAACGCAGCCATTCAGAAAACTTGTAATACCAGCGTTGGCTTCAGTGAGCGCTGGAAAAAAAAGCCTCGTTAGCACCGCACGGCTTTACAGACAAAACTTGAAATCTAGGCGAAAATGTTTTATAATTTCTGAACCCAAACAGGGTTATACTAAGTTTATCCGAATAGTTTAAGCATAAATTAATATCTAATTAAGATCATGTGCTTAGCTCATTTGTGAACACATTTCACTTGTGACTCAAATAGCCAAGTTAATTTCCTATTTTAGAAAAACTCTTTGTTTTATCCAGTTTAAACAATAACAATTTAAGAATTAAGATGTTTGTTATAATGGAAAATATAAAATGTATGTGTAGCCAGACTTTAATTAATTCCTGAGGTACAGTAAGTTTCAGAGGCATATAAAATTATGCTTTATTGCATGTTCTATTATCAGCAATGACTTTCTGCATATGTGCTCAATATGCACATAATCCAATAGTTAGAAATGTAATGTTGTAGAAAACAATGTAAAATTATTATTTGTGCTTTTCATTAGAAAATTATCCTAAGAAAGCCATGATTAGCTTTTCACAATATCATCACAGACTGAAAAGCAAACAGTGAATTTCCAATTTCCCAATGTAAACCAAAGATGTATTTTTAAATCTGAATTCAGATTTGATGTGTCCCTAGAATGACAGCTGGGAATCATAACACTACACAGTCTTTTTTAGAAAAATATCATCATCAAGCAGATTTTTTCATGCAAAAGATCTAGTCACATTCATCTCTGTAAAATAACTATTCAACTTAAAGGGACAGTACACTGTAAAATTGTTTTTCCATAAATGTATTTTAAAGGACTTGTTATACCAACTGCAGAGTATAAAATATTTGAGAAATTGCATTTTCGGGTTTATTTGTGTATCTGAAGTAGCTGGTTTTGTGCTTTGAAACCACAGCCTATTACAATGGGTTGAGCTTCAGGTAATATCAGACCTCATTATGTTATCACTTTTATGTACACAGACTTGGTTCCTTATCTTATATTTGTCTGGAACACCAAAGCTCAATACATAGAGAGAACAATGGAAAATTATCATTTTATTACTTAACTATCCTGCATCCCACTGGGACTGTAATCTCTTCTGCTGGCTGTGTTTACTTAGGCTTGTCAATAGCATATACGCCAGTATCAAAACTTTCAGTATAGGTTGGGAAACCACAAGCTAAATCATCTATTTCAAATGCTGAAATATGAGTAAAGGAGCTACTTGCAACCAATTTAATACACTCTAGCAGGTAAAAAGGATCATTGGGAATAATTTAAAGGGGAGAAAGTTTTTGGGTGAACTGTCCCTTTAACCAGTAATACAAGGGGAACAAAAACAAGCTAACAAAATAATAAAAAAAAGTATTTATTTTACCCAGCACATTACTTATTGGTACATCCATATTTTTTATTTCAAAGGCAGATTATTGAATAATTGAAGTTTAAAATTGTTTATTTACCCAAGAATTATGAGATATAATTAATATGGGATATAAAGTATAACATACGGAGCCCCAGAGGTGTCACACAAGATTTTTTCTATAAATCGTGAGCACATTTTGCTAAATCGTGAGCACATTTTGCTAAATCGTGCGCACAATTTATTATATTGTGCGCACAATTAAGCTATATATCGTGTGCACAATTTTAGTTAAATTGTGCTCACAATTTAGCTAAATTGTGCGCACGATTTAGCTAAATTGTGAGCACGATTTATAATAAATTATAATCATGCTATTCCACTTTAAAGTGAAGGTAAAGTATTCTGCAACTGAAAGCAGTATTGTGTTAATTGGTCAAAATATAGCAAGATCGCTAAGTTTTTAGGACATATTTCTATATATATAAATATAAAATAAATACTTTATCTTTACGTCTCCGGCCGATTAAAGCTCCTCCTTCCAGTAATTTCCTGCTTTCTTGGTGTATTACGTATAGAGCGTTGCCACCCGCTCTATACGTATGGTAAATGCGCGACTAAAAACTATTACCACTTGAAGCGAAGTGTATCTAACGCATGCGCAGAACGAATAGTAATACAGTGACGTCAAATGACGGCCGCCTAACGGCCAGACAGATAATTGGCTAATAGAACAACGTGACCTGGCTGCCAAAAAAAAAAAAAATATACGGGCAGATTACAGAACGAGGAGAATAGAGTTAGAAAAAGTGGATAAATTGGTAAATATAGATTTTTAATGAAATTGATGAATTAAACTACCATTATTTTTTAGGCTATTTACATTTGAAAAGATCGAAAGATGCTAACTTTACCTTCACTTTAAGCATGAATCCTCCCACTTACAGCACCAGCTAATATTAGTTTCAGTTTCAGTTCAGTCAGTGTTAGGATCAATACAGACAGATTGGTAAGTGTGGACCTCAGCTTCAGTCCATGTTAGCATTATGTTATGTGACAAACAGTACATTTAGTATTGCAATGCTCACAAAGTATATTTATCCTTTCACAACACAATGCAAATATATTCAAATTATTGGAGGTGAAATAGGTGTAAATTATATTATATTGAAAGTATATATTGAACAGAAGAAATGAGTTAATTTTTCAGGTTAAAAACTGGTTTCTCAAAACAAAATAGTTGTGCTCCCTGTAAAAAATCATGAATTCTACAATTTCAAATACATATTTTTCTGTAATTTCTTTATAAAATATTGTCACATTCTTCTGTCCTTTTTAAGCAGGAAATTCGTTTTTTATTAATACTACCTAAAGAAAAAAATGGCAGTGAGAACTGTACACATTTTCATAATGCTCTGTGCACGATAGAATCATGGAAGTCTGTGTTATTGTACACACAATGTTGTACATTGCAAAGCTTATCCAATATATAGGGATTATAATATCTGTCTGAGTACAGTGTAAAGTTTAAAGGGACAGTCTACGTCAAATGTTTTATTGTGTAAAAAGATAGTGCCTTTACTACCCATTCCCCCGCTTTTCACAACTAACATTGCTATATTAATATAATTTATAAGAACTAAAATCAATAGCATTTTATAAGTTTTTCACAGCAAGACAAAAGCTAGTTAATGTGTACCATATAGATCAGGGTTCTTCAAACCACAGGTCGGGACCCATTACTGGTACATGTGTGGTACATGTGTACTTGGTCGCAACTTGTGTGTGTGGTGTAGGAGTGTGTGTGGTGCATTGTATGAGATTGTGTGTGTGCTAAGCGTGTGTTGTGTATGAGAGTGTGTGGGGTGTGTGTTATATGAGAGTGTGTGTGGTATGTGTGTTGTATGAGTGTGTGTGTGGTATGTGTATAATATGAAAGTGTGTGTGTTATATGAAAGTGTGTGTGTGTTGTATGAGAGAGTATGTGTTATATGAAAGTGTGTATATGTGTGTGTGTTGCAAGAGAGTGTATGGGGTGAGTGTGTGTTATATGAAAGTGTGTGTGTATGTGTGTGTTGTAAGAGAGTGTATGGGGTGAGTGTGTATTATATAAAAGTGTGTGTGTTGTATGAGAGTGTGTGTGGTATGTGTGTTACATGAAAATGTGTGTTGTATGAAAGTGTGTTTGTGTGTGTTGTATGATTGTGTGTGTTATATGAGTGTGTGGTGTGTGTGTTGTATGAGAGTGTGTGGTGTGTGTGTTGTATGATTGTGTGTGTGTTGTATGAGAGTGTGGTGTGTGTGTTGTATGATTGTGTGTGTGTTGTATGAGAGTGTGTTTGTGTGTGTTGTATGATTGTGTGTGTGTTGTATGAGTGTGTGGTGTGTGTGTTGTATGAGAGTGTGTGTTATTACGTTTTACAACGCTTTGAAATTTGACTACAATCAGGAAAAAGCATGCACATATTTTAGTCTGTTTGCCAAAAATTGCAGCTATCCTGTTGTTTATTTCTTAAGAAATGTTCAGACCAAGTCTAAAAATTGGGTCCCAAAAGGTATGTAGTATTATGGCACTGGGTCTTGGGGTGAAAAGTTTGAAGAACCCTGATATAGATAACACTGAGCTGACTCTCGTTGAATTGTGAGTGATCACCGATTGGCTAAATACAAGTATGCACACACCTCTGAGATAAGGGGGATTGGTTCAAAGCCTTAGATACAAGGTAATCACAGATTATTTAGCATTGTATTGTGAAAGGATAACTATGCTTTAATTGCAATACTAATTGTACTGTTTGTCACATAACATAATGCTAACATTGGGCTTTTAGAAATCAATGTGACTGAAGCTGAGGTGCACAGTTACTTACAAAAAAGATCACGCTATGGGGACATGACGGCATGATTTTTTGTATGAGTGGAATCAGTGCTGCGTTATGGTCTCCATTGATTTTGGACTCCAACTCCATTGCCGTTTATGTTAATGTATCATTTCTTATACACTAGTCTAATTTCTGGCAGAGTGGACTGGTGATATAACTAGTATTGACCTATTTTGGCTCACCGCTACTCTAATAAATTTTTTAACCCCTAAAGCTAATTTTAACCCTAACCCTAACACCCCCCTAAGTTAAATATACTTTTATTCTAACAAAATAAATTAACTCTTATTAAATAAATTATTCCTATTTAAAGCTAAATACTTACCTGTAAAATAAACCCTAATATAGCTACAACATAAATTATAATTATATTATAGCTATTTTAGGATTAATATTTATTTTACAGGCAACTTTGTATTTATTTTAACCAGGTACAATAGCTATTAAATAGTTAAGAACTATTTAATAGCTAAAATAGTTAAAATAATTACAAAATTACCTGTAAAATAAATCCTAACCTAAGTTACAATTAAACCTAACACTACACTATCAATAAATTAATTAAATAAACTACCTACAATTATCTACAATTAAACCTAACACTACACTATCAATAAATTAATTAAATACAATACCTACAATTATCTACAATTAAACCTAACACTACACTATCAATAAATTAATTAAATACAATACCTACAATTATCTACAATTAAACCTAACACTACACTATCAATAAATTATTTAAATACAATTCCTACAAGTAAATACAATTAAATAAACTAACTAAAGTACAAAAACTAAAAAAGAACTAAGTTACAAAAAATAAAAAAATATTTACAAACATTAGAAAAAAATTACAACAATTTTAAACTAATTACACCTACTCTAAGCCCCCTAATAAAATAACAAAGACCCCCAAAATAAAAAAATGCCCTACCCTATTCTAAATTACAAAAGTTCAAAGCTCTTTTACTTTACCAGCCCTGAACAGGGCCCTTTGCAGGGCATGCCCCAAAGAATTCAGCTCTTTTGCCTGTAAAAAAAACGTACAATACCCCCCCAACATTACAACCCACCACCCACATACCCCTAATCTAACCCAAACCCCCCTTAAATAAACCTAACACTAAGCCCCTGAAGATCTTCCTACCTTATCTTCACCATACCAGGTTCACCGATCGGTCCTCGGAAGTCTTGATCCAAGCCCAAGCGGGGGGCTGAAGAGTGACGTCCATCCTCGGGCTGAAGTCTGGATCCAAGCGGCGGCTGAAGAAATCCATCATCGGCTGAAGTCGGAAGTCCATCATCGAGATGAAGTCTTCTATCAAGCCGCATCTTCAATCTTCTTTCTTCTGGAGCGGAGCGGAGCCATCTTCTTTCCAACCGACGCGGAACATCCTCTTCAACCGACGCCTACTCGCCGAATGACGGTTCCTTTAAATGACGTCATCCAAGATGGCGTCCCTCGAATTCCGATTGGCTGATAGGATTCTATCAGCCAATCGGAATTAAGGTAGGAATATTCAGAATCAGAATCAAGTTCAATCCGATTGGCTGATCCAATCAGCCAATCAGATTGAGCTTGCATTCTATTGGCTGATTGGAACAGCCAATAGAATGCGAGCTCAATCTGATTGGCTGATTGGATCAGCCAATCGGATTGAACTTGATTCTGATTGGCTGATTCCATCAGCCAATCAGAATATTCCTACCTTAATTCCGATTGGCTGATAGAATCCTATCAGCCAATCGGAATTTGAGGGACGCCATCTTGGATGACGTCATTTAAAGGAACCGTCATTCGGCGAGTAGGCGTCGGTTGAAGAGGATGTTCCGCGTCGGTTGGAAAGAAGATGGCTCCGCTCCGCTCCAGAAGATAGAAGATTGAAGATGCGGCTTGATAGAAGACTTCATCCCGATGATGGACTTCCGACTTCAGCCGATGATGGATTTCTTCAGCCGCCGCTTGGATCCAGACTTCAGCCCGAGGATGGACGTCACTCTTCAGCCCCCCGCTTGGGCTTGGATCAAGACTTCCGAGGACCGATCGGTGAACCTGGTATGGTGAAGATAAGGTAGGAAGATCTTCAGGGGCTTAGTGTTAGGTTTATTTAAGGGGGGTTTGGGTTAGATTAGGGGTATGTGGGTGGTGGGTTGTAATGTTTGGGGGGGTATTGTATGTTTTTTTTTACAGGCAAAAGAGCTGAATTCTTTGGGGCATGCCCCACAAAGGGCCCTGTTCAGGGCTGGTAAGGTAAAAGAGCTTTGAACTTTTGTAATTTAGAATAGGGTAGGGCATTTTTTTATTTTGGGGGTCTTTGTTAATTTATTAGGGGGATTAGAGTAGGTGTAATTAGTTTAAAATTGTTGTAATTTTTTTCTAATGTTTGTAAATATTTTTTTATTTTTTGTAACTTAGTTCTTTTTTATTTTTTGTACTTTAGTTAGTTTATTTAATTGTATTTATTTGTAGGAATTGTATTTAATTTATTTATTGCTGTTTTGCTATATTGCTATTTATTGTAGTGTTAGGTTTAATTGTAGATAATTGTAGGTAGTTTATTTAATTAATTTATTGATAGTGTAGTGTTAGGTTTAATTGTAACTTAGGTTAGGATTTATTTTACAGGTAATTTTGTAATTATTTTAACTATTTTAGCTATTAAATAGTTCTTAACTATTTAATAGCTATTGTACCTGGTTAAAATAAATACAAAGTTGCCTGTAAAATAAATATAAATCCTAAAATAGCTATAATATAATTATAATTTATGTTGTAGCTATATTAGGGTTTATTTTACAGGTAAGTATTTAGATTTAAATAGGAATAATTTATTTAATAAGAGTTAAAAAATTAGAGTAGCGGTGAGCTCCGATCGGCAGATTAGGTGTTAATACTTGAAGTTAGGTGTCGGTGATGTTAGGGAGGGCAGATTAGGGGTTAATACTATTTATTATAGGGTTATTGAGGCGGGAGTGAGGCGGATTAGGGGTTAATAACTTTATTATAGTAGCGGTGCGATCCGCTCGGCAGATTAGGGGTTAATAAGTGTAGGCAGGTAGAGGCGACGTTGAGGGGGGCAGATTAGGGGTTAATTAATATAATATAGGGGTCGGCGGTGTTAGGGGCAGCAGATTAGGGGTACATAGCTATAATGTAGCTGGCGGCGGCGTGCGGATGGCAGATTAGGGGTTAATAATAATATGCAGGGGTCAGCGATAGCGGGTGCAGCAGATTAGGGGTTAATAAATATAATATAGGGGTCGGCGGTGTTAGGGGCAGCAGATTAGGGGTACATAGGGATAACGTAGTTGGCGGCAGTGTACGGAGCGGAAGATTAGGGGTTAAATTTTTTTAATAGAGTGGCGGCGATGTGGGGGGGCCTCGGTTTAGGGGTACATAGGTAATTTATGGGTGTTAGTGTACTTTAGAGCACAGTAGTTAAGAGCTTTATAAACCGGCGTTAGCCCAGAAAGCTCTTAACTACTGACTTTTTTCAGCGGCTGGAGTCTTGTCGTTAGATTTCTAACGCTCACTTCAGACACGACTCTAAATACCGGACTTAGAAAGATCCCATTGAAAAGATAGGATACGCAATTGACGTAAGGGGATCTGCGGTATGGAAAAGTCGCGGAAAGTGAGCGTTAGACCCTTTCCTGACTGATTCCAAATACCGGCGGTAGCCTAAAACCAGCGTTAGGAGCCTCTAACGCTGGTTTTGACGGCTACCGCCAAACTCTAAATCTAGGCCCAAGCTTCTTTTAAGTACATTTAAGAAGATTAGCCCTTGAGGAACAGACATCTGCAAGTTATACATACCACTTCAGCCTAACAACCTAGAAAAGACAAGGTGCGCAGCAGATGTCATGTACTGGCCTATATCCTCATCCGCCACTCCGACTGTCCTGAATTAGAGTCAGGTTAAGCAGCCATATGGATTATGCGCTGAAAGAATAATCTAAGCTATCGCTAACCTGCAGAGTACAAAGGTAACAGATATATTAAAGGCACACTAATTCCAATTTCTACCAGATATTTTGAAGCTAGGTATAGTACTTATACCAGAGATCACTTGAGAATACTATGGAGACAGTGGACTTCATTGTGGCTGAACTTAGTAAAATCCTGGACGCATTTCAAACAGAATTCATAGAGAAGCTATAGTCGTTAAATGAGGTGCTCTGGAGTTTTAGCCTTTAAGTGTTTATTTATGTACAGATATAGATTCCTATGTTTAGCATTATTTTAAAAATTCTCTATTTTATTTGTATAACTAACCTAGTATATATCTCGCATGTCCTCATAAATTCATAATAGCATGTTATATACCGTGTATGTTGGAACAATGACGTTTGCTCACTATATTATACTAGGACATAGCCTACAGAGGAAATTCATTTTATTTCAGGGTAGTAAACAGAATCCACTCCTGCTACTTATCCATTAGAATATTGGCTCCGCTGCTAGCGGCCGTAGCGGCGGGACTATATGACCTGATAAGCTTAAATGACTGTACCAGCATGCAAATGGTTTTCTGCCTAGGTAGATGAGTATTTCTTCCATGTGGATTATATAGTTATTTATAATCAGTTGAAGATAGATACATATGTTAAATAGCTTATTGCTAGCCCTCTGAGATATTGTTCATAGGATAAGGTTAATATTTTCAGATTATAAGCAGCATTGAATGCCCTCAGAGACAGGATGACTCTTAGCATATATATTTTACTTATTTACTTTGTTGATATCCACGTTACATATTCGCCTAGAGTTTTATCATTTTCTTGAGTGCGTATCTTTTCTGATCCACTACACTACGCTGTCTCCAGCCATTTTAATATGTGTGCATATCACAAGTACTTCTACAGTTAATACGTGAACCAAATAAATAACCAGTGCATGCTTAGCCATGACACATTAGCTTAGTCCAATGGTAAATATCTGTTACCTATATTATAATAGAAAATGAAAAGAGGTTCCCTTCTGAGACCCAAGAGTGGTCTTCTTTTGATCAAGATTGCCTTCCGCGGCTTTGTATTTCCCATATTAGAGATCTATGAGTGGCCTCATACACCAATGCAGAGGTATATTGCTAGAAAGGCAGCCGATAGATATACATATATTCTCTTAAAAGAGTTGACATATAAAACTATAATGTATCATTTCTTTTCATAGTGGTTATATGTTTTGCAATATATTTTCTGTGTATTGTATACTGATATAGATGTGTTTGTATGCCTCGAACTGAACCTCAATAAAAAATAATAATTATTATAATCATGCTATTCCACCTTAAAGGGACATTATCCACTACTTTTTTCTTTGCATAACTGTTTTGTAGATGATCCATTTATACAGTCCACCTTGGAGTTTTTTTTGTAACAATGTATAGTTTTGCTTATTTTTATTAACATTGTGCTGGTTTCAGACTACTACCCAAGCCTCAAAGTGTCAGATGTATATGTGCATTTACAGATCACTGCTGGCTCCTGTTTGCCTAATCTGTCTTTTCATATGCAGAGAAGGGGTGGGAGAGTATCTGCACCCAGCCCCTTTCACTGGGTGTTCCAGCTAATTTTCTCAACAGTGCTAAATTTGGAGCTTCTAAGTTTTTAAAAGGTTTTATACTTGATTTTTAGATCAGTATCTGTGCATATTGTTCTTTATAGTAGTGTCTATTACATGCAGTTATAAGAAAATTGGTGTATACTGTCACTTTAAGCATGAATTTTCCCCCTTACAGATCAGCCTGCTCCTCCCCTAGCTAGTCATGTTTTTATTACCTATCTACAGGAGGAGGAGCTCCCGCCCACCAGCTACTAGTACTTTCAGTTCAGTTCAGTGTGTCAGTAGAGATGGGAGGTCTTATTCAACTTGATGAATCAGTTCATTTTGGACAGTTTGTTTAACTGAACCAGTTCATGAACCAATTAATCAGTTCACTTGTTGGGCACGTGATGCATGAGGGACGAGCCTTAGATTCTCCTATTACAGATGCTCCACCAATCCGATTCCTGACTCCTGAATCACTGTCCGACTCGTCCTAAAACACAATGCAATGTTACATCTATTTCTTACTCATATCATATGGATAACCAGTCTTTTGTTGTATATGAAAAACCAAGGCAAATACATACAATATGGTGCATACAACAGAGTATTTCTGCATATATTGTGTGGGTTCCAACCCAGTGCATAGAACAGAGTATGCTGCATTTTGTATGGTTGTATTTGCCTAATAGTTGCATATCTGACAAAAGACTGGTTATCCATGATCATACACAAGGAAGTGATACCCACTTTATTTACCTAATAGGTATTATAATAAATGTACATTAACGCAATAACTATTATCCCAGTGCTCCACAGCAATATTAATGGGGTTAATTTAGGGGCAGTTAGGGTTAACAGGGGTCCTTAGGGTTAAGTTATGGTGAGGAGTATTTATAGAAAGGGACAGTAAGGGATAATTTAAGGTGCTGTTAGGGGTAAGGCAGGGGTCTATTGAGAACTGCTGTGACCTTATATGTGAATCAGTGCACTGTTAACTGAGTGTTTCATTGCAAAGGAGTTAGTTAAATGGGACTCAAGTCAAAATAACCTTTTACGATTCAGACAGAGCAGCAGTTTTAAGACACTTTCCAATTTACTTCCATTATCAAATTGTGCACAGTCTTTTTGTATTCACACTTTCTGGGGAACAAAATCCTACTGAGCATGTGCACAAGCTCACATGGTATACGTTTACTAGTCTGTGATTGTGATGTCTGTTACATGATACAAAGTGGTTGGAATATGAGAGAAAAAATTATTTTGTCAGAAAAAAATCTACTGCTAAATTTGAAATTCAGAGTATGTGTTTTTGCATTGTCTTTTTATTATGCACTTGTTAATGATGCCATTCTACTGCATCGTTCATGAAGTGGACATCACTATGGGCTTGAGTTATGAAGCCCTTCTCCTCCCTATGACTGCAGGTTCTCACAAGAGAACCTACAGTCACGATTTATCAGGCAGCGGCCATGAGACCGCTGCTTTCCTACCCTCTTCTCCTCGTCCAACCAGGGAGATTGACAGCTCCTGTCTGCACGTGATTGGCTGTGTGTGGGTAGGTAGCGGGATCGCAGGCGAGCGCAAAATAGCTCTTGTGTGTAATGTTTAATTCTGGCAGCAGATTGTTGCCCACCAGAGGAGAGCTGGGGCAGACAGGGGCGAATGTGTAAGCCCCTGAGCGCCCCTTGATTGATAAATTGAGCCCTATGTGTCAGTGAGGATCAGCACAAACTGGTAAGTAACTGTGCACTTATCAAATTCAACAGATAAAAGGAAATATAGAAGAAAAAGGGAGAAGGAGAAACGAGATAGGGAATGAGAGATTTGACGCACTATCTTCCTCAAATAATAAAACCTAACACTTTATTGTGATTAACTAAAAAGCTAGTATCGAAAAATCGGTCAATATTAGTTATATCACCAGTCCACTCTGCCAGAAATTAAACTAGGGTATAAGAAATTATAACAATTCATTTAAAACTGCAATGGAGTTGGCCTCCCAAATCAATGGAGACCATAACGCAGCACTGATTCCACTCATACAAACAAATCATGCCGTCATGTCCCCATAGCGTGATCTTCCAATTACCCACATAGTACCAGTGAATCATTTCTTTTTTGTAAGTAACTGTGCATCTCAGCTTCAGTCACATGGATTTCTAAAAGCCCAATGGTAGCATGACAAACAGTACATTTATAATTGCAATTAAAGCATAGTTATCCTTTCACAATACAATGCTAAATAATCTGTGATTACCTTGTATCTAAGGCTTTGCACCAATCCCCCTTATCTTAGAGGTGTGTGCATACTTGAATTTAGCCAATCGGTGATCACTCACGATTCAACGAGTTAGCTCAGTGTTATCCATAATTCTTCAAACTTTTCCCCCCAAGACCCAGTGCCGTGATACCACATACCTTTGGGACCCAATTTTTAGACTTGGTCTGAAAATTTCTTGAGAAATAAACAACATGATAGCTGCAATTTTTGGAAAAGAGAATAAAATATGTGCATGCTTTTTCCTGATTGTAGTCAAATTTGAAAGCGTTGTAAAACGTAATAACACACACTCTCATACAACACACACACCACACACTCATACAACACACACAAACACACTCTCATACAACACACATTTTCATGTAACACACATACCACACACTCTCATACAACACACACACTTTCATATAACACACACTCACACCATACACTCTCATACAACACACACACTTTCATATAACACACACTCACACCATACACTCTCTTACAACACACACATAGACACAAGCTTTCATATAACACACACTCACTCACCCTATACACTCTCTTACAACAACACTTTCATATAACACACACACTTTCATTTAACACACACACTTTCATATTACACACATACCACACACACACACTCATACAACACACACCCCACACACTCTCATACACAACACACGCTTAGCACACACACAATCTCATACAATACACCACACACACTCCTACAACACACACACAAGTCGCGACCCAGTACACATGGTGTTGCAACCCAGTAATGGGTCCCGACCTGTGGTTTGAAGAACCCTAATCTATATGGTACACATTAACTAGCTTTTGTCTTGCTGTGAAAAACTTATAAAATGCTATTGATTTTAGTTCTTATAAACTATATTAATATTAATATAACAATGTTAGTTGTGCAAAGCGGGGGAATGGGTAGTAAAGGCACTATCTTTTTACACAATAAAACATTTGACGTAGACTGTCCCTTTACACTTTACATTGTACTCAGACAGATATCTCAATGTAAACAACACATTTTGCAGCTATACTGCTTTGGAATCTAATACCTATATTTTGGATAACATTTGCAATGTACAGCATTGTGTGTACAATAACACAGGCTTCCATGATCCTATTGTGCACAGAGCATTATGAAAATGTGTGAAGTTCTCACTGCCATTTTTTTCTTTAGGTAGTGGAATCAGATTAGATGTTTCTATAGTATAAATAAAAAATGAATTGCCTGCTTAAAAAAAGACAGAAGAGTGTGGCAATATTTCATAAAGAAATTACAGAAAAATATGTATTTGAAATTGTACAATTCATAATTTTTCACAGGGAGCATAACTATTTTGTTTTGAGAAACCAGTTTTTAACCTGAACAATTAACTAATTTCTGTTCAATATATACTTTAAATATAATATAATTTACACCTATTTCACCTCCAATAATTTGAATATATTTGCATTGTGTTGTGAAAGGATAAATATACTTTGTGAGCATTGCAATACTAAATGTACTGTTTGTCACATAACATAATGCTAACATTGACTGAAGCTGAGGTCCACACTTACCAATCTGTCTGTATTGATCCTAACACTGACTGAACTGAAACTGAAAGTAATATTAGCTGGTGCTGTAAGTGGGAGGATTCATGCATAAAGTGGAATAGCATGATTATAATTTATTATAAATCGTGCGCACGATATAGCTTAATTGTGTGCACAATATAATAAATTGTGCGCACGATTTAGCAAAATGTGCTCACGATTTATAAAAAAAATCTTGTGTGACACCTCTGGGGCTCCGTAATAACATGCATTTGTTCTTTAAAAAAAAAAAAGAAAGAATGAAATTATGTGAAACCAAGAAAGAAGAAGAGCAATACAAAAAAATAGTGAATATTAATAGCAGCAAAGTCCACAAATAAATAGTGATTTAAATGTATTTGAACAGTCCCGTTTCAAGTGTATTCAACAGTCCCATTGTAGATGTACTCAACAACCGGGTGAGACTCACTTGTTGCTTACTCTGATGCAATTCATCACTAGCTCTAATCAGCTTAGATAGCAGAAGGATAACCTTTAAAAAATACCGGCTATGCCAGGTGAGATTGGAGAGCAACGTGTTAAGTGTATGTCCCGGAGGCAGTATTAGGGAGAGTATAAACTTCCTCACTAGGTCCTAAGACACAACGTGAACAGCCTTCATATGAAATGATACAGACACAGTTCACTGCCTGGCAGCTATTCACTCACCCGGTGTTTGCAGATAATGGAAAAGCAGCTGGGCATACTTATTTATCGTGTTGATCCAGCGTAGTGCCAGCGTTCAGTAACACTGTGGATTCCGTGCTTCAGGAGCTGAACAGGCTGGTAACATCAAGGACTCCTCCCAATAACAGCGTAACTGCTTCAAGCTGTAGTGAACAGCACAGGTTCCTCAGTACTCAGCTTGGGTGATCCGTTGGTTGGGCTGTGTTTATTCGCCTGTGTCTCCAACATGTATCCTCCTCTTAAACCTCTTGCACCTCATTCACTGTAGGGGCATCGGGCACTCGTCACCCTTAAGAGGGAGGGAGGGGAGTTGGTGAAGCGCAATTTGGCAGTAGAAAAAGTCAAGACACAGTTCCACATAAACGGCCACAGTCACAACGATAAAAACACAAAGTCCCAAATAGGATGGTGTGCAGTAAGCCCAAGGGGTAAGGCTTCTGAAAAGGAGTAGACACCCCAATATCTACTGTGCAGTATTAGCAAAATTGAATAAAAAGTTCCAATAGAAAGCCTTTGAAAGTAAAAAAAAAAAACGAAGCTTTATTCCAGCTTAAAACAGCAGGACATGCGGTTAAAATTCAAGACAGAACATAGTCTGACCGGTTTCAGTCTCCCTGACCGTAATCATAGACTAATGCCTAACATATGGAACATCTATTTAAATGACATGCAGCATCTCCTGATTGGCTAAAAACAAAGTGCTATGAGAATTAACCCTATCTATTCCAACACCATATAACACTGCTTGGTAATGGGTGCAAAACTAGCACCCCATAGTTGAAACATTCACATTTAGACCACTATATACATGGTTAGAAAATATAAATATTATGTAAAATTAGAATTTACACACATATTCTATAACTCTTTAAGTAAAACCACTAACTGTGAAAATATGTCTAATCAATTTAGCATCAAATCATGTGTTTACAGATTTCTTTGAACGGCAATTGAATAATCATACATTTATTTATCTAGCTAGGTATTTCACACATTTTTAACAACTTCATAACCAAATACTGCATTTCTATAACTTTTATGCATATGAGCATAGTGCATCTCTCAATCAAATTTATTGGGTCATATTAGACCTCTAAGACCCTGTCCTCTTACCCTATATAGCCAATACTTGTTCATAGTGTATAAAATTATACACAATCTAATTATTATTGTTATACAGCACTCTCGAAACGTACATTAAGATAAAGTGATGATACAAAATTTGAACAAGTTTACTTAGATTAGTAAAAAGAATCATTAGTCATCACCTATAATATCCCTTGGGTAACATGGACATAATCATAAAGAGAGTGGAACATACAGTACATAGATATTTTTAAACCGTGTATATTATGAATTTATGAAATCTGATTAATATCCAATTAGTACATACATACCAGGGGGTAGAAAGTATAATCTCTTCCAGAAATTTCTAATATAGAATTCAGAGTTGAAGCCCAAAGGCAACAAACTCTGAAGTTTGAAGATCCAGTATGTTTCCTGTTTGCAGAGTATTGGAAACTTATCTCCCCCTCTAGGTGGTTTCTTAATTTGTTCTATTGCCTGCCACCTCAATGTCTTTGTATTTTAGTTATGTATCTCAATAAAGTGTTTGGAGAGGGCAGAACACAGTCTTTTGCCCAAGATATAGGACAAATGTTCCCTAATACGCTTACCCACCTCCCTAGTTGTTCTTCCTAAATATTGTTTTTGGAAAAGGCTACACTCTACTAAATAGATTATGTAAGTACTCTTACAGTTAACACACCCCATAGTAGAAAATTCCTGTCCTGTGACTGTGAATTTGAAAACTTCAGAACTATAGATATGGTCACATGAGGTACAATTTTTCCTTCCACATTTATATGTCCCATTGTGGTGCAACCAAGAGCTGGTCACATTTTTTTCACTTTTCAACATACTAGGTGATAGTATATTTCCAAGGGTAACATTCCTTCTCGGAGCAAACATACAGCCCTTGTCTATTGTCTTTCTCAAAGCCTTATCTCCCATCAATATGGGAAGATTTTTCCTAACAATATTACAGACTTCATCGTATTGATCCGAATAGGAGGTAATAAATTTGGGTTTATGTACATCTAGTGAATGGTCTCATTTCTTTTGAACATTATCCACATTTAGTAGAGAATCTCTACTCAATCCTTGTGTTTCATAGAATGCTTTATTAATAACCTGTCTTGGATAACCTCTCTGAGTCATCCTATCACTCAAGTTTCTGCTTTTTATCTCAAAATTGCTTTCCAGGGAGCAGTTCCTTTTGGCTCGCAGAAATTGGCTCTTAGCTATTCCTTTGAATACATGTTACGGATGGCTAGAACGGCGTGTAAAAAAACTGTTCCCTGAAATTGGTTTTCTATAGAGGGTAGATATAATTTGTTTACTTCTCTCATCCCTGGTCAAAATAATGTCTAGGAAATTCATTTTTTACTTTTGCCATTCAGACGTGAAAAGCAACCCCCTCATCATTTGAGTTAAGGGAAGAAACAAAGTCATTAGCTTCAGATTGACTTGCAGACCATACAATGAGCAGATCATCTATGAATCTCAGGTATTTCATGATGAAAACCGAATATCTTCCACTACATCCATAGACGTGGGACCTCTCCCACCAACCCATGAACAGGTTAGCATAGGAGGGGGCGAATTTTGCTCCCATAGCGGTCCCACATTTCTGGAGGTAGTAGGTCCCCTGGAACACCAAAAAATTGTGCTCCAATAGAAACTTAATTACCCTGATGATCAAGATTCTTGCTTCATTAGTAAGGTCTGTGTATAGTCTTAAATAGTAGTCAATGGCTGTTAAGCCATGGTTATGAGGGATGGAGAAATACAGGGAAACTACATCAATACTGTATTCCTCTTTCCAGGACAAGGGTTCTAATTGTTGCAGAGCATGAGTAGTATCCCTAACATAACTGGGTAGTTGTTTTACTATTGGTTGTAGATATTTATCAACCCATTTCGATAGCAGTTCCAATAGGGATCCAATGCCCGCAACTATTGGTCTCCCCTTAACATTCGTTATACTTTTATGAACCTTGGGGAGGTGGTGGAAGATGGGAGTTACCGGATTATCTACTAAAAGATAGTTAGCCGTGTGTGAGTCTATAAGACCCTCCTTCACCACCTCATCAAGTAAATGTGATAACTCTTTTCTGAATCTAGCTGTAGGGTCACCTGTTAGGGTAAGATAGGTATTAACATAACTTAATTGTCTGGTAGCTTCAGTGATATACTCTAACCTATCCATCACGACTACTCTACCTCCCTTATCTGATTGCCTGATAACTATCTCATTATTTTTCTGTAAGTTCAGCAAGGCTTCACGTTCTTTATGAGTTTGATTCTGGATATTTATATCAGGAGATTCAGTTAGTTCAGAAAGATCTTACACCACCCTTTGATGAAATATCTCCAAAAGTTTTCCTCTTGCCTGGACTTTCAAAGGCTTTCTGTTGGAACTTTTTACTCAATTTTGCTGATAAAATTATGTAATAACTAATAATAATAACTAGTATTTATATAGCGCCTTTCTCCCAGTGGGACTCAAAGCGCTTTTTCAGCACTTGCTCGCAGAATTAACCAAATCGGCAGCTGAATAGTAATAGTTGTTATTATTATCTATCAAAGAAAGTGGGCGCCTAAAATGCTAGTCTGTAAGAAGTACTATTAAAAGAGTATATACATAAATAAATTAATTTATTTCAATCATAAAAATAGGAAAATATAAGAAGAAATATATATATATATATATATATATATATATATATATATATATATATTTCCAAAGATTGGTGTAAGTGCACTCTCACCAACTCTTACAGCTTGTCAGGGTGCTATGAGGATAATTGTAGAAATATAGCAAAGAAGCACTCACTGAACTTACTCCAACTGTGACAAAAGTTTAACAGTCCCTTCCTCTGACCAGTTAACAATGTGAAAAACAGCCCTTAAATAGGCTACCAAATTACCCTCCTCTGATGTTTGACCAATCATGGCCAAAGAAATTCAACACACCCTTCATAGTGACCAATGGCAATCAATGATAGAAAGCCACCTATACATATAGTGAAACATGTGTATAACAAACAATCATAGATACAGTTTAAAATGGGACCCTGAGTCGTCAATGCAAAGGGGCAATCTCACTCTAATCTGGCACAGAGATAGGCAAGAAAATATACAAATAAAAGTGCGTGCAAAACAACAAAAGTTGAGATCGTAATTCATCCAATCAACAACGACCTAACACACAAAGCTCAATACGTCATTGCTGTGTAATCATAACAAACGCCCCCCTGTCACTAGGGACGCACGCATCATCGAAGTTGAACTGAAGTATTCACATTAAGCCACATCAAACACTCAGAGCGCTGCATAGACAAGATTACTTGAACTGTTTTAGAGCATATTAGCCAATTCACTGATCGTTCTTCAACACTCTCGGCAAATGCCGTCAAAGCATAAAATCTTGCAAAAGTCAAAGATCCATAAATGTATCAGATCTGATATATATAACAGTGATCTAAAAAGAATCCCACAGAGCTCATAAATCCTCTAGTCACGATTAGCTAACACAGCTTGTGCCGCACACTATCACCATTTGGAAGCATTTATGCTCATCACTAAGGTAAACAAAGTGGCGAAATCCAATCCGAGATGAGTCCGCCCACATCTAGGCGCATCATAGTGCCGCAATACTTTGACAGATTATCGGCATCTCTCTAGAGATAATATGCACTCCAACCACCAGCCTAAATACCAGCCTTATCTATGTAATATGTACAGCGGTGTTGTTTCACCAAACGAAGGCTCCGATTCTTAGAAATTTATCTGTATCCAGACTCCACACGTAGCTCATCCAATAGAGGTGTGTGGCTCCAAAGACATAACAAGCAGAAACCTTGCCAAATCAAGACACAATCCACATCAAAACTTCTTAGACCAGTAGTAGATTTAGACCTAACTCCCAAAAGTAATATTATCCAAGATATTAAATAGGCAATACAGATAAAGTCTCTGCTCCTATTAATGAGTGTTGCTCAAACAAAATAACCCAAGTAAAAAACAAGATAAAGAATCAAAATAAAAAAAGGTAAAGAATCAAAGTAAGAAAATGGGAAAATCACATATCTATCATTCAACCTTTACTTAATTAGTGACATCCCAAGCCATTATTGTGTTAGCTGTGGCGAACCACCCAAGAAATGTAAAGAGAAATTAATAAAAATAAAACATAAATAATAAAGACTAGTTCCCTATCAAACAATATTGGAAACCAGATCATATCGCCAAACTGATGAGAATTTCCATCAAAATCTGCCCATAGTGCTGAACCAAATAAGAGAGAAGCCCCCGATCGACCATACAGGGTGTCCCAAACATGATAAGAAATAGTGTTCAAGTGAATAATAAAAATAAAAATAAAAACAAAGTAATGCACAAAAAAGAACTGACTTCAACCCATGAGTAAATCACAGGTAAAAATAATTAAAAAAGGACATAAGATACCTCAGTATAGGACAGAAATGATCAACTATTAGACCATATAGTATATCACATCCTAGCTCAAAAATGACTTAAGGTTACAATAAGATCACCATGTCACAGTTGGAGTAAGTTCAGTGAGTGCTTCTTTGCTATTTTTATATATATATATATATATATATATATATATATATATATATATTGTCACACAGTGAAAACTGCAACATAAAAGATATACCATACACACAATAAACACAGAAATTTCACATCCGCATTCTCACATTAGCAATAGCAGCATTCAAGTTAATACGAATCTTAAAAATCTTTAAAACAGGTCAATGTTATTTACCAAAATTGTGCAAACATATACACAAGTACTATAAATACTATTAATACTATTTAAAATCTGCAGCAGACAGAGTAGAATAGTCAAGAACCCCCAGGCATTTAGTCCCTGCGGTGTCATGGTACCATCTGGCTTCACACTGCAATAATAGCTTTGCTCTATCCCCTCCTCGTGTTAAGGGAGGTACATGGTCTATTATTATGTATTTCAGATCTTTTGTGCTATGATGTGCCTGGGCGAAGTGTCTCGCTACCGGCTGATCAGAATCACCCTTGCCGATTGCCGTTCTAATTGCAGAGCGGTGATTCCCCATCCTTGTCCTGAGGTTATCTACAGTCTTATATACATAAAACAAACCACAAATGCAGTGGAGTAGGTATACAATAAATTTGGTCATACATAATAATAGACCATGTACCTCCCTTAACACGAGGAGGGGATAGAGCAAAGCTATTATTGCAGCAGGAAGCCAGATGGATTCACACTCTGGGTACCATGACACCGCAGGGACTAAATGTACATCTAGATTGGCACTGTTTCTTATAATGTTTTTTATAATGTTATTTATAATGTTTTTCATAATATTTTCGGTATAGTTCTCTTAGCCTATATATATATCTTGCTTAATATAGTTCCTTTTTGTGTATAGGTTTTATATAGGCCATATTAAGAAATTTGTTATATATTCCTTGCCTTTTTCCCATGAAGGGGCTTGTATAGTCTCTTTTTTTTTGTAAGCGGGTTATCCTTAACCCTATTTACTGTATGCTATAGCCCCATTAAGATGAGTTGATTGCCTATGAAGTAACATATTTGCTATATGTGTTTAAGGTACATTGTGCATTGCCATATTGTAACCAAATTGTGGTTGTTTTTATTCTAAGGCGCTGCTGACCTAGCGTCTGGTTGCTATTACGTAACGCAACTTGTGTGGGAGGAACCACTTCCGGATACGCCGTCTGCAGCGCTGCTCTGGGTTACTGAGGGTTTAAAAACTGGGTGATTACACTATTCTTTATTGTATGTTTGTTTGAAAACGGGGTGACCCCGAAACGTCACAAATTAAAATTGTTATTTTGACGAAAAAGACCCAGTGAGTGCCTTCTTCTTTTGCTGCTATATATATATATATATATATATATATATTCTTATATTTTCCTATTTTTATGATTGAAATAAATTCATTTATTTATGTATATACTCTTTTAATAGTACTTCTTACAGGCTCGCCTTTAAGGCACCCACTTTCTTTGATAGATTGTTTTGTGTTTTGTAAGGCTCTAGGGACCTTACAGATTGTGGTGCTAAGTCTATATTTTATATATTTGTGCATGTGGTGTTATTTTTGTATTTTATAGTTGTTATTATTACCCAATTTAATGGTACTCATTTTATTGACCTCGGAAGGATGAAGGGCTGAGTCAGCCCTGCTGGGATTTGAACCTGTGACCTGGAATCTTGTAAACAGGCTTTTTTTGTAGTCAGGGCATTTACCAACTGAGCTACCTTCTGTAAAAGACACCGTGGTTTTTTGACCAATGAAAGACATTAATTACCTTGTGGAATTAGATTTACATAATATGTTTACATATACTCACACACACACATATACATATACGCATTCCTCCTCACAAACACACACCCATCCACCCTCAAACACACACACCCTCACATAGACACACACACACTCACAAATACACACCAATCCACAATCAAACTCATACATACACACTCCTCCTCACAAACACACACTTATCCACCCTCAAACACATACCCACCCTCACACACACACACTCCTCCTCAACACACACCTATCCACCATCAAACTCATACCCCACCTCACACACACACACACACACTCCTCCTTACAAACACACACCTATTAACCCTCAAACACATGCCCACCCTCACACACACACACACACACTCCTCCTCAACACACACCTATCCACCATCAAACACATACCCACCCACACACACACACACAATCCTTCTCAACACATACCTATCCACCATCAAACTCATACCCACCCTCATACACACACACACACACTCCTCCTTACAAACACACACCTATCCACCCTCAAACACATAACCACCCTCACACACACCATCACATAGACACACACACTCACAAGCACACACCAATCCATAATCTAACTCATACCCACCCTCACACACTCCTCCTCACAAATACACACCTATCCACCATCAAACTCATACCCACCCACCCTCACACACACACTCCTCCTCACAAACACACACCTATCCACCCTCAAATACATACCCACCTTCACACACACACTCCTCCTCACAAACACACACCTATCCACCCTCAAACACATACCCACCCACCCTCACACACACACACGCACACACACACTCCTTCTCACAAACACACACCTATCCACCATCAAACACATACCCACCCACCCTCACACACACACACTCCTTCTCACAAACACACACCTATCCACCATCAAACACATACCCACCCACCCTCACACACACACACTCCTCCTCACAAACACACACCCATCCACCCTCAAACACACACACCCTCACATAGACACACACACACTCACAAATACACACCAATCCAAAATCAAACTCATACATACACACTCCTCCTCACAAACACACACCTATCCACCCTCAAACACATACCCACCCTCACACACACACACTCCTCCTCAACACACACCTATCCACCATCAACCTCATACCCCACCTCACACACACACACACACACTCCTCCTTACAAACACACACCTATTAACCCTCAAACACATGCCCACCCTCACACACACACACACACTCCTCCTCAACACACACCTATCCACCATCAAACACATACCCACCCACACACACACACACAATCCTTCTCAACACATACCTATCCACCATCAAACTCATACCCACCCTCATACACACACACACACACACACTCCTCCTTACAAACACACACCTATCCACCCTCAAACACATAACCACCCTCACACACACACACCATCACATAGACACACACACTCACAAGCACACACCAATCCATAATCTAACTCATACCCACCCTCACACACTCCTCCTCACAAATACACACCTATCCACCATCAAACTCATACCCACCCACCCTCACACACACACTCCTCCTCACAAACACACACCTATCCACCCTCAAATACATACCCACCTTCACACACACACTCCTCCTCACAAACACACACCTATCCACCCTCAAACACATACCCACCCACCCTCACACACACACGCACACACACACTCCTTCTCACAAACACACACCTATCCACCATCAAACACATACCCACCCACCCTCACACACACACACTCCTCCTCACAAACACACACCTATCCACCCTCAAACACATACCTTCACACACACTCCTCCTCACAAACACACACCTATCCACCATCAAACACATACCCACCCACCCTCACACACACACACTCCTCCTCACAAACACACACCTATCCACCCTCAAACACATACCCACCCTCACACACACACACTCCTCCTCACAAACACACACCTATCCACCCTTAAACACATACCCACCCACCCTCATACACACACACACACACACACTCCTCCTCACAAACACACACCTATCCACCATCAAACACATACCCACCCACCCTCACACACACACACTCCTCCTCACAAACACCCACCTATCCACCCTTAAACACATACCCACCCACCCTCACACACACACACACTCCTCCTCACAAACACACACCTATCCACCCTCAAACATATACCCACCCACCCTCACGCACACACACTCCTCCTCACAAACACCCACCTATCCACCCTTAAACACATACCCACCCACCCTCACACACACACACACACTCCTCCTCACAAACAAACACCTATCCACGTAGCTCACCACATAACACAATGAAAAGGTGGGAAAAACACACAGAACTGTTTTGTTTTTTGGAGGGGGGTGATTCCAAGAGTACAGGAATGCTGCAAAAGGCCCTTGCTGACAATGAACAGTTTTTATTCCTATGGAAGCAGTACACAGAGACAGTAGAAGCATAAACTGTGTTAATGTCATGTTGTTGTTCTTTCCTTAATCTAATCGGCACATGGCAGAGTTACAAAAACTATGTACTCAATAGCCACTTACATGCAAAACTTTTGCCAGTGGGGGTAAGCTGATTGGCAGGGTTATTCACATGGTGAAGGCTGTCATGTAAAGCTCTGTGCATGAAAATGGTATTAAAAACTTATCAAAGCTTAATTTGGGACTGCTCCCAAAAAATTCAGGAAGTCTGCTTTATGTGAAGGAGATACACTTACTTTGTAATATAATGCTTAGTAACATAAGCTGAGGGTTTCTCTCCATGCCATACAGTTTTTGAGAATAAGGCCCTATGAACCATAGAAACAGTGTCTTAAAAAACGTTTTACCTTTGTGACGCTTGTACCAAGTACAGTGAATACACAGGATCTTTAATTTATTTTTCTCCCAAAAAAAAAATACAAACACAAGCAGTAATTTTGTTATATTTTTTTATTTATAAGCACAACAAGTTTCATTAAAATAAAACAAAACATAATGGCCTAGATTACGAGTGGAGCGTAAAATTGGTCTTTCAGAAGAGCGATATTAGTGCTCTACTCAGTAATACGAGCGCACGCAAATGTGCGCTGGTATTACAAGTTAAGCGCAATGTGAAAATGACCTTGGGTTCGCATTGCCTGGAAGCATTGCATTTACAAGAGCGCGCTTCCATAGGCTCCAATGAGAGCCTTGTTCTGATGCCGTGAGACACGGCAAAGAACCTAGTGCAGTGCGTAAGTTGGGCAGCATTGGGCAGCAAATTTAAAATCTATAAAGTTTATATCTGTATATACACATATTAACAAATAAATATATATGTATATAAACATATACATATATATTTTTAGTTTAAAACACAGTCTTCATAGACCACTATGTAAAGGCACTTTTCAGTGCAGTTTTTTTCTAACATCCCACATCCCCTCACTTTAACCCCTTATAACTGCTTCGTGCAGTTTTTTTACAAAAAAATAAAGATGCTCTTTTTTTTTTTTTTAGAAAAGAAACTGTACACTTTATCATGGGGGCTATTGGGCGACATTTTCTTAATTAACCACAGATCTGACCTCTAGTTAATTATGCTTAGCATAAAGTGCTAGTGCGAGCTTGCCGTAGCATTAACCAGCCACTTGTAATGTTTGTTTGTTTAATGTGCGCTCCACTTGTAATGAAGCCCAATAGGTTCCCATAAAACTACTGTTCTCAGTGATTTTCACATAGATTAGCTGTACAAGAATGGGGGTCAAATATTTTGCCCAAAATTATATATTTCAAAGCTTTTCTAAACCATGGGTAAAAGAATCCATATATTAAGGGGTTACATGTGGAGTTAATATATCCAAGCCAGTTTAATGCATCAAACAATACTTCAGGAGTGGAAAAATTAAAAAATGGATCAATTATAATTGTAATAAAGACAGGGAGCCAACAAGTAATAAAGACTCCCATTACAATACCTAATGTCTTTGCAGCTTTTCGATCTTGTTTCTTAGAGAGCTGAGTGGTAACTTCCTCTTTCGGTTTCCCAGTCATATTTTTAAGGATTTTACTGTGTTTTTGTGATACAATAAATATTTTTATGTAAATTCCAACCATTACTGATCCAGGAGCAAAAAAACATGCAAAAAACATTATTACAGACCATAATTTATTAAATGTAATAGGGCATAAGTTAAAGCATTCCACCAATATCTCATACCCATCTATTCCAGACACATGGGAGTTTGTTATAACCACTCCAAAAGCAAATATAGCAGGTAGTGACCAACAAAAGAATACCATTCTCTTTATTACTGAAATGGTCATTTTAGAATGGTAGTGAAGTGGGTCACACACAGCATAAAACCTGTCAATTGCAATAGAACATAGATGAAAGATTGAAATAACACTAAGCATCAAATCAAAACTATAGTGAATCTTGCAAAACAGGTTTCCGAAATACCAGCACCTTTCCACAGATCTGACCATACTATAGGGCATTATGATGAGGCCAAGGAAAAAGTCAGTGGCAGCCATTGAAAGAATAAGAAAGTTGGTTGGTGAATGGAGTTGTTTAAAGTGAGTAATGGAAATTATTATTCCCAGGTTCCCAAAGATAGTAACTGTGGTGCAGGCAACCAAGAAAAAATACATTGACACACGTTTACCAAAAGTCCTTTCTGTCGGACAGAAAAATGAGACATTTTCATATTGAGGACATATTGTATTATTTGTATTCATGCTTCTAGATAATCTTGAGTAAGGCGTAAATCCAGTAAATTCAGCACTCTAAAATGATAAATAAAACATACAAAAATTGACATTAAAAATGATGAGCATTCCCACAGTAAGAAAAAAAAAATGCTAACATTTTCTCTAGTTGCCTGATGTATAAAATTTGGTGAACTTTTTACAGAATCAGTAAAAACATGTTCAAGGGATAGTAAAGTCCAAATTAAACTTTCATGATTCAGATAGGGCATGTAATTTAAACAATTTCTAATTTACTTTTATCATCAAATTTACTTAGTTCTCTTGGTAATCTCACTTGAAAGCTAAACCTAGGTTGGCTCATATGATAATTTCAAAGCTCTTGAAGGCTTCCTCTTATCTGAATGCATTTGACAGTTTTTCACAGCTAGAGGGCGTAAGTTCATGTGTTTCATATAAATAACATTGTGCTCATGCACATGGAGTCAGCACTAATTGCCTGAAATGCAAGTTTGTCAAAAGATCTGAGATAAGGAGGCAGTCAGCAGAAGCTTAGATACAAGGTAATTACAGAGGTAAAAAGTATATTTCTATAACAGTGTTGGTTATGCAAAACTGGGGAATGGTAAATAAAGGGATTATCTATCTTTTTAAACAATAACATTTTTTGGTGTTTACTATCCCTTTAACAAACAATCTATTTAAGCAAATTAGCTATTGATTTATTTTTCAGCTATAGTTAATTATAGCAATACCATTATATCTGGAAATACTCAAAGGTCCACACACCTTGTTTTAAAATAAAAGTTATTTGTTACTACAAATAACAACATTATGGTCCCCCTAAACTAATTTTATATGGTCACAAAAGCAAATGTAGCTGATTTTTAATATCAGTAGGTAAGTTAGTCCCTGGAACCATGACGATGTCCATATCACATTAATTCCATTCCATAACCATGCGTAGATAGGGGTCGATCGTAGTTCTTTAGAAAAACTTATCAGATCTTATATTTCTATAAAAATACCCATAGACTTTAATAGAGATATTCTGTTGAAAATCATTGCATAAGGATTGTCTACCGTATATGTCTTTATATACAGGGCTTCAAATGTCCACTAGTCCAGACGAGTAAGAAATTGCAGCAGACAAGTAGAAAATTTGACTCTTTAACATTGAGTGGACTAGATACATTTTACCCCTGACTAGTAAACTATTGATATTCCCCAATATATATATATATATATATATATATATATATATATATATATATATATATATATATATATATATATATATAAATATACTGCTGTAGCAGCTTAACTTACATTTAAACATCTATATATTTTTTTAACACAAAATATATTTTTACCATCTTTATCGCATTATTTTAAGTAGAGTGTCCGTTTAACTTTTTACATTATTTTATATTGTGCATAAATATTCATCAATATGGATTTTTTTTTATTTCGGATCAATAATCATAGTAAGAGTCACAAGTAATAGGGGGGGCTATTATGTCTTAAGCTAGAAAGTCACAATCAAGCTGCTGACGACCACTTGTCAACGTTGACACAATCAAAATCATTAATTTTTCATTGTTACATTACACATTACAAGTGGCTGGTTATTGATGGTTAATTTTATAAATGTGCCCCAAATGCCCCCAAAATACAGTGTAGTTTATTTTATTTTTTAATAAAATAACAACACTAAGCAGTATTTTGGGGTTAAAGTTGGCAGGAGAGAGGTGTTAGAAAACAAAAGTTCCTTTACATTGTGGTCTATGGGAACTGTGTGTTCCCAGTAAATATATATATATGTATATGTTATATATGGTTATATACATATATATTTATGTCAAGCAAAGTTTAAAAATCGTTATATCCTGAAACGATTTGCAAGCCTGTGATCAACCCTATTATGAATATGAGCAGCTTTAAAATGTTTTGAGACATTTAAGGTCAGCACCTAATTTGTCCTAGAACTGTGCATGTATATTAATCCCCCATAAAAAATGTTTAATTAATGAAAATATGACATCTTTGTAATAAACAGTCATTATTTATATTTCAAACTTTTGACATAAAATACATCTAAATATTGTTCCTTACTCCCTTAAGAGGCTGGAGCTCAGATATTGTATTTAAATATGCTGCAATTTGTCTAGCTGTCTAGCTACATAATAGACAGTGATTGCTTAGAGCATAGGCACCTGCAGGGTGGGTTGGGATCACTATTTTCCCCTTCATAGTGGCTTGCTCACTTGTGTGCCCCAATTATGATCATGCCTCTCACTATATTCATGTTTCCCAGCAGTTAACCTGCCTTTAACCTAACTGTATTCATCTAAGTGAGTGACAGCTATAATGTGTGTTGTGTTAGTTATTTATATGTGATCTTTACCTACTGGATCTTACACCCAGGCCTGTTTGGGGTTAACTGCTCATGTTACTGGATGTAAACCCAGCTTTCTGTGACTGACAGGTGAGCACCTAGAGCTGTAAGTTTTGACAGTGGCATGGGATATGCACCCATTTGCCCATTCCAGTTTTTTAAAAAAAACCTTTGTTTTGTTTATGTATAGGAAAGATTACAAATGGCTTTGACACTCTTATTTGAATTTGAGCATGTTTGGTTTAAAGCTAGTATGTTTAGTTCTAGTTTTGGTGCTGAGATATGAGGTCTGAACGAGGCACCTGAGCCAATCACCATGTAGCAAAACGCTGTAACTAACATACCACTTTACATTTCTAATTTAGCTGTATGCATATACAAACTATTTTTACTTGCCCACTCACTGCAATGTCTTACTTCTCCTGAACTATGTAAATAGACACATATAGGTAAATGCCCTTCTACTATTGGCCCTGTACCTGAAATGTATACAAATGTGTATTCATCTATACTATAATCGCGTTTGTAATGCGTCCGTTGGTGTCGCCAGTTGCGCACGCATCCTCAAAGGAATGTTGGCTGCGCGAGGCTGCCAAAAGAATGTTGCATCCAGGTGGATTCCAAAAATGGCAGGGTAGTGAAAGAATCCATTTTCGGAATCCACCTGGATGCAGCGTAGGCAAACTAAGCAGCATTAAGAAAAAAAAAACACCTACACGAAGTATGAAAAAAAAAAAAAAAACTACCCGCACAAAGTATTAAGAAAAAAACACATAACCGCCCGCACGAAGTATTAACAAAAAAAAACTAACGCTTAAACCGCCAAACCCCCACTACAGAAACTACATAACCCTTAAACCACCAAACCCCCACAACACCAACTAAATAAATTACAAAATTAACCCCGAAACTGCCAAAACCTACAACGCAAACTACCTAATTATACTATTAACCCCTAAACCGCAAACCACCCACATCGCAATAAACCTAATTAACCTATTAACCCCTAAACCGCCAACCCCCTACATCGCAATAAACCTAATTAACCTATTAACTCCTAAACCGCCAACCACCCACAACGCAAATAACTAATTTAATTAGATAATTAAGTCCCCTAACCTAACACCCCCTAAATTAACCCAATTACATAAACTAAACTACAATTAAAATAAAAAATGCTAACATTAATTTAAAAATAAAACCTATCATTAAATTACAAAGAAATAATCTAAAATTACAAAAAATAAAAAAAGTCTAACATTACAGAAAAAATAAACAAAATTGTCAAAAATAAAAAAATAAACCTAATCCCTATGAAAGTAAAAAAGCCCCGCCAAAAAATAAAAACACCCCCTAATCTAAACTAAACTAAACTACCAATAGCCCTTAAAAGGGCCTTTTGTAGGGCATTGCCCTAAGTTAAACAGCTCTTTTACATTTAAAAAATACCAAGTCCCCCCTAACAGTAAACCCCCCACCCACCAAACCCCCCAAAATAAAAAACGTAACCCTAAAAAAACCTAAACTACCCATTGCTCCTAAAGGGGCATTTGTATGGGTATTGCCATTAAAAGCCAATTCAGCTCTTTTACTGCCCTTCAAAGGGCAATCAGCTCTTTTGCAGCCCAAAAAACCCTAATCTAAAATAAAAGCCACCCAAAAAAAAAAAAAGTCTAAGCCCCAAATAGGTACTCACCATGCCTGAAGTCCAGCGGAGAAGGTCTTCTTCCAGGCGGCTCCATCATCTTCTATCTTCATCTGGAGCAAAGGCGGTGCAGAGTGGAGGTGCGGAGCTGGCTCCCCTGATGTAGTGGTCCTCAGCAGCAGTCTTCAGCGGGGGTCTTCAGCGGCGGCGGTCAAAAGCGGCATGGGCGCTCCTCTTCATGCGATCATCTGCTGCACACTGAAGATTAAATGCAAGGTACCCCATATTTATAGGGATACCTTGCAATCCTATTGGCTGACATTTTTAAATCAGCCATTAGGATGAGAGCTACTGAAATCTTATTGGCTGATTTGAACAGCCAATAGGATTTCAGTAGCTCTAATCCTATTGGCTGATTTCAAAATTTCAGCCAATAGGAATGCAAGCTACCCCAAATTGAATGCGGTACCTTGAATTCAATTTTCAGTGTACGACGGAGATCAGATGAAGAGGAGCCTCCACGCGGCTTTGGACCACCGCCGTTGAGGACCACCGCACAGGATCCACATATCGGGGAAGACCGCTCCGCACCGCCTTCATTGCCGGACTTCAGGACTGGTGAGTACCTATTTGGGGCTTAGTCTTAGGCTTTTTTTTTTTTTTTTTGGGGTGGCTTTTTATTTTAGATTAGGGTTTTTTGGGCTATAGAAGAGCTGATTGCCCATTTAAGGGCAGAAAAAGAGCTGAATGCCCTTTTAAGGGCAATGCCCATACAAATGCCCCTTTAGGGGCAATGGATGGCTTAGGTTTTTTAGACTTAGTTTTTTTATTTTGGGGGGGTTGGTTGGGTGGAGGGTTTTACTGTTAGGGGTACTTTGTAATTTTTACATGTAAAAGAGCTGATTTCTTTAGGGCAATGCCCTACAAAAGGCCATTTTAAGGGTTATTGGTAGTTTATTGATAGATCAGGGGGTGTTTTTATTTTGGGGGAGATTTTTTATTTTTATAGGGGTATTAGTTTAGGTTTAAATTTTTTATTTTGGATAGCTTTGTTTATTTTTTTCTGTAATTTTACATTTTTTAATTTTGTAATATTAGCTTTGGGTTTGTAGTTTTTTAAACATAGACTGTCTTCTGGGCAGGCTTATCGCCTAGTATCTGTAAAATAAGCAGATAGTTTGGAGGCTACTTCCGACAACTCAGGTCTCTATTCATCTGCAGACAGCTGATTGGTACCCTGCATAATCAGTCTGGCACTACAAAGCCATTTTTATATAATAGGCTTTTTTTTGTTTAAAAGTGTTGCATTAGTGCATAATGACTCCTCTTACTTACCTTTCCAATGCCTTTTGCAGTGACCCTGATGAAAGGGAGGATGGCAAAATTTGATGCATTACTGATAACATCATTGTATGACATCATCGGAGGTTTATGGCATTCCTAAAACGTGCAGAAGATATTGAGCAAAGGCACAGCTACTTAGTATGTGTAAAATTTTGCAAAAATATTACTGGGTAGAAAATATAAGTTTAGAAATGGTAGTCTATACTCCATACTGATTGTTGAAGAAGGGAGAAGCTTGAGGCTCCTGAAGCACTATGGATTTGTAGCATGTGATCATGAATATAACACACACACAAACATACCCACATACACAAACACACACACTAAGACACACACACATACATACTGTATATACACACATACACATATACATACACAAACATACCCACAAACACAAACACACACACATACTCACATACACACATACATACTCACCACAAACACACATACACACACACATACCTGAACATACACACACACATACATAATCACCACAAATACGCATACACACACACATACATACCTGAACACACATACACACACACATACCTGAACACACACGCATACACACACACACACATATACATACACACACACATACCTGAACACACACACATACATACTCACACACATACACTCAGACACACACACATACTCACACACACACATACATAAACACATACATACTCACCACAAACACACACACACATACATACTCACACACACACATACATACTCACACACATACACACACACACACACATACACACACATACATACTCACACACATACACACACACACATATTAGCCTAAAAGTAGCAGTTATTATGTGTAATTATTGTCATTTATTGAAATTGCTATTTTATGCTCACGTTAATAGCTATCATCTGTCTGTATGTCTCTATCTGTCTATCTATCTATCTATCTATCTATCATCTATCGAAGAAATACATTATTACAGTAGATCAGATATAGGTTAACATACAATAAAGTCATATACATTTATTATCATTTTAATCTTTCAGTTTAACCTTGCAGCAATAAAAATACAATACCAATCAAACTTTACCTTACAAATCCTTGCAGATTTTGGAATGAATAGCACAAGGCAGTAAAATGTAAATTGTTCCTTTCTTTTATATAATTTCATACAAAATCTCATGAGAGTTGCAGCAGCTGGAGAGAGATAACCTTATCCAGACTATCGCTGAATCTGTGTAAAGATTTCTCTTGTGGTTAATGAAGGAAAGCCAACAAAAGTCTTTGTAAAAATATGTTATAAGATAGATTATAGATATAAGAATCTACCCTACATATAATTTTATGATATCTTGATACTTTGGCATGTCACAAAAAATAATATAAAAAATGTAATTTTTTAGGGCAAGATTACAAGTGAAGCGCTATCGACCTTGCTAGGAGCGTAAACGTCATTGTGAGGTTGTGGTGTCCCTTTACACTCAAATCCATAGTACAAGTTGAGCGCTATAAAAATGACCGCAAACTTGTTTGCTCGAACTCGCAGTAATTTACGCTCCGCATATTTTCTATGTAAGTAGCGCTTGTATTACAAGTTTAAACTAAATGCGATTGTGCGCACGTAATCGCATTTGTCGCTCAAACTTTTAAAGCAAGCTTAAAGTTTGTGTAAAGAGTTTGTCTAGGTGACAACGTTACACTAAAATACACTGATAAAGGGACATAAAACAAGTTGGGAAAGAGACAAAATATAATAATATATACTTTAATTACTTTACCTGCAAATAGTGGTATTTGTTTAGGTTTAAATTTTTTATTTTGGATAGCTTTGTTTATTTTTTTCTGTAATTTTACATTTTTTATTTTTGTAATATTAGCTTTGGGTTTGTAATTTTTTAAACATAGACTGTCCTCTGGGCAGGCTTATCACCTAGTATCTGTATAATAAGCAGATATTTTGGAGGCTACTTCTGACAACTCAGGTCTCTATTCATCTGCAGACAGCTGATTGGAAATCATTGAGAAGCAGTGCATTTATTAAAATAGCCAGTAGGTGGAGCTGTCCGCTTGTGTTGAAGCAAAGCCAAGCAAGCTGAAATTAATCAGTTTAACCAGACCTGAGCTATCGAGCAGATTTCAAAGGAACAAGATCTTCCTGTCTATAACTCAGTCCAGATTGGAATGCATAGAAATAACTGTTTGCAGAAAAATGCAAGTGATGTCTGTGTTTTGTGAATATTTTATTAGGTTTATAATTCTGTTTAGCAAATGTTTTTATTCATTTAACTTAGTTTAATTATATATTTTGTGTTGTGTGATTATTTTATTAGGTTTATAATGCTGTCTAGCATTTAAAGTCTTCATTTCAAAGCTTTAAAAATAATGTATTAAGTGTTACTTATGACAATTTTGAGAGGAACCTATCTCCCTCACTTCCCATTGACTTACATTATAAACTGGGTTTCAATTTACAACGGTTTTGATTTACAACCATTCCTCCTGGAACCTAACCCCGGCGTAAACTGAGGGCTACCTGTAATAGGCTTTTTTTTGTTTAAAAGTTTTGCATTAGTGCATAATGACTCCTCTTACTTACCTTTCCAATGCCTTTTGCAGTGACCCTGATGAAAGGGAGGATGGCAAAATTTGATGCATTGCTGATGACATCATTGTATGACATCATCAGAGGTTTATGGCATTCCTAAAACGTGCAGAAGATATTGAGCAAAGGCACAGCTACTTAGTATGTGTAAAATTTGGCAAAAATATTACTGGGTAAAAAATATAAGTTTAGAAATGGTAGTCTAGACTCCATACTGATTGTTGAAGAAGGGAGAAGCTTGAGGCTCCTGAAGCACTATGGATTTGTAGCATGTGATCATGAATATAACACACACACACAAACATACCCACATACACAAACACACACAAATACTCACATACACACATACATAAACACATACATACTCAACACAAATACGCATACACACACACACATACATACCTGAACACACACACACATACATACCTGAACACATACACACATACATACACACACACACACACACACATACTCACACACATACACACACACACATATTAGCCTAAAAGTAGCAGTTATTATGTGTAATTATTGTCATTTATTTAAATTGCTATTTTATGCTCACGTTAATAGCTATCATCTGTCTGTATGTCTCTGTCTGTCTATCTATCTATCTATCTATCTATCTATCTATCTATCTATCAAAGCAATACATTATTACAGTAGATCAGATATAGGTTAACATACAATAAAGTCATATACATTTATTATCATTTTAATCTTTCAGTTTAACCTTGCAGCAATAAAAATACAATACCAATCAAACTTTACCTTACAAATCCTTGCAGATTTTGGAATGAATAGCACAAGGCAGTAAAATGTAAATTGTTCCTTTCTTTTATATAATTTCATACAAAATCTCATGAGAGTTGCAGCAGCTGGAGAGAGATAACCTTATCCAGACTATCGCTGAATCTGTGTAAAGATTTCTCTTGTGGTTAATGAAGGAAAGCCAACAAAAGTCTTTGTAAAAATATGTTATAAGATAGATTATAGGTATAAGAATCTACCCTACATATAATTTTATGATATCTTGATACTTTGGCATGTCACAAAAAATAATATAAAAAATTAAATTTTTTAGGGCAAGATTACAAGTGAAGCGCTATCGACCTCGCTAGGAGCGTAAACGTCATTGTGAGGTTGTGGTGTCCCTTTACACTCAAATCCAAGTACAAGTTGAGCGCTATAAAAATGACCGCAAATTTGTTTGCTCGAACTCGCAGTAATTTACGCTCCCCATATTTTCTATGTAAATAGCACTTGTATTACAAGTTTAAAGTAAATGCAATTGTGCGCACGTAATTGCATTCGTCGCGCAAACTTTTTAAGCAAGCTAAAAGTTTGTGTAAAGAGTTTGTCTAGGTGACAAAGTTACACTAAAATACACTGATAAAAGGACATAAAACAAGTTGGGATAGAGACAAAATATAATAATATATACTTTAATTACTTTACCTGCAAAGTTATACAGCAGTGCCTCGCCATTAACCCTTTCTTTTTAGTTTCTGAATTGAAAATCTCTAACTCCTCCCACACATTTCCTTTAATGGCTTTATCTATATCTATTGTTGTTTTGCTAGAATGCCAAAATGCATAGGGATTATCTTCTGGAGCATGCCTAGAAGCTGTGAACTCAGTTGAAATACAATGCGTGTGTCTAAATACTGATATGGAGGGGTGGAATTGACTGCTCCAGGCATCTTAGCTATGTAATTCATTTTGCTTATTTTTGAAAATTATTTTAAAATACTTGCCAGCAATTTTTAAACAATTTTTCATGCAAAAAAGCCTTTTTAGGATATGCACATATCTCAACCTGTTTTATGTCCCTTTAACTCCTAAACCACTATCCCCTCACACTGCAAGATACCTAAATAAACTATTAACCCCTAAACCACCATCCCACCACATTGCAAACTATCTAAATAAAGTATTAACCCCTAAACCGTAATCCACCACATCGCAAACTACCTAAATAAATAATTTACCCCTAAACCTCCATCCCCCCTCATTGCAAACTAATAAATGATTAAACCCTAAACCACCATCCCCCCACATTGCAAAGTTCTAACCCTAATATCTCAACCCCCTAACCTAACACCCCTGAACTTAACCTAAATTAAAGTCCCACTAAATTAACTAAAAAAATCCTAACTACCTTAAAATAAAAAAATACATGTAAAATTAAAAAAAAAAATAATAATCTTAACTGTAAAAAAAAACCTACATTACAAAATTTAAAAACCCCTAACACTACAAAATAACAAAAAAATAAATTACAAAATAAAAACCTTACAGAAAATAAAAAATATTGTTAAAGAAAATAAAAAAAATTACAAACAAAAAAAAACTACCAAAAATAATTGACATTAATCCTAATCTAATACCCCTTAAAATAAAAACCCACCCCAAAATAAAAAACCCTATTCTAAAAATAAGCTACAAAGGGCATTGCCCTAAAGCAAACAGCTCTTTTGCCAAAAAAAAAACAACAACCCCCTAACATTACAACCCCCCACACCATCAACCCCACCAAATAAAAAAAACCTAACTCAAAAAACCCTAAACTACCCATAGCCCCCAAAAAGGGCATTGGTCTTAAAAGGGCATTCAGCTCTTTTGCTGCCCAAAAAAACCCTAATCTAAAAAAAAGCACCAAACACCCCCCCCCCAAAAAAAAACAAATAAATCTAACCCCAAAGCTTTTTCCTTTCATTCTAATGACTGATTTGAATTTGAAGATTCAAATCAGCCAATAGGAATGCAAGGGTACCCTGTGCAGTGTGCGGCTGGAGACCGCATGAAGAGGACCTCTGTGCTGAAGGTCTGAAGAGGACCACCAATGTCGCCAACTGGCCACCACCATTGCCGCTCACCTCGCCGCCGCCATTGAGATGTAGATAGAAGATGGACTGCCAGAATGAAGATGTAGGAAGATGGACCCGAGATGAAGATGGAGCACCGCTGGGATGAAGATGGAGTGCCGCCCATCATCATTGGCGAGAACCAACTTTGGGGTTAGATTTTTATTTTTTTTATTTTTTTGGTGGTGTTTTATTTTTTTTACATTAGGGTTTTTTTGGGGCAGCAAAAAGCTGAATGCCCTTTTAAGGGCAATGTATAACCAAATGCCCTTTTCAGGATAACTGGGTAGTTTAGTGTTATTTTTTTTGGGGGGGGGGGGTTGGGGGGGTTATTTTTTTATTTTTTGCAAAAGAGCCGTTTGCTTTAGGGCAATGCCTTACAAAAGCCCTTTTAAGAGCTATTGTAGTTTATTTTTAAAATATTTTTTTTTTTGGGGGTGGGTTTTTATTTTAAGGGGTATTAGATTAGGATTAATGTTTATTATTTCTAGTAGTTTGGTTTTTTATTTTCTGTTATTTTAGGATTTTTTTATTTTCTGTAATTTCTATTTTTTTTTATTTTCTGCAATGTTATTTTTTTCCCCCAGGTAATCTCGGGTTGTTTTTAATTTAAGTTTTTTTTTTATTTTCTAATGTTAGTTGTAGGTTTTTTACAGTTAAGATTATTATTTTTTTAAATTTTACAGGCAAGTTTTTTTTATTTTATGGTAGTTAGGATTTTTTTTTTAGTTAATTTAGGGGGACTTTAATTTAGGTCAAGTTAGGGTGTGTTAGGTTAGGGGGTTTAGATATTAGGTTTGAACTTTGCGTTGTGGGGTATGGCAGTTTAGGGGTTAATAGTTTATTTAGGTAATTTGCGTTGTGGGGGGATGGTGGTTTAGAGGTTAATTGTTTATTTAGGTAGTTTGCTTTGTGTGGGGATGGCAGTTAAGAGGTTAATAGTTTATTAGGTAGTCTGCGATGTGGGGGGTGGCAGTTTAGATAATTTTACAGTAGGGGCTTATAGTGATTGAGGTTAGCGCACGAGTAGGTTGTTAAAAATTTTTTTTACTTTTTATAATCATTGTGCTAGCGGTTACCCTTTCCGCTAGTCGTGTTTACGCAAGAGCGAAAACTTTTTTGCTCAACTTGTAATTTCAGCGTAACCCGACTTGCGCAAAAAGCTTAAAGGGACATTAAACCCAAATTTTTTCTTTCATGATTCAGATAGAGAATACAATTTTAAACAACTCTCTAATTTACTTCTATTATCTAATTTGCTTAATTCTCTTGATATTCTTTCTTGAAAAGCAGATCTAGATATGCTCAACAGCTGCTGATTGGTGGCTGCACATAGATGCCTTGTGTGATTGGCTGAACCATGTGCATTGTTATTTCTTCGACAAAGGATATCTAAGGAAAGAAGCAAATTAGATAATAGAAGTAAATTGGAATTTTATTTAAAATTGTATTCTCTGACTGAATCAGGAAAGAAAATTTTGGGGTTTAATGTCCCTTTTTAACACTCGCAGTGTTTTTTTTGCGATTGTGAAAAACAGATTTGCTGCGCGACTTGTAATCTTGCCCTTAATATGTAATAAAAGCTTTTTAAAGAAAGCATAAAGATTTGGAATTACAACCAAAAATACTTTATTCTAAAAAGAGCAATGATTTTGTGAGATTCCCCTACTATAAACTAAATTCTTGTTAAATTTATAAATATAAAATTGTTTGTTCTGACATTGCTAAAAAATATCAATAGAAGTTATCTGGCCTCAAATTAGAACTAGGTATACAGTGTAAACATAAATTAACAACAGAGTTCATAATCCAAATACTTAAAGCTTTTACTTGTTTGTGAATTAATTAACTGAATATCATCATGTTGCATGAAGTATGTCAGTGTGTCTTTTTTTTTACTCACCCATACTCCCTTCTGCAATTTAACACAGCACTAGTCTTTAGTGTGTGTTAACTGCTAGTAAAATGAAAGCACAAGTAAACTGTATCTGTTTGTTCATTTGCAGATCAAGTTATCATGGTCTACACAATTTATCATGTTGTAGAGGTTAGGTTAACCCCATGGACAGATGGGGTCTGTGCCTTAAAAATGTTTCACCTACCAAAAGCCTAGTTAATTTTCCAAGCTGTATAGATGGGTGTTCCCTTGCTTAGCAATTTAATTAATTGATCCACCTCTATATTCTCACTGCTTTAACTGAACTCACAGTGACAAATGCTTGTTCCAGATTACAAGTTCAGTAATACAGAAGGAAGGTATTTTAAAAAGCACTCTCGTCACTGCGTGGACTTTGCATGCATGGAGGCGTGTTCCCTATAAAACCTCTTCACAAAGGCGCGATCATGATTAAGAGTCTCTTAGGAAGATACAATGGCCAGATTACAAGTGAAGAGCTAATGGTAGCTAATGACAGCTAACATTAGCACGCAAATTGGTATTGCAATTCCATGGTAAAATAGATTTAATAGAGTAGGTTCCAGCTAAATATTTCTCTCTACTCACTCTATACTTACTTTTTCTCTACAAATTCACCTGCTCTATTTCTAGGAGACTTTAATATCCCCATTGATAACTCATCTGCCCCTGCTGCCTCTAAACTTCTCACTCACAAATTCCTTTGGTCTCTCACTATCTACCCTATTCCCTACTCACTGCAATGGACACTCTATCAATCTAGTATTCTCCTACCTCTGCTCTGTCTCTGATGCCCCCTGTCACCCGTTTCCTGTCTCAGACTACCATCTGCTCACCTATAATCTTAAAGTACAGGCAAAACCTACATGTCCCCCTCGTCCTCGCACATGTAGAAATCTGCAAGCTGTGGATCCTCTCCAATTTTCCAACCTTATTCAAACACTCCTCCCCCACACTTCCACGATATCCTGCCCTGACCTTGCTACAACCCACTATAACAATACTCTCTCCTCTACACTTGACATTCTTGCTCCTCCCCAACTACGCAAAACCCCACATTATATTTATATACTTTTTACCTCTGTGATTACCTTGTATCTAAGCCTATGCAGGCTGCCACCTTATCAAAGTACCATTTACAGTCTTGCATTTAAGTCAATTAGTGCTGACTCATGAATAACCCCACATGAGTGAGCACAATATTATCTATATGGCATATATGAATTAGCATTGTCTTGCTTTGAAAAGCTATAAGAGGTGGTTAACAGGGGCTTAGAAACAGGCAGTTATTTAGACGTTTAATGGTTATAAGTATATTAATATGTTGGCTATGCAAAGCAGGGGAATGGTTAGAAAAGGTGTTATCTATCTTTATAAACAATACTAATTTTAGAGTAGACTGTCCCTTTAAGTTTTCTGCAACAATAACGCATTTTTAGCAAATGCTTTAAATTTTAAAAGGCAAGGCATTTTCAAATATGGATTATGAGGGGCAATATAATGTTCTAAGTCTATTGTGATTCCAAGTTTAAAGGGACAGTATACTATAAAATAGTTTTTCCCTTAATGTGTTTCCATTTACTTTTTTTACCTGCTTTTTAAGGCTTATTTATGTATATGAATTAGCTGATTTTGTGTTTTGAAGCCACAACCTAAAAAAATGGGTTGAGCTTGTAGGTGTAATCAGATCTCATTACTTTATCACATTTTGTACATATACTTGCTTCTTTACCTTATGTATGTCCATAAACCAATCACCAATACTTGGAGAGAGCAATGGAAAATTAACATTTTATTACCGTATCTCTTCTATAAGCCACTGGGAGTGTAATTTCTTCTACTGGTTGTGTTAACACAACTTGGCCTTGGGGCCAAAAACTTTTAGGATGGGTGGGGATAGCACAGGCTAAATAAACTATTTCAAATACCAATATAAGGGTAATGGAAATACTTGTAAACAATTGAATACAATCCAGCAGGTAAAGTGGATCATTGGGAACAAATTAAAAGGGAGAACATTTTTGAGTAAACTGTCCATTTAAGTAATTCATCAATCAATCAAGATTAAAGGGGTGGGGTGGGGACGGTGAATGTAAAGAGGAGAGGAGGAGCTTAGTTATTGATTTTGTGCTTTTGGATGTAGAAAATGTGACAAATGTAGCTAGTGACTTAAACAATCATAAAATAGAATAGATTTGGTGCAGAGTTAGAATTGGGTGTCATCTTCATATAGCTAATGATGAAACCCACAGGTTTTTATTAAGAAACCAAGGGATCATGTGTAGACTAAAAAGCAGAAGGAAGAGTAAAACTGAGTCTTGTGTCACTCCGATAGAAATTGTTAAATGGTTAGATGACGTGCAAGAGAAGGATATGCCAAGAGTGTGTGTGACACATAAAATATATGTGCACAATTGTATAATGTTTTATGCAATTTTCATGTTTCATATTAAAAGATGTTTGTTTAATTGTATTTGTTTTATATTGTGCTTGTAATAATTTTCTATGAAAATGCAACTCTCTGTTGTGAGAGCATAGGACTCCTATTTTGTAATAATTTACTATGAAAATGCAACTCTCTGTTGTGAGAGCATGGGACTCTTATTTTGACATGAACATGATCCTGAAGGATTGTGGGAGATCATGGGTGGAGCAATGAGACTGTTTTTGTTTTACCTCATAACCATTAAGGATTCTGTGAAGTACACACCCATTCTCCTTATTATTTCCTGTTTTAACAGGTAACATTTAATCTGCTTACTGGCCTCCTGAATGGGGTCTGTAACAGATTATTTGGGGCTTATCCTGGAATCAGTGCTTGATTGATTGCAGAACACCGGTTCGCAAAATTATGATCTTCGGGACCAACAAAGTATGAATGCAGTGGCTGTATTCAAGAAAAATCGTCTGTGAAAGGAGTGGCCTGGCTGGCTGGCTGATGGATGACAGTGACGTGAGGGATCGTGAGAAGGGTCGTTATGTTGGAAAAAGTACGGAAGAGACTGGTGTGGGACATCAGAAAGAAACTTCTCACCTTTTCCGCTGATGAACTGTTTCAGATTGCCCAGAGCATATGTCCAGTACCGGACAAAGACATTTCAGACCTTGACAATAGTATCACAACAAATGCACAACCATAATAACACACAGTTTAGAAACCATCCTGAATGGTCCATGCAGTTACCGTCAGAGAAGGTACTCTCCCTAAGGGACCTCTCCTATCTCCAGCGTCTCGAGTTTAAAATACAAGGAGAACAAATTGGCAACTACACATCTGACATCACATACACATGTGCCTTTCACAGAGAAGAACTTTCCTGAAGCATATCAGTCTGATCCTGACTTCACAGTACAGTCCAGCCCCGAAATACCAGGCAACCCTCTCTGAACGATAGAAACAGCTAAACCCCAGATGTACATTTTGGCCTATTGTGGGCCTCATTAGTGAGGTGCAGCCATATCCCTCTAGGCACACTAAGCAACGGGTTCACGTCTGGATTCCTGCATCACACTTAGGGAGACTTCTCTAAGTGTCATAATCTGCATAAATAAAAGGAGAGAAGCGCTCAACCTGGGAACGAACAATAGCATAATAGCTTGTTCTATGGCTAGTTACCACACAAGAAGCAGCCTCTTTTTTTCTCTGTGTCATGCCTTTCACAGAGAAGAACTTTCCTGAATCATATCAGTCTGATCCTGACTTTACAGTACAGTCCACCCCCACATTGACACAACCCTTGACAACAGTATCACAACAAACACACAACCATAATAACACACAGTTTAGCAACCATCCTGAATGGTCCATGCAGTTACAGTCAGAGAAGGTAGTGACTACACATCTGACATCACATACACTAGTGTATGCAGGCAAATTGAAAATGGAATCAAAGAAAATTTTAGTGATACTGAATTAGTTGATGAATAAGTAAGATGTGACGGTTGAGGAACTCAAAGGGTTTCTTAGGTCACATCTAGGAGACAAAAATAACACAGAGTTATTCCAGGAATTAATGTGTGCAAAACAAAATGAGAATGAAATGCCTCAGCAGTTCCTGTATCGAGTAATAGGTCTCAAACAGAAAATCATCTTTGCTGCAAAACAGGCTGACACTGAAGTGAGATACAGCTCGGCAACTATTCAGGATGTTTTCCTTCACACCGTTTACTAGGGCCTAGGACACCAATATAAATACATTCATATGGCTAGATTATGAGTTTTTGTCGGTAAGGCTTGCGGGGCTAACGAGCAGTTTATGCTCACCGCTCACCTACAAACAACGCTGGTAATACAGGTTTTTTTAAACCCGGCGTTAGCCGCAAAAAAGTGAGCGGACGGCAAAATTTAGCTCCACATCTCACTGTAATACCAGCGCTGCTTACGGTAGCGGTGAGCTGGTAAAACGTGTTCGTGCACGATTTCCCCATAGGAATCAAAGGGGCTGATTCGCCTGAAAAAAAACCTAACACCTGCAAAAAGCAGCGTTCAGCTCCTAACGCAGCCCCATTGATTCCTATGGGGAAATACTTTTTATGTCTACACCTAACACCCTAACATGAACCTCAAGTCTAAACACCCCTAATATTACACTTATTAACCCCTAATCCGCCGCCCCTGACATCGCCGCAACCTATATTATATTATTAACCCCTAATCTGCCGCTCTGGACACCGCCGCCACCTACATTATACTTATGAACCCCTAATCTGTCGACCACCAACATCACCGACACCTACATTATAGTTATTAACCCCTAATCTGCGGCCCCAATGTCGTCGCAACCTACCTACAATTATTAACCCCTAATCTAAGCAGTATTTTACTGGGTAAGAATCTGGTTTGTTAGAAATTGGGTCTTATAATGGAAGCGGAAGAAAGATAGAGATATTTGAGATTGTAATTGGCTTAAGACCTTGTATCATATTTTATTATGCTTGATGTATTAGAAACTTTTACGATTTTATCTTGGAACGTGGGGGGTATCACTAATCCAATAAAACGTAAGGTGATAATTAAAAAATTAGGTGCATTAGAACCGAGTGTAGCATTTATACAGGAAACCTACTTAAAAGATATTGAGATCCCCAAATTGAGATGTAGGTGGATAGGCGAGGTCTTCGCTACTCCATGTTGTGGTAGGAAATTAGGTGTTGCAATACTGCTGAATAAAAATTTATCATATCAAATAATACAGATGGAAGCAGATCAGGAGGCCAGATATATAATTTTGCAAATTCGAATAAAGGGGATAAGATTTGTCTTTTGCAATATCTACGCACCGAATAATTTTTCCAAAGATTTATGGGAAAAGTTGAAGAGTAAACTATTACCTTTTATATCAAATAATCTAGTGATAGGGGGTGAGTTTAATCTTTCGTTTTGTCCTGAATTATATAGGTTTTCAAAAAAAAAAACATAGCGGTATATAACAGTCATTTTGTTATCAGTTTAAACTAAATGACGTTTGGAGACTTCAAAACCCTGACCAGCGTGTATTTACTTGCGAATCTAAAAAATACAGGACATTTTCAAGAATAGATTATCTATTAGTTGCTGAATCTCTCTCTTTGCAGAGAGTCAAGGCCACAATAGGTGATATAGCGATATCCGACCACGCGATTATCTCACTGTCATTTTTTTCTTCTGAGAATCAGGTGAATAAGAATCTAACTATTATATTCCCATGGTTTATGTACAAGAATATTAGATTTAATTTATGGTTAAAACAGAAATGGAAAGATTATTGTACTTTTAATATAGCATATTTCCAGAAAATCAAAACTTTCTGGGAAGCCTCTAAGGCGTATCTAAGGGGAGAAATTAAGGCTTATATGTTTAAAAAAACCCGCAAAGATAAAAGGAGAGAAATCCAACTCGCTAAACAGGTTAAGAATAGTTATCAGAAATATGTTAGAGATCCAACTTGTGCGTACTGGGAAAAATATTCTAGCGTCAGACAGGAACGGGATGTTTTTTTTAAACAAAAATCCCTAGAAGAAGAGAGAAAATTAAACCTTCGTTTCAAGGGACACTTTGGTTATTCAGCTAAATTTCTTGCTAAACTAGTTAAGGGTAGAAAGAAAAAAAACTATATATTAGCAATCAGGGATCAAGATAATAGATATACGGGAGTATCTGATATTAACCAAACGCTATTTTTGTTTTATCAAAAACTTTATACGCAGAGTACCAATCATGTACAGAATCAGGAAAAATTTTGGTCTCAAATACAAATCCCTAGAGTCTCACAAGATCTTTTGGCGAGGCTGAATGCTCCCATTTTAGCAAATGAGATAGCGGAAGCAATTGATAAGACCAAATTGAATAAAGCTGCCGGGCCGGATTGTCTGCCTGCAGAGTATTATAAAATACTTGCAGATGAAATTAAACCTACCTTAGAAAAATTGTTTAATAGTTATTATAGGAATGGGAATATACCTTCAAAATACTTCGCGGCTGCGAACATTTCCCTGATTCTTAAAAAGGGGAAAGATGCAGAGGATCCAGGGTCCTATAGACCAATTTCCGTTCTTAATACGGACTATAAAATACTATCCTCTATTTTAGCATCTAGATTAATGTTATGTCTTGATGAAGTGATACATTTGGATCAATCAGGGTTTATGGCTTCTAGAAATGTTTCCAAAAATACACGGAAAGTGACAACCTTATTGGATTATATATGGAATATTCGCCAAAATCCAGGTAGATATTTTGAATATGATTGTGCACTTTTAACCCTTGATGCCGTCAAAGCATTTGATTCCATAGAATGGGAATATCTATTCCAGACCCTCGAAAAGTTTGGGTTTAAAAATTATTTTGTTCAGTTCATTCGTAATATCTATAAGTGTCCAAAATCTTATCTCCTAATCAATAATAATCTCACCTCAGGGATAAGATTGAAAAAAGGTACTAGACAAGGGTGTCCTTTGTCTCCCCTCCTGTTCAACCTAGCACTAGAACCTCTTGCCATAAGGTTACGGGATGTTTTAGAAGGTAGTTCTATCGGTCAGACTGTCCTCAAAACTTTATTATATGCAGATGATATACTGATCTTCCTTTATAATACACCCAGAGCTATTCCGAGTGTGATAGACTGCCTGAATTTTTTTAGTTCATTCTCGGGTTATAAAGTGAATTATAATAAAAGCGAATTGATGTGGTTATATAAAACAAGTAATGTAGCAGACAATCTGGAATTCAAAGAGGTAGATGCTCTTAGATATTTAGGAATATATCTTCATAGAAACCCTGAAAGATGGTATGGCCTGAATTTCTTCCCGCTATTTCAGAAAATAGAAGCCGACCTGAAACTCTGGGCTGCTTTTCCATTATCGTTGACTGCGAGAGTGAATCTTATAAAGACAATAATCTTTCCTCGGCTTCTTTTTCTTTTTCAGAATTTGCCCCTGATTCTATATAAAGCCGATATACGGAAATGAAATTCTAGCTTCTCACAATTTATTTGGCATAACAAGAAAAAATCACGAATTGCATTAGAAAAACTGATGCAACCTCGTGAAGCAGCCGGGTTAGCCTTGCCTAATATAACGTTTTATAATCTTGCAGCTCTTGGTAAAATTGCGCTTGATTGGCTCATAGAAACATGTTGGTTTTCAACATTAGAACTGGAGAATACTCTAGTCTCTCCCTTTTCTCAGAGAGAAAGAGAAATTAGTTGTTTTTTTTTTGGGTTTTTTTCTTTCATATTCTTTTTCTTACTTTCTATGTGTGATTGTGTTTTTGTTTCTTAGTTCATGATAAAACGAGCTGCCAGAGTCAAAAGAATTGATTGTTTCATTATAATTTGATATCTATGTATATGGTGAATGATGTAATTTAATCATATTCTTTGTTTTATGCTGTATATTTGTTTATACCTTGCGTGGTGTAGTTTTATATTCATGTGGAATGGCTTCTTTTTTTTTTTTCTGGCAGCCACAAATAAATAAATATATATATATATATAAAAAAAAATAACCCCTAATCTGCAGCCCCCAATGTCGCCGCCACTATAATAAAGTTATTAACCCCTAAACCTAAGTCTAACCCTAACCCTAACCCCCCTAACTTAAATATAATTACAATAAATCTAAATAAAATAACTACATTTAACTAAATTATTCCTATTAAAAACTAAATACTTACCTATAAAATAAACCATAAGATAGCTACAATATAACTAATAGTTACATTGTATCTATCTTAGGGTTTATGTTTATTTTACAGGCAACTTTGTATTTATTTTAACATATGACACCCCTACACCGCCACCACCTACATTAAATATATTAACCCCTAATCTGACCCCCCTACACCGCCGCAACCTACATTAAATATATTAACCCCTAATCTGACCCCCCTACACTGCCGCCACCTACATTAAATGTATTAACCCCTAAATCTAAGTCTAACCCTAACACCCCCATAACTTAATTATTATTTAAATAAATATAAATAATATTAATATTATTAACTAAATTATTCCTATTTAAAACTAAATACTTACCTATAAAATAAACCCTAAGATAGCTACAATATAACTAATAGTTACATTGTATCTATCTTAGGGTTTATGTTTATTTTACAGGCAACTTTGTATTTATTTTAACTAGGTAGAATAGTTATTAAATAGTTATTAACTATTTAATAACTTCCTAGTTAAAATAAATACAAATATACCTGTAAAATAAATCCTAACCTAAGTTACAATTACACCTAACACTACACTATCATTAAATAAATTATCTAAATTAACTACAATTAATTACAATAAAATAAAATAAACTAAATTACAAAAACAAACAAACACTAAATTACAGAATAAAATAAAATAATTACAATTTTTTAAAACTAATTACACCTAATCTAATCCCCCTAATAAAATAAAAAAGCCCCCCAAAATAATAAAAATCCCTACCCTATACTAAATTACAAATAGCCCTTAAAAGGGCTTATTGCAGGGCATTGCCCCAAAGTAATCAGCTCTTTTACCTGTAAAAAAAAAGACAATACCCCCCCAACATTACAACCCACCACCCACACACCCAACCCTACTGTAAAACCCACCCAACCCCCCCTTAATAAAACATAACACTACCCCCTTGAAGATCACCCTACCTTGAGACGTCTTCACCCAACCGGGCAGAAGTGGTCCTCCAGACGGTCCGAAGAGGTCCTCCAGACGGGCAGAAGTCTTCATTCAGGCGGCATCTTCTATCTTCATCCATCCGGAGCAGAGCGGTCCATCTTCAAGACATCCGATGTGAATCATGCTCTTCTTCCAGCGACTAACACTAAATGACGGTACCTCTAAGTGACATCATCCAAGATGGCGTCCCTTCAATTCCGATTCCTAATGGCTGATCCAATCACCCAATAGGATTGAGCTCGCATTCTACTGGCTGATGTAACCTGAAATAAATTACTGCATACATAGTGGTAAACTTGAGTTTCTTGCACTTAAATGGGCAGTGTGTGAAAAATTCAGAGACTACCTGTTCTATGCTCCACACTTTACCATTTAGACAGACAACAATCCCCTGACCTATATCATGAACACTGCAAAGTTAAATGGGTTTGGCCAGCGCTGGGTGTCTGACTACCGCTTTGATGTCAAATACCAGCCTGGTAAAGTAAATATTGACGCTGATACACTGTCGCGTATCCCCCTGGACATGGAAAAGTATGCCACTGAGTGCACAGAGCACTTGTCCTCTGAAGTGGTGCAAGCAGTCTGGGATGGAGCTCGTGCCGCCACAAGGAAATATATGGCTTGGATTGCAGCGCTCAGTATGTCCACCATGGAAACTGACCCACCATCCCACAATTGTTGCCAAAGATAAGTAAAGACGAACTCTCGAAAGCTCAAAGGGAGGATCCAGTGGTCTCCAAGATATTGAAGATGAAAGAGGATGTCAAGGCACCAGATGAGAGTCAAAAAAAAAAACCAGTGACTGGAGCTACCAAGAAACTCTTGCATGAATGTAGCAAGCTAATTCTAGAGGATGGATGTCTCTATAGGAAAACAGATCAAAACAAACAGCTTGTTCTCCCAGCTCAGTATAAACAACTTTCTTTGGAGTACTTGCATGACAAGATGGGGCATGTGGGCACAGAACGGGTACTTCATTTGATGAGACAAATATTCTACTGGCCATTTATGAAAAAAGGAAGTAGAGGAGTATGTCACAAAGAAGTGTCCCTGCATCAAGCAAAAAAAATCAGTAACCCATGTCAGAGCACCCATGGGAAGAATAACATCTAGCTCACCTCTAGAACTTGTTTGCATTGACTACCTGCACTTAGATTCAAGCCATGATGGGTATGAGTATATACTAGTGGTCGTAGATCACTTTACTAGATTTGCTCAAGCTTATCCAACAAAAGTTTGTCTGGCCGTACGGCAGCTGAGCATCTTTTCAATGACTACATCACCCAGTTTGGCTACCTTGAAAAGCTACATCATGACCAAGGCAGGGAATTTGAGAATGAGCTTTTCCGGAATCTTCAGCAACTTGCTGGAGTACGCCATTTGAGAACATCTACTTATCACCCTCAAAGTAACCCAGCTGAGAGATTCAACTGGACTCTCCTCCAAATGCTCCGTACCCTGGCAGACAAAGAAAAGGCAAGATGGAAAGATCACCTTTTTTAGATCATACATGCATATAACTGCACACGCCATGAGTCCACTGTTGACCTGATATTTGGACTGATTGAAGAGGATGAGGGGGTGACTCACAAAGGAAGTAGAGAAGTATGTCACAAAGAAGTGTCTTTGCATCAAGCAAAATAAACCAGTAACCCCTGTCAGAGCACCCATGGGAAGAATAACATCCAGCTCACCTCTAGAACTTGTTTTCATCGACTACCTGGACTTAGAGTCAAGCCGTGGTGGGTATGAGTATATACTAGTGGTTGTAGATCACTTTACTAGATTTACTCAAGCTCATCCAACAAAAAATAAGTCTGGCCGTACAGCAGCTGAGCGTCTTTTCAATGACTACATCCCCCGGTTTGGCTACCCTGGAAAGCTGCATCATGACCAAGGTGGGGAATTTGAGAATGAGCTTTTCTGGAATCTTCGGCACCTTGCTGGAGTATGCCATTCGAGAACATCTTCTTCTCACCCTCAAAGTAACCCAGCTGAGAGATTCAACCGGACTCTCCTCCAAATGCTCCATACCCTGGCTGACAAACAAAAGGCAAGATGGAAAGATCACCTTCCTCAGATCATAAATGCATATAACTGCGCACGTCATGAGACCACTGGGTACTCCGCCATCCTCGCCTCCCTGTTGACCTGATATTTGGGCTGATTGAGGAGGATGAGGGGGTGACTCACAAAATATTTGCTCGCCATTGGGCTGGAAAGATGGCCAAGGTGTATATGTAAGATATCTGTAAGAGAAAGAAAGCCAAAGCAAATGTTTACATATGAAACACTGGGTCAGCCATCACTACAACCACAGACCATGCTCCACAGTGTAGCAGCATATACCTGTCCTCACTTACCTGTATGGGCTACACAATATTAGGTTGAAATAATTTTTATTAGGGAAGAATACGATCACACTGAATCAATAATTACACAGGTATGTCATGTACAAATTCTATACTAGTTATTCTTATTCTCTGATACAAACATTGTAACACAATATTACCTGACCAAAAATCTGAAGAATAATTTCGCTGTGTTCAGATTCCTCTCCAAGTTTAATAAGAAAAAATGAAATAGTCAGAAAGAAATAGAGTAAGAGGGGAAAAAAAAGAAAATTTGAATAAAAGGTGGGTAAGAAATAGATACGATTGAGATAGATGCTTATCTTATTGTTTCTTTTGTCTTTAGGGTTCTTCTTCCTCTTCCTTATCTCTGTCGTTCCACCTTCACTCTTTTGTCTTGTACATTATCCAATAAAACCATGTTTTTTGAAAAGTTGTCTGTGTGTCCTGTATGTGAGCTGCTTGTTCATACATGTTATAAAAGTATCTGATCTTATTAACAATAACAATTTTGTGGGCGATCCTACTTTCCAATGACGTGCAATACATATTCTCGCTGCTGTACAAACTATTCTTATAAATTGATTTATATGTTTATTAAATTTCTTGTTATATTCATGGAGTAGTGCCTGAGGTAGTGTCAGTCATATTGGTTCCTCTAAGATGGCGCTAAGAAGGCTAGATAGATCTTCCCAAACCTCCCTAGAGTGGGGACAGTCCCACCACATATGTTTATATGTACCTACTGCTCCACAACCTCTATAGCAGAGGCTGGAGCCATTGATTACTGTATGTGATGTAATAACCGGTGTTAGGTACCATCTTGATATAGTTTTGTAGCAATTTTCGATCATGTCAGCACTTAAGAGTACCCCACATGAGTTATATAATAATTGGTTCCACTCCTCTCCATTTATTTCCATTTCTAAGTACAATTCCCATTTATTATACAATGATGGATCAATTCTATTTGCCCCTTGAATAATTAAATACAGGTGTGATATTGCTTTTTTTGGCCTCTTGCCTAGTCTACAAAGATTTTCTAATTGTGTTGAAGTCCCATCTATTGACTTTGACAAGAATGTGTGTGTGTTGGATGATAATTGTAAATATTGGTACCAGTATAATTTTTTTTTTTTTTTTAAGTTTTTATTTGAGGTTCATTTAAAGGCATACAACATTGCATAAATAGATTCTTACATCACATGAGATAAAATATCAGTTATACAAGGAGTACTGACAATAAAAAAGGGATTACAAAAACCACAAGGCTAATAATATATGTACCATGTGAACATTATATAAAGGAAATGCCTGTCGCCTAGGGACCTTCTAAATGATACAGTAGGTCTCTCTTGGACCTTCTAACATAAACAGAAATATATGAGTAAAAGAAGGTGATTTCAAACCTAGGAGACCACTTATGGATCTCAAATGATAAACCTCATTTTTATAATGCTTTATATCATGCATAACGAATAAACTTAAAACATTTTTCTTGTAACTCAATAGGCCACTATTGGACCTAGCTGAAATATTAACTCAATGTAGGAGAGAAAAATTATTTTAGCACGTTCAATATGTAGGTAATGTTGAAAGTTATAATAAGGGTTGCGGCAAAGGTAAGAAAAGCTGCATATTTAGTTCTCCTTAACAAGGGGACACGTTATAGATTGGGGGGGGGGAGGTGAGTATATATATGTAGTAGGTTATATGAATTGAATAAGCAGGCTATAGCCAAACGGAGCAATATTACTTTATATAGCAGTACATGGGCATATGAGACCCTGAGGAAATGTTAGACAGGAATGGGTGACATATGAGGCCAACAGCTTGTCTAGCACAGTAGGACAATATGTGCCATGTTCCCAGACTAGTAGCAATACAAAACTAAAGATATGAGGGTTAGAGGTGGAGTGTTGCTCCACTACCTACAATGACTACTACATCCAATTTTATTATAATAAGATACATAGTTCCTACTCAAACAGAGGGAGAAATATTGTGGATTCATATAAGAACATGGGAAACTATTGCCTGGAGGCTTAAACTAAGCATGTTTCAACCACCTGTCTATGTGGAGAGTTTTATGAGCAACTGAATAGCTATTAAATACAGGGGTAGAGAGTGCTGATTTACATGTAAGGCCTATATTATATCTAGTAGGATAGGACCTAACCATCCAAACTTAAATATTTGGCACAATTTCCTTAAGTTATTTAAGATACAGCGAAAAAGGGGATAATGCCTGGTATGAATAGCGCAGGACCAGCTTGCTCAATAAAGCCTTATGGGTATTTTGAAGTTTTTGAGATAATGTAAAATTTTTCTTCGAAAAAAAACATTTGCTAACTAGGGGATGAGAGATGTCAAAGCTTTTATTGAAATTACTCATGGACTCCGCATATCCCCTTATAAAGAGATACATACATGCAAGTCAATAATAAAACAGATAATGCTGTTATTCATGCAATTGTTAAGTAGGGATTAAAAAATGCTGTAAACGTGTGTAGTCCTCCTAATTTAGGGGGCTCATTATGTGGTGAGGAGGGAGGTGGTGGGATAGATGCGTTCGGACTTATGCTACTGGAATAGGAAATATTTACTAGAGCTAATTTACTAAAGGACACTGAACTTCTTTAAAACCCTTGTTATGGCATAGTCAAGCGATAGTGAATGTGAAAGGTTATGAGTCTAAATTAGCATTGAGAGGCTTAAGTATATCTAGATAAGCTTAGCAGTTAGCTAGGGGAGCTTGCTATGAAATTATAATTCTCCTTTTCCCTTAATTGGGACCCGTCTACTGAGTGTGGGCCCTACACCCAGCGCAGGTAGACCCTGTCGGCTAAAAAATATTAGTAGTTGAAGGAGAGGGGAATATGACCAATTCTAAGAGGCTTAGGTAGGAATAAATAAGCAAGGTGACGTAACCTATACGTTATTCAGCTATACCAGAGGAGCAGGCAAATATGTGTAGGACAAGGTAAGACTGAATTATAAACAGTGTAGCATAGTTTAAGGTTAAAGCTAAGAAATAATATTACCAGATTTAAGCCATAACACATAACATTGGATTTATGACATCTGGTAGAAATGTTAGTGTTTCATGACTCAATACCCTGTAAACCAAAGCAAAATATAGAGTTTTCCAGAATGAGTTAACAGTATTTAAAGATGCTTTCCTTCAAACTAATCTAGCCTCTCACTGGCAGGCCTTAGATTCATAGAGCAGGGTTGTAAATGAACTGGGTTATTAAAGTCATAACATTAAACAAGCATAAACCGTTAAATATATGTGTATCAAAAACAATTACACAACACTATTTGGCAAAGCATAATCATTTATCTATAACAAGATTAGTGTGTCCATTTCCAAGTGTGGGTTGCTAGCAAAACTAGGAACTCAACGGGTGGGTAACCAAAAAGGCGTCCTCACTAGGATTACCAAATCTAACCCACCCCAGATCTCACAAGCCTAGAAGTATGAAAATTAAAGATACTATTACAGCCAACCTGGGAGATCAACAATCTAGCTGTACAAAACTGCCATTTCCTCACAGAGCCTCCAAGTCTCTCAATGGTGCCATTGCATTTATTGTTGTTTCTAGGGAAGTGTCGGCTGTAGTCCAGTGATGATATGTCAAAAGATTTAGGGATTACCTCCCGTGTGACAATGTTGGCCGCCCCCTCAGAGGCTGGATAGACAGTATCTGTATGCCAAGCTTGCAATGGACATATTGAGGTCGCGTCCAGCTTCCCTCCGCCATCCAGATATTGGTGTACCTCCGGTGCTCTCTCCTCATGTTACGTGTACAATGGCGATGCGCTGTGGGATTGCTCAAAGGGTGTATAGCTTGTGGGCTGTCTCGTATCTGGCAAATTAGTTGCAGCCTTGTGATCCACCATGATCACATCCCGACTCGCAAATCCCCCACATGACCATGTAGCATCTAGGTGTTTCTCGAGCCGCAAAAAATGCTCAGACACAAGGTTATGTATCTGCTCCATCAGATTGGCCATAGACGGTTCCATCCTCTACCCTGCTGGAGTGCTATCAGTGATAGTATGCAAGAAGCTGGGTAGAACATCCCTCTCCGTGTTACTGGCCGATCATGGAGTGTCTGTGTTGTAATCTTACACTAGATAGTTTTGTCGAGCAAAGCTGCTTGTGTCACTACTCTTATTCGCGGCTGTAGCTTCTGCAGCGTGGTCGGTATGGCAGTCTGCAGTTTGTAGTGGATTGAATTGACCTTAATAGGGGTTGATGGATATACGTCGCTTCCCACTGTGTAGTACTACTGCTGCAGGGATAAACCATAGTGGATCCATGGAGGTGCAACTGGAAACGTTTAGGCAGCCATCGCCCATGAAAATGGCGGCTCTCACACCATAAATGCACTGGAGAATATGAGCCTGTAGCGTATTTTCCAAGGCAGTCACTGTGCACATTATAGAATCCTAGGATAGTTTTAAAGTCATAAGTGATTTAGGCAGAATATTAGGTTTATATTTAAGCAATTACCCCTTATAGAAGCACTATAGGCCCGGAGCTACGCAGAAACATGTCCAGTCACTTCTGTAGCTGGCTCCGCCCCCCCGGTACCAGTATAATTTAAGTGGGTTCATTTTTTCTTGTAGCTTGGTATATGGCATGATTTTCCCTTTTTCTAGTATGTCTGCTATCCGGTTTAGGCCTTTATTCTCCCATTTAGTTAATATAGAGGGTGGTATAACTGTTATTACACAATTTAGTGGTGTATAGAGGGAATTAGTGGGAAGAAGAGACAAGGTTTTCGTTACTTTAGCCCATTGTGTGTACATATGTGTCGTTACTGGGGATGTCGTATGTATTTTAGTAGTCCCCCTGTGATTACAACAGATTACTATTTCTGGGGTAGTGAGACCATTGATTTCTGTTTCCATCTTAACCCATCTTATTCTTTCCTCCTTATTGGTTACTAGAACCGTCTGTGCCAATCTAGCAGCTTGATAATAGTGTTTTAGATTGGGTATTCCCATACCTCCCAATCGGCTATGTTTAGTGAGTATGTTCTGTGATATTCTTGCTTTTTGTTGTTTCTTAAAAATGTATTAATCATAGATTGAGCTTCTTTCAGATCTCTGAAGGGGATCTTTATTGGTAGAGCTCAAAATAAATAAAGAATCTTGGGAAGCACCATCATCTTAATTGTTGATATACGTCCATACCAAGAGAATCGATATTGGCCCCATTTTAGCAGATCTTGTCTAATGTTTTTCAACAGTGGGTTATAATTAGCTTTATAAAGATCTGAGAAGTGTTTGGTTAATTTAATCCCCAGGTACATTATATGTTTTGTGACCCCAGTAAAGTCGAAATTAAGTTCTAAAAGTTTTTTGGTATGGTTTGGGAGTCTAATAGCCATAGCTTCACATTTGTCAATATTGACTTTATAACCTGATATAGATGAGAATTGCGTTAGAATGGTATATAAATTAGGTAGCGCTATTAGTGGTTTGGTTAATAAGAGTAACACGTCATCAGCGAAAAGAGCTATCTTATACTCCTCTCCTCCGATCCGTATTCCTGTAATATCTGGGGATTGTCTAATCTGTAATGCTAATGGTTCAATAAATATGGCAAATAGCAGTGGTGAAAGCGGGCATCCCTGTCTGGTGCCATTCAAAATGGGGAAACCCCTAGATTGATGGCCCATCGCTCTTACCCAAGCTGATGGGTGAGAATATATGTTTTGAAGTGCAGTCATAAAAGAGCCCTTGAAACCCATTGCTTCCAACACCGCCCACATGTACTTCCAGTCCACCCTATCAAATGCCTTCTCTGTGTTTAGAGATAGCAGCAGAGAAGGCATTCCTGTCGTATCTAAATAATCTATTAAGGAAACCATACGCCTAATGTTATCAGGCGCTTCTCTATTTTTCACAAATCCTACTTGATCTGGGTGGATTAGTTTAGGTAATATGTGTTTAAATTGGTTTGCCAGTATTTTAGTAAATATTTTAATATCTTGGTTAATTAGTGAAATTTGGCAATAGTTTTTACACATCGTTTTGTCTTTACCTGGTGTGGGGATTGCTATTATTTTTGCATGGAGAAGTTCAGCAGGTATATTATTGCCCTGGAGAATACAGTTACAAAATTTAGCTAAATGTGGTGCTAGGGTTGTCTTAAAAAATTTGTAGAACTCTCCAGGGATTCCGTCTGGCCCTGCTGCTTTACCCTGTTTCAATTATTTAATGACCACCAAGACTTCTGGTGTGGTGACTGGGGCATTTAAGGATTCTAAATCTTCTTTCGAGATTTCTGGTAGCTTTGCTTCAGTCAGAAACTCTTTTAAGAGATTACTAGTTTGTGTTGCATATGAAACTTTGTTCCCGTCATAAAGGGAGCTATAAAAATCAGAGAAGATATTTACTATCTCCACCGTGTACAAGGTCAACTCTCTGCTAACCGTACATAACGTTGGTATTGATATGTTTCTAATTTTGTCCCTACGTTTATTTGCAAAGAATTTATCTGGTTTATTTGTAAAAATTAAATATTTGGTTTTTAATCTTTGACTAGCCCATACAGAGTCTTTTTGTAGAATCTGGTCTAAAGATTGGCGCTTCAATGTCAGGTTCTTCAATATGGAGGGCAACCCAGTTTCTTTATGGCGTTTCTCTAGTTGGGATATTTCACATTGTAATTTGTGTAATGTAAGTAATTTTTTATTATTGAGGTGTGCTTTCATTTTAATCAATAGTCCCCTTATATATGGTCTGTGAGCCACCCATGGTATAATTGGGTTAGATGTTGAATCAACATTCATATGCCAGAATTCTAGAAGATTTTGGAGAATGGAGTCTCTATATAAAGGATCTTTGAGTGTAAGGGGATCAAATGTCCATATTTATGAGCATTAGATATGTAAAAACCTCTCATTTCTGCTTTTATGATGGAGTGGTCAGACCAAACGCAAGGGCTAATAGAAGAGGAGACCAGATTGGGTACTAAAATTTGACTTAAAATATATATAATCAAGTTTAAAGTATTTTTTGTGGGCTGCCGAATAAAAAGTGTGGTCTGTAGTGTTTCAGTATAACAGTTTCCAAGAATCCAGAATATTGTGTCCCTTCAATATGTTTAACACTTTTTTAATTTTATTATTGTACCTAATTTGTGATTTGGTAAGGTCAGTTCTGGGGGGCGAAGTATGTGTTTGTAGGGTAATATTATAGTCACCAGCCATAATTAGCCTAGTGTGGTTCCATTCGGTCAGTAAATGTGAAATATGGGGAAAAAAAATGTTCCTGTTTATCATTTGGGGCATAGATATTACAAAAAATCACTTCTGTACCTTGTATTTGTCCCTTAATGATCAAATATCTGCCTTCCCTATCTATTACTTTATTTGTTACTGTCAAGTTTAGAGAGGAATGAAATAGGATAGATACTCCTCTTTTTTTGCTAGTGGTGGTAGCATGGAAATGTAGAGGGAATTGACGTGACCAATATTTAGGAATATTGTTTCTTTCAAAGTCTGTTTCCTGTAAAAAGATAACATTCGCTCCTAATTGTTTATATTGGGTTATGGCCTTCCTGCGTTTTATATCAGTATTTAAACCTCTCACATTGTGAGAGAGTAATACAATGTTAGGTGATGTATGAGGTCATGAGTATGGTTCATGTGAGCGTAAAATCTAATTTGAGTGTTAGCGTCAATTCCTCGTTGTCTTATAGTCATAGCTCTCTTACCCACAGGTAGTACTTGATAATGTTGTGTGTCTTGTAATGAATTCCCCTGTAGTGATGAGATAGGATTCCGTCGGCCGACTCGAGAAACCCCCCCTAGAAAGATATGAACATTTAGCCAAGAAGATGTTTGATCAAAGTCATTAGCATCTGGAAGAAAATATAAGCAGTAGTCAAAATCAAAAAAAGAAGTAGCAATTAACATAAACATGTTAGTTAACTTAAACTAAGTTGAGTAAATCTGGGAGAATTCAGAGATACACACCTCCTCAGCATTACATATTATGAACCTCATTTGAGTGTGGGAACATTATATACTTAAATTTAACCGAGCTAAAGCTGCTGTTAGTAGTCCCTTAACCTAAACCTTTAAACCATAAATTAATTCAAATTTTTCTCACGCAAATAACATGATATAACTGACTACATTGATAGAAACAATATATATCTATTATGCAACTTTGAACAATTTAAACTAAAGTCTTGAATTTGTTTGTTTTTGAGTTTTAGGATTCTATCTTGCACAGTTCAGACCATGGCCTCTAGTTATCATGGTCTGGCGGACCTGATCCGACACTGCGGATCAGGTAAGCCAGACCTCGCTAAATACGGCGAGCAATACGCTCGCCGTATTCAGCATTGCACCAGCAGCTCACAAGAGCTGCTGGTGCAACGCTGCCCCCTGCAGACTCGCGGCCAATGGACCGCCAGCAGGGAGGTGTCAATCAACCCGATCGTACTCGATTGGGTTGATTTGTGGTGATTCCTGTCCGCCTGCTCAGAGCAGGCGGACAGGTTATGGAGCAGCGGTCTTTGTGACCACTGCTTCATAACTGCTGTTTCTGGTGAGCCTGCAGGCTCGCCAGAAACACGGGGCATCAAGCTCCATACGGAGCTTGATACATATGCCCCCATTTCTTCACACAGTTCTCTAAAATTTAAACCTGAATTATCTTGTTCTCGTTACAGCGGTCTCAATCTTAAAGGGACACTGAACCCAAATTTTTTCTTTTGTAATTCAGAAAGAGCATGCAATTTTAAGCAACTTTCTAATTTACTCCTATTATCATTTTTTCTTCGTTCTCTTGCTATCAATATTTGAAAAAGAAGGCATCTAAGCTTTTTTTTGGTTTCAGTACTCTGGACAGCACTTTTTTATTGGTGGATGAATTTATCCACCAATCAGCAAGGACAACCCAGGTTGTTCAACCCGATGGGCCGGCATCTAAACTTACATTCTTGCATTTCAAATAAAGATACCAAGAGAATGAAGAAAATTTGATAATAGGAGTAAATTAGAAAGTTGCTTAAAATGTTATGCTCAATCTGAATCACAAAAGAAAAAAATTGGGTACAGTGTCCTTTTAAGGATATATTGAAAATAAATATTAACATCTATAGTCTGCAGTGCCTGTAATTTAACTACTGTTAAGTTACCATCCTTTCTGTGTCCCATTCATAGGGACTCTGTAACTGGATCAATGATCAGTTAGGCTACTTTCCAATATGCAGGAAGAAAAAAAAGATCCTGGTTCTCTGTGGGTAGATGACTTTCATTTGATTTTCGATTTCTGTTTGGATATTTTGTCCAACGTGGTCTTTGCGACTTTCCTTGCGTGGCTGCAGATGTAGCAGGTTCTTCACCCCTGGATGATATTGGTTGGTCTGGGGCCTCCAGTCCCAATGCTGCACATTTGTCTGGGATATCTTGAGGGTCTTTGATTGTGTATGTTACATGGTCATTGTTGATTATCAGAGCAAAGGGGTGTCCCCATCTTTATTGAATCTGTCGCTTGTGTGGGATAGCTGTTAATGAGCACAACGTATTTCTTCTTTCTTCTTTTCTTCTTGGTTTCAATGCTCTATGAGCTCTTTCTAGTTCTATTTCTGTGTCAAGTGGAACTTCCGCCAGCATGGTAAACAACTGTTGAAGATAAGCTGGTAATTCCTCTACAGTAATGTCTTCAGGGATCCCCTTTATTCTAATATTACATCTTCGGCTTCTATTTTCCATGTCTTCTAATTTGTCTAGAAGGTCAGATATTGTTTGGTTTTGCTGAGTAACCTGGTTTGTTGTGGTCTCTATTTCATCCGTTAGGTTGTCTTTAGATTCTTCCAGTGCTTCAACTCTGGAACCTAGATCTGATATATCTTGTTTGATGTCCGCCAAGCTTGCAGAAACTGATTTATGCATATTATCGATTTTGTCCCACAATATATTAACATTTTTTAGACATATCTTGTTTAGATACCAATAGATTAAAGTCTGCTCTAGTAAGGGGTTGAGAATTAGAGGTTAATTCTTGATGTTGTGAAGTAGCATCTTCATCCTCTGTATCCTCCGTAACTGGAGGTTCCACCTGTTTATCCCCTTTTGTAGGTTTGAAGTATTGGTTCATGGTGGCAGATTTTCCTATTTTCTCAGCTTTAGATAACCTTTTAGAAGACATGGTAGTAAAAAATATCTATATCTTGTTCAGTAGTTTGGCTGTTGCCCCAGACAGACCTGCTTAATGTGTAAAAAAAAAAACAGTGAAAAGCAGTATTGTTCCAAAGATGACCACTAGATGTCAGTGTTCTTTCATCTATCTGTAATGTAGAGATTTTCAGTATCCACGTGGAGTGAAAAAAGCCATGTGTGTATACATCTTTAAATAGTGAAAGAAAAAAAACAACTCCAGGGGAAAGATAAAGCCCAATAAGTTATGTAAGTAGTAAATATATTCATTAACTCTTGGTAGGCACAACGTCTCTGTTAATCTTAATTATCTGTTTAGGGAAGCCTCAGCTAGGAATTGTGACCAGATTTCTTTAGTGAGTCATCTTATGTCAGTGTGAGGTTTATCTCTTGGCATGTGAATTAAATAGATCCCTCATGATTGTTGCGTGATTCACCTTGTAGGCTTTGTTGTTAGAGCACATGGATTGTGTTATTAATATGGAGCTATGAGAGTCTCTTTAGCATCTGTCAATATTAGCCACTGAAGGATATTTTGTAGTGCTTTCTTGCAGCCATCATACTCACTATACCTGGTGATCACAGTAACGGGAATGCGTTATGCAGATAGCTGTCCCCCTGAGTCCCTGTACTTCTGCAGAGGTTAATGCTGCATGATGTTGGGCCTCCTTATTGCATCCACTCAGTTCTGGTATGGAGATCCCTCTCCTTGTTCCTTTCTTGCACACGACTGCAAGCCTGTCTGCTCCGGTCTCACCCTTCAGTCCCCACTCATTGGGACTATCAGCACCACCACTCCTGAGGTGAAAAATTCAGCTTTTGAGAAGGTGGTATGCCTCAAGGCTGTCTCTGACCTCGGAGCTCTACTCCAGTGCATCCATTTCAGAGCACTGCTAGGCTCCGCCCCCCTGGGCTACACAATATTATATGCCACAACTCTCATATCATACACCTCACAACTCATACAATGTGGCACCATACATTCCAACAGTGACAGTATATTAAGTTAAGAAAGTTGTGTTTCAGGGTAATAAAACTGACTGAGTATACTGTATATATTTTAGTAGCTGGAGCCATTTTATTTTGTCAGGGAAAATGTGACACATAAAATATATGTGCACAATTGTATAATGTTTTATGCAATGTTCATGTTTCATATTGAAAGATGTTTGTTTAATTGTATTTGTTTTATATGGTGCTTGAAATAATTTTCTATGAAAATGCAACTCTCTGTTGTGAGAGCATAGAACTCCTATTTTGTAATAATTTACTATGAAAATGCAACTCTCTGTTGTAAGAGCATGGGACTCTTATTTTGACATGGACTTATGATCCTGAAGGATTGTGGGAGATCATGGGTGGATCAATGAGACTGTTTTTGTTTTACCTCATAACCATTGACGATTCTGTGAAGTACACACCCATTCCCCTTATTATTTCCTGTTTTAACAGGTAACATTTAATCTGCTTACTGGCCTCCTGAATGGGGTCTGTTACATATAGTTAGAGAGACAAGAAGAGCATCTTGAGAGGTATGAAATGCTCATGGATGGAGGGATTGGAGCAGGAGAGGGTGGTCAACAGTGTCAAAGGCTGTGCATTAATCAAGAAAGATTAGCAGGAAGAAATAACCTTTAGACTTGGTTGTCAGCAGGTCCTTTATTACCATGGCAATTGTGTTAGATATGTGTGTATATTACTGATAATACAGTGTTTAAAACAGTACTATTTTTATGTCCAATAACCCATTGATTAAACTGATATATATTGTATACATGCACCATGAAAGATTGGATAAAAGACACAGAAGCCAAAAAAAAACTAGAAGCCAATGACACATGCTTTTATATGTGAGATTAAGAAATCAGTTAACTAATTAAAGGACTACTAAATACAGTAGAAATGCGTAATTAACACATGCATAGTAAAAAGACAAGTCAATAACACCTACTCTGTATTTCAAACAAGCAGTAGAATTTTTTTCTGGCAAATGTATTTTTCTCCCATTTTCTGGCCCCCTGTATGATGTAATAGACATCAGCCAATTATAGACATATACCCTGTGAGCTAGTGCACATGCTCAGTATGAGCTTGTTCCCCAGAAAGTGTGCATATAAAAAGACTGAGCAAAATTTGATTATGGAATTAAATAGGAAGGTGTCTTAAAACTGCATGCTCTTTCTGAATCATAAAAGTTTATTTTGAGTGTCCCTTTAAGAACATGGTTTCTATAGTGTCATAATGTTTTTGTGCATAAATCAGGTTGTGTTTATTGCGCTGGTTTGCCAATTGAGAATGACAAATGCAAATCATACTTGTATATTACATTACAACAAACTATAATGATATTTCAAAGGGATGTCGTATGTTAGACTCTAATAATGTCACTAATGAGCTGTTTGAGAAGAAATTCACCTTACACCTCATTTGCTTTTAACACCTTTATAATGTACATCAACAAGCAAAGCTATGTTTAGCATATCAAAGTTTACAAGTAATCCTGAGAGAAAAGGTGTTCTCAGTTTCATCACCAGCCTCAAATTGTTGATATTAAATAGAGACCACAGGGTCTTGTTAACAATTTTCATGGTCACAATAATGACAATTAACGACACAGTAAAAAAGTTTTTGAAAAACGAAAAAAGATACCAAATGAGTTAAAATCAGATTTTTTTTAAGATTAAATTGAAATTTTATAGCTGAATAAAAAAAAACGCTAGCTTAACTTTGGAATGCCAATATAAATGTTGAACTTTATACATTTACATAGACTTCCTATAGTTTATTATTGTGGTTAAAAATATTATAAACAACTTCTGTTTTATATTGTTATACTTCCACTACATGTGTAAGTGAATAAATATCTATCTATCTATCTATCTATCTATCTATCTTCTTTAATTTAAAATTGTCTTATTAGTATGTTCTTCAAAAACATCTTCATCAAAAAGAAGACATTATAAATATAGTGAAGCTCTGTTTATATTTACTTTCAATTCCAACACTATCAATTCTACTAACACTTACTAGTGCTAACAGTGATTCAATTAAAACACTGACTATTATGGGGCTAATTTCAATCTTTACAAAATACTTGTTTGATACAAGTTGAAAGTAAACCGGATCACTTGAGCCCAATTAAAGTTAATGTGTGTCGGTTTACCTCAACCTCAGAGCTCTTACAAAACACATCACAAATACATTACAAAGTACAGTTACACTGATAACATATTTTCATAAAAATATTTTAAAAAATATTGCACTAAAAAAGTTCTAAAGGCTCAATGAAATGTGATCTCCGGTGTTAGAAAAAAAAGCAGGCAAAGGGCTTTAACATAGAGATACATACATATACATGACTAAAGATGTATATGTATGTGTGTGTGTGTGTGTGTATATAACATAATTTATGCTTACCTGATAAATTCCTTTCTTCTGTAGTGTGATCAGTCCACGGGTCATCATTACTTGTGGGATATTAACTGCTCCCCTACAGGAAGTGCAAGAGGATTCACCCAGCAGAGTTGCTATATAGCTCCTCCCCTCTACGTCACCTCCAGTCATTCGACCAAGGACCAACGAGAAAGGAGAAGCCAAGGGTGTAGTGGTGACTGGAGTATAATTTAAAAAATATTTACCTGCCTTAAAAAACAGGGCGGGCCGTGGACTGATCACACTACAGAAGAAAGGAATTTATCAGGTAAGCATAAATTATGTTTTCTTCTGTTAAGTGTGATCAGTCCACGGGTCATCATTACTTGTGGGATACCAATACCAAAGCAAAAGTACACGGATGACGGGAGGGATAGGCAGGCTCTTTATACAGAAGGAACCACTGCCTGAAGAACTTTTCTCCCAAAAATAGCCTCCGAGGAAGCAAAAGTGTCAAATTTGTAAAATTTGGAAAAAGTATGAAGCGAAGACCAAGTTGCAGCCTTGCAAATCTGTTCAACAGAGGCCTCATTCTTAAAGGCCCAAGTGGAAGCCACAGCTCTAGTGGAATGAGCTGTAATTCTTTCAGGAGGCTGCTGTCCAGCAGTCTCATAAGCTAAACGAATTATGCTACGAAGCCAAAAAGAGAGAGAGGTAGCAGAAGCTTTTTGACCTCTCCTCTGACCAGAGTAAACGACAAACAGGGAAGACGTTTGTCGAAAATCTTTAGTTGCCTGTAAATAAAATTTAAGGGCACGAACTACATCCAGATTGTGCAAAAGACGTTCCTTCCTCGAAGAAGGATTTGGGCACAAGGATGGAACAACAATCTCCTGATTGATATTCCTGTTAGTGACTACCTTAGGTAAGAACCCAGGCTTAGTACGCAGAACTACCTTATCCGAGTGAAAAATCAAATAAGGAGAATCACAATGTAAGGCTGATAACTCAGAGACTCTTCGAGCCGAGGAAATAGCCATTAAAAATAGAACTTTCCAAGATAACAACTTTATATCAATGGAATGAAGGGGTTCAAACGGAACACCCTGTAAAACGTTAAGAACAAGGTTTAAACTCCATGGTGGAGCCACAGCTTTAAACACAGGTTTAATCCTGGCCAAAGCCTGACAAAAAGCTTGAACGTCTGGAACTTCTGACAGACGCTTGTGTAACAGAATGGACAGAGCTGAGATCTGTCCCTTTAAGGAACTAGCAGATAACCCCTTTTCTAAACCTTCTTGTAGAAAAGACAATATCCTAGGAATCCTAACCTTACTCCAAGAGTAACCTTTGGATTCGCACCAATATAGGTATTTACGCCATATTTTATGGTAAATCTTTCTGGTGACAGGCTTCCTAGCCTGTATTAAGGTATCAATAACTGACTCAGAAAAACCACGCTTTGATAAGATCAAGCGTTCAATTTCCAAGCAGTCAGCTTCAGAGAAGTTAGATTTTGATGTTTGAAAGGACCCTGAATCAGAAGGTCCTGTTTCAGAGGTAACGACCAAGGTGGACAGAATGACATGTCCACCAGATCTGTATACCAAGTCCTGCGTGGCCATGCAGGCGCTATTAGAATCACTGATGCTTTCTCCTGTTTGATTCTGGCAATCAATCGAGGAAGCATCGGGAAAGGTGGAAACACATAAGCCATCCTGAAGGTCCATGGTGCTGTCAAGGCATCTATCAGGACCGCTCCCGGATCCCTGGATCTGGACCCGTAGCGCGGAAGCTTGGCGTTCTGTCGAGACGCCATGAGATCTATCTCTGGTTTGCCCCAACGTGGAAGTATTTGGGCAAAGACCTCTGGATGAAGTTCCCACTCCCCCGGATGAAAAGTCTGATGACTTAAGAAATCCGCCTCCCAGTTCTCCACTCCCGGGATGTGGATTGCAGACAGGTGGCAAGAGTGAGACTCTGCCCAGCGAATTATCTTTGATACTTCCATCATTGCTAGGGAGCTTCTTGTCCCTCCCTGATGGTTGATATAAGCTACAGTCGTGATGTTGTCCGACTGGAACCTGATGAACCCCCGAGTTGCTAACTGGGGCCAAGCCAGAAGAGCATTGAGGACTGCTCTCAATTCCAGAATGTTTATTGGAAGAAGACTCTCCTCCTGATTCCATAGTCCCTGAGCCTTCAGAGAATTCCAGACAGCGCCCCAACCTAGTAGGCTGGCGTCTGTTGTTACAATTGACCAGTCTGGCCTGCTGAATGGCATTCCCCTGGACAGATGTGGCCGATAAAGCCACCATAGAAGAGAATTTCTGGTCTCTTGAATGGAATGAAGGACACGGCATGCATTTTGAAGTTTTGTTAACCTGTCCTCTGTCAGGTAAATCTTCATTTCTACAGAATCTATCAGAGTCCCCAGGAAGGGAACTCTTGTGAGTGGAAAGAGAGAACTTTTCTCTTCGTTCACTTTCCATCCATGCGACCTTAGAAATGCCAGTACTATCTCTGTATGAGATTTGGCAGTTTGAAAGCTTGAAGCTTGTATCAGTATGTCGTCTAAGTACGGAGCTACTGAAATTCCTCGCGGTCTTAGTACCGCCAGAAGAGTGCCCAGAACCTTTGTGAAGATTCTTGGAGCCGTAGCCAGTCCGAATGGAAGAGCTACAAACTGGTAATGCCTGTCTAAAAAGGCAAACCTTAGATACCGGTAATGACTTCTGTGAATCGGTATGTGAAGTTAAGCATCCTTTAAATCCACTGTGGTCAAGTACTAACCCTCTTGGATCATGGGCAAAATTGTTCGAATAGTTTCCATCTTGAACGATGGAACTCTTAGGAATTTGTTTAGGATCTTTAAATCCAAGATTGGGCTGAAGGTTCCCTCTTTTTGGGAACTACAAACAGATTTGAGTAAAACCCTTGTCCTTGTTCCAACCGCGGAACTGGATGGATCACTCCCATTAATAAAAGATCTTGTACGCAGCGTAGAAACGCTTCCTTCTTTGTTAGGTTTGTTGACAACCTTGACAGATGAAATCTCCCTCTTGGGGGAGAGGATTTGAAGTCCAGAAGGTATCCCTGAGATATGATCTCTAACGCCCAGGGATCCTGAACATCTCTTGCCCAAGCCTGGGCGAAGAGGGAAAGTCTGCCCCCCACTAGATCCGGTCCCGGATCGGGGGCCCTCAATTCATGCTGTCTTAGGGGCAGCAGCAGGTTTTCTGGCCTGTTTGCCCCTGTTCCAGGACTGGTTAGGTTTCCAGCCTTTTCTGTAGCGAGCAACAGCTCCTTCCTGTTTTGGTGCAGAGGAAGTTGATGCTGCTCCTGCTTTGAAATTACGAAAGGAACGAAAATTGGACTGTCTAGCCTTGGCTTTGGCCTTGTCCTGAGGCAGGGCATGACCTTTACCTCCTGTAATGTCATCAATAATCTCTTTCAAGCCGGGCCCGAATAAGGTCTGCCCTTTGAAAGGAATATTAAGCAATTTAGATTTAGACGTAACATCAGCTGACCAGGATTTTAGCCACAGAGCTCTGCGTGCCTGAATGGCGAATCCTGAATTTTTAGCCGCAAGTTTAGTTAAATGTACTACGGCATCTGAAATAAATGAATTAGCTAACTTAAGGAATTTAAGTTTGTGTGTGATGTCATCTAGTGTGGATGATTGAAGTGTCTCTTCCAGAGACTCAAACCAAAATGCTGCTGCAGCCGTGACAGGCGCAATACATGCAAGAGGTTGCAATATAAACCCTTGTTGAACAAACATTTTCTTAAGGTAACCCTCTAATTTTTTATCCATTGGATCTGAAAAAGCACAGCTATCCTCCACTGGGATAGTGGTACGCTTAGCTAAAGTAGAAACTGCTCCCTCCACCTTAGGGACCATTTGCCATAAGTCCCGTGTGGCGGCGTCTATTGGAAACATTTTTCTGAATATAGGAGGGGGTGAGAAAGGCACACCGGGTCTATCCCACTCCTTAGTAACAATCTCAGTAAGTCTCTTAGGTATAGGAAAAACGTCAGTACTCGTCGGTACCGCAAAATATTTATCCAACCTACACATTTTTTCTGGGATTGCAACTGTGTTACAATCATTCAGAGCCGCTAATACCTCCCCTAGTAACACACGGAGGTTCTCAAGCTTAAATTTAAAATTTGAAATGTCTGAGTCCAGTTTATTTGGATCAGAACCGTCACCCACAGAATGAAGCTCTCCGTCTTCACGTTCTGCAAACTGTGACGCAGTATCAGACATGGCCCTTGCATTATCAGCGCACTCTGTTCTCATCCCAGAGTGATCACGTTTACCTCTTAGTTCTGGTAGTTTAGCCAAAACTTCAGTCATAACAGTAGCCATATCTTGTAATGTGATTTGTAATGGCCGCCCAGATGCACTCGGCGCTACAATATCACGCACCTCCTGAGCGGGAGATGCAGGTACTGACACGTGAGGCGAGTTAGTCGGCATAACTCTCCCCTCGTTGTTTGGTGAAATATGTTCAATTTGTACAGATTGACTATTTTTTAAAGTAGCATCAATACATTTAGTACATAAATTTCTATTGGGCTCCACTTTGGCATTAACACATATAGCACAGAGATATTCCTCTGAATCAGACATGTTTAACACACTAGCAAATAAACAGCAACTTGGAAATACTTTTCAAAGTAATTTACAAATAATATGAAAACGAACTGTGCCTTTAAGAAGCACAGAAAATATTATAACAGATAAAATAATTAAGTTATAGCATCAATCTTTGTCAGAATATACAGTTTTAGCAAAGGATTGTTCCCCTCAGCAAATGATAACTAACCCAGGCAGCAGAAAAAAAATACACAAATAAACGTTTTTTATATCACAGTCAATACAATCAGCACAGCTCTGCTGTGAATGATTACTTCCCTCAAAAAAGACTCTTGAGATCCCTGAACTCTGTAGAGATGAACCGGATCATGCAGGAAGAAAATGAACCTCTGACTGAGTTTTTCTGATGCATAGTGAAAGCACCAAAATGGCCCCTCCCCCACACACATAACAGTGAGAGGGATCAGTGAACTGCTCTAATTTAAATCAAAACTATTGCCAAGTGGAAAAAAAGTGCCCAAAACATTTTTTCACCCAGTACCTCAGAGAAAAAAACGTTTTTACATGCCAGCAAAAAAACATTTTACCTCAATAATTAATTGTCATTTAAAACCTATTGCAAGTCCCTGCAAAATAGGTTAAGTCTATGTATACAGTTTAAAAGCCAGAGAAGTACCATTTCCCAGAAAACTGAAGTGTAAAATATACATAGATGACAGCCTGATATCAGCTACATCTACTGCATTCAAGGCTGAGTTTACATTATAACGGTATGGCAGGATTTTCTCATCAATTCCATGTCAGAAAATAATAAACTGCTACATACCTCTTTGCAGATTAATCTGCCTGCTGTCCCCTGATCTGAAGTTTACCTCTCCTCAGATGGCCGAGAAACAGCAATATGATCTTAACTACTCCGGCTAAAATCATAGAAAAACTCAGGTAGATTCTTCTTCAAATTCTACCAGAGAAGGAATAACACACTCCGGTGCTATTATAAAATAACAAACTTTTGATTGAAGATATAAAAACTAAATATATCACCATAGTCCTCTCACACATCCTATCTAGTCGTTGGGTGCAAGAGAATGACTGGAGGTGACGTAGAGGGGAGGAGCTATATAGCAACTCTGCTGGGTGAATCCTCTTGCACTTCCTGTAGGGGAGCAGTTAATATCCCACAAGTAATGATGACCCGTGGACTGATCACACTTAACAGAAGAAATATATATATATATGTCTATATATGTATACATATATATTAATATATTTATATGTGATATATGTGTTTACAGACATATAAACACATAAATACATATATTGTATACTATATAGACATGTAAAAGCATATTTATGCAATATATTTATTTTTAATAAAGTGTTAGACTGTGTATTTACTGTAAATATTTTACATTCCAATGTTCTTTACATAAATATATATATATATCTGTATATATCAATATCTATTTATAATTATGTATATATATATTTATATATATATATATATATATATATATATATATATATATATATATATATATATATATATATATATATAAATGCAAAAGTCCAGCACTCACTCTGTATTTATAATCTGGGTTGCATCCAAAAGCGTATCCAGTAATCAGGCGAGTGCTCTCTTTTTGACTGATTACTAATTTCAATCTTTACAAAATACTTGTTTGATACAAGTTGAAAGTAAACCAGATCACTTGAGCCCAATTAAAGTTAAAGTGTGTCAGTTTAGCTCATCCTCAGAGCTCTTACAAAACACATCAAAAATACATTACAAAGTATATATATATATGTACAGGGAGTGCAGAATTATTAGGCAAATGAGTATTTTGACCACATCATCCTCTTTATGCATGTTGTCTTACTCCAAGCTGTATAGGCTCGAAAGCCTACTACCAATTAAGCATATTAGGTGATGTGCATCTCTGTAATGAGAAGGGGTGTGGTCTAATGACATCAACACCCTATATCAGGTGTGCATAATTATTAGGCAACTTCCTTTCCTTTGGCAAAATGGGTCAAAAGAAGGACTTGACAGGCTCAGAAAAGTCAAAAATAGTGAGATATCTTGCAGAGGGATGCAGCACTCTTAAAATTGCAAAGCTTCTGAAGCGTGATCATCGAACAATCAAGCGTTTCATTCAAAATAGTCAACAGGGTCGCAAGAAGCGTGTGGAAAAACCAAGGCGCAAAATAACTGCCCATGAACTGAGAAAAGTCAAGTGTGCAGCTGCCAAGATGCCACTTGCCACCAGTTTGGCCATATTTCAGAGCTGCAACATCACTGGAGTGCCCAAAAGCACAAGGTGTGCAATACTCAGAGACATGGCAAAGGTAAGAAAGGCTGAAAGACGACCACCACTGAACAAGACACACAAGCTGAAACGTCAAGACTGGGCCAAGAAATATCTCAAGACTGATTTTTCTAAAGTTTTATGGACTGATGAAATGAGAGTGAGTCTTGATGGGCCAGATGGATGGGCCCGTGGCTGGATTGGTAAAGGGCAGAGAGCTCCAGTCCGACTCAGACGCCAGCAAGGTGGAGGTGGAGTACTGGTTTGGGCTGGTATCATCAAAGATGAGCTTGTGGGGCCTTTTCGGGTTGAGGATGGAGTCAAGCTCAACTCCCAGTCCTACTGCCAGTTTCTGGAAGACACCTTCTTCAAGCAGTGGTACAGGAAGAAGTCTGCATCCTTCAAGAAAAACATGATTTTCATGCAGGACAATGCTCCATCACACGCGTCCAAGTACTCCACAGCGTGGCTGGCAAGAAAGGGTATAAAAGAAGAAAATCTAATGACATGGCCTCCTTGTTCACCTGATCTGAACCCCATTGAGAACCTGTGGTCCATCATCAAATGTGAGATTTACAAGGAGGGAAAACAGTACACCTCTCTGAACAGTGTCTGGGAGGCTGTGGTTGCTGCTGCACACAATGTTGATGGTGAACAGATCAAAACACTGACAGAATCCATGGATGGCAGGCTTTTGAGTGTCCTTGCAAAGAAAGGTGGCTATATTGGTCACTGATTTGTTTTTGTTTTGTTTTTGAATGTCAGAAATGTATATTTGTGAATGTTGAGATGTTATATTGGTTTCACTGGTAAAAATAAATAATTGAAATGGGTATATATTTGTTTTTTGTTAAGTTGCCTAATAATTATGCACAGTAATAGTCACCTGCACACACAGATATACCCCTAAAATAGCTATAACTAAAAACAAACTAAAAACTACTTCCAAAACTATTCAGCTTTGATATTAATGAGTTTTTTGGGTTCATTGAGAACATGGTTGTTGTTCAATAATAAAATTAATCCTCAAAAATACAACTTGCCTAATAATTCTGCACTCCCTGTATAAATATATATGTTATCTTTAAGTGCCTCTTTTAATATTATTTTATCCCTAAGTACTTAATTTTAGTTTTAGTAACTATGCATAAACTGCAGGCTAGGCCTAAATTGAAGAAAAACTTGTAGTAACCTTTTATGAGGATTGGTCTCTTTATACACTGTCTCCCATCATGCTCTGGTGTCTTGATGAGTGACACATTTCTAATTTCCGATGGAAAAACTATTTTTTTTAGACTGGAATAACCTTTTTAATTATAACCTCCCAGTATATATAAACGAGCTTCTGTAGCTCCCAATCGCTTTAATATATTCACATTTAATGAATAAGGGTTTGAATGGTGGCTATTCATTTATGCTCCCTGAAAAGTTGGGTATCAGACATACTAAATCAGGTTACAGGACTAACCCCCTTTATTTTTTCAGAGTATATTATATTCTCCTCCCTTTTAATTACAGAACCTTGTCCACCCATATGAATCTCTTGCTGTCGGGTATAGGGCCCATACCCAGAGAGCAGGATATACTCTCTTTTAGGTATCATAGTGATGATGCAACTGTATGTTTACCCTGAACTAATACAAGCCGCAATATACTCATTCCAAAGAATGACATACATAGAGGTTACTCTCATTTCAGTTTTTTTTACTCATTAATATTTCAACAGATGTATTATAACAAGCTCACCAATATCACATTTATTCACAGGCCATATAAAAGCATTTATGTTTTGATAACTGGTCAGACTCCTCCCCCCATATAGTACTCTGGCATCCTTTGACTCTGCCAGAGACTTACTTTGCAGATTCCCTTGATAATTACCGCACTTAATGTTTGATTCATGTTTAAAAATGCCCTAATATGATTACAACAGTTTTTAAAGCTCCTATAGAATAGGACTTCAAACTCACTACCTGTCTTCTCACAGCATTTTTGGGCTACACAAAGCATACTTTTCAAATGCAAACATTCCTTCATGCTACAAAGATTGTTTTATTTCTATACAACATTCTATTAATGATCGCTATATGTTACTTTTGGTTTGTCAACTATCCCCTCCTAGTCCCTTTATTGTTCAAACTTGGTTTGGACACCCCAGAAGAGGTTACAAGTTTTCATCAGGGAAGTATTTTGCATATTGTTATTCTAAGGGGTTATATAGCTTGTTATATAGCTTGTTATACATATAAAAACGAATGAGGTTTGTTATTTCTCCCGAAGGCTACTACAATTTTCCATTCAGGACGACTGGTATTGACAACTTATGTGATCTAATTCAGACTCTAAATCGTCAATTATGTTTTATGATACAATAATTGTCTAATTACTTTGTGTTCATGACGATTTACTCTTATACCTTGTAATTTGCTTGGTATTGTACTGTCTTATATTTAACATCAATAAAAAAATTATTTAAAAAAAAAGTTTTATATCATTGTTTTATTTAAATGAATGTTGGAGCTTCATAAATAAAGTATAACAATAAAATAATAATAATATCAACCTTTACTCTGTCCGTATTGTGAGCAGATTTTATGGTGGGGAGAGGGACAGAGTCAGTGCAGATACTTTCCTTCGATAAGCCATACTGGCTTTTTTGGGGGGGCACCAGCTGTTGCAAACATATGTGCTTTAAACACAGATAAAAATCAGGTAGCAAGATTGTGCTACACTGGTTATCAGCATGTAGTAACTCTCATAGATTTGTATAGCTTTCATTATATTGCTGTGGCTACGCTCAAGCTCAACATTTTTTGGCCTGATATTGATTACTTACAAGTGGTGCACAGTAGGAACAAGACTGTATCTATATTTTGCCAATGTTTGCTAGAATGTGTATCTTGACTGTGATAATTAGCCATGAGTTGGAAATAGAAGTGTGGAACAAATAAAATTGCTGGAAAATCATATACGGCTAGATTACGAGTTACGCGTTTTTAACGCCCGCTGGTATTACGAGTTTTGCAGGTACAGGTGTACCGCTCACTTTTTTGGCCAGACTTGGAAATACCGCAAATCCACTTACGTCAATTGCGTATCCTCTTCTTTCAATGGGACTTGCATAGCGCCGGTATTACGAGTCTGACAAAAAGTGAGCGGTAGACCCTCTCCTGTCAAGACTGGTACCGCATTTAAAAGTCAGTAGTTAAGAGTTTTACACTACAACGCCGTAGCATAAAACTCTTAACTAAAGTGCTAAAAAGTACACTAACACCCATAAACTACCTATTAACCCCTAAATTGAGGCCCTCCCGCATCGCAAACACTAGTTAAATATTATCAACCCCTAATCTGCTGTCCCTAACATCGCCGCCACCTACCTACATTTATTAACCCCTAATCTGCCGCCCCCAACGTCGCTGTCACTATAATAAAGTTATTAACCCGTAAACCTAACCCTAACCCCACTAACTTAAATATAATTTAAATAAAATTACTATAATTAACTGAATAATTCCTATTTAAAACTAAATACTTACCTGTAAAGTTAACCCTAAGCTAGCTACAATATAACTAATAGTTACATTGTATCTAGCTTAGGGTTTATTTTTATTTTATAGGCAAGTTTGTATTTATTTTAACTAGGTAGAATAGTTATTAAATAGTTATTAACTATTTAATAACTACCTAGTTAAAATAAAGACAAATTTAACTGTAAAATAAAACCTAACCTAAGTTACAATTACACCTAACACTACACTATAATTAAATTAATTCCCTAAATTAAATACAATTAAATACAATTAAATAAAATTATCTAAAGTACAAAAAAAACACTTAATTACAGAAAATAATAAACAAATTACAAGATTTTTAAACTAATTACACCTAATCTAATCCCCCTAACAAAATAAAAAAGCCCCCCAAAATAAAAAAGCCCTACCCTACACTAAATTACAAATAGCCCTTAAAAGGGCCTTTTGAGGGTATTGCCCCAAAGTAATCAGCTATTTTACCTGTAAAAAAAATTACAACCCCCCCAACATTAAAACCCACCACCCACACAACCAACCCTACTCTAAAACCCACCCAATACCCCCTTAAAAAAACCTAACACTAACCCCTTGAAGATCACCTTACCGGGAGAAGTCTTCATCCAACCGGGCCGAAGTGCTCAACGAAGCCGGGAGAAGTCTTCATCCAAGCCGGGCGAAGTAGTCCTCCAGACGGGCAGAAGTCTTCATCCAGACGGCATCTTCTATCTTCATCCATCCAGCGCAGAGTGGGTCCATCTTCAAGACATCCGGCACGAAGCATCCTATTCCAATGAAGTCTTCTTACTAAATGACGATTCCTTTAAGTGACGTCATCCAAGATGGCGTCCCTTCAATTCCGATTGGCTGATAGAATTCTATCAGCCAATCGGAATTAAGGTAGAAAAAATCCTATTGGCTGATGCAATCAGCCAATAGGATTGAAGTTCAATCCTATTGGCTGATCCAATCAGCCAATATGATTGAGCTGGCATTCTGTTGGCTGTTCCAATCAGCCAATAGAATGCCAGCTCAATCCTATTGGCTGACTGCATCAGCCAATAGGATTTTTCCTACCTTAATTCCGATTGGCTGATAGAATTCTATCAGCCAAACGGAATTGAAGGGACGCCATCTAGGATGACGTCACTTAAAGGAACCGTCATTGTTCAAGAAGACGTCGGATGAAGAGGATGCTCCGCGTTGGATGTCTAGAAGATGGAGCCGCTCCGCGCTGGATGGATGAAGACTTCTGCCCGTCTGGAGGACCACTTCTGCCCGTCTGGAGGACCACTTCTGCCGGATTCGTTGAGGACTTCGGCCCGGTTGGGTGAAGACTTCGGCACGGCAGGGTGATCTTCAAGGGGTTAGTGTTAGTTTTTTTTAAGGGGGGAATGGGTGGGTTTTAGAGTAGGGTTGGTTGTGTGGGTGGTGGGTTTTAATGTTGGGGGGGTTGTAATTTTATTTTACAGGTAAAAGAGCTGATTACTTTGGGGCAATGCCCCGCAAAAGGCCCTTTTAAGGGCTATTTGTAATTTAGTGTAGGGTAAGGCTTTTTTTTTATTTTGTTAGGGGGATTAGATTAGGTGTAATTAGTTTAAAAATCGTGTAATTTTTTTATTATTTTCTGTAATTTAGTGTTTGTACTTTAGATAATTTTATTTAATTGTATTTAATTGTATTTAGTTTAGGGAATTTATTTAATTATAGTGTAGTGTTAGGTGTAATTGTAACTTAGGTTAGGTTTTATTTTACAGGTATATTTGTATTTATTTTAACTAGGAAGTTATTAAAGGGACACTCAAGTCAAAATTAAACTTCATGATTCAGATACAGCATGCAATTTTAAACAACTTTCCAATTTACTTCCATTAACAAAATGTGCACAGTCTTTTTATGTTTACACTTTTTGAGTAACCAACTCCTACTGAGCATGTGCAAGAATTCACAGCATATACGTATATGCATTTGTTATTGGCTGATGGCTGTCACATGATACAGGGGGTGTGGAAATAGACTTAACTTTGCAATTTATTTAACAAAAATCTACTACTCATTTGAAGTTCAGACTAAGTACTATTGCATTGTCTTCTTATCATACATTTGTTGATTATGCAAATCTACAGTGTTGACTGGTCCTTTAAATAGTTAATAACTATTTAATAACTATTGTACCTAGTTAAAATAAATACAAAGTTGCCTGTAAAATAAAAATAAAACCTAAGATAGCTACAATGTAACTATTAGTTTTATTGTAGCTAGCTTAGGGTTTATTTTATAGGTAAGTATTTAGTTTTAAATAGGAATAATTTATTTAATGATAGGAATATTTATTTAGATTTATTTAAATTATATTAGCGCTGCGGAATCTGTTGGCGATCTACAAATAACCGATAATAATAATAATAATATTTAAGTTAGGGGATGTTAGGGTTAGGGTAAGACTTAGGTTTAGGGGTTAATAAATTTAATATAGTGGCGGCGGTGTAGGGGGGCAGATTAGGGGTTAATAAATATAATGTAGGTGGTGGCGGTGTAGGGGGCGGCAGATTAGGGGCTAATAAGTATAATGTAGGTGTCGGCGGTGTAGGGGGGGCAGATTAGGGGTTAATAAGTATAATGTAGGTGGCGGCAGTGTAGGGGGGGCAGATTAGGGGTTAATAAGTATAATGTAGGTGGCGACGTTGTAGGGGGTGGAAGATTAGGGGTGAATAAGTATAATGTAGGTGGCGGTGGTTTAGGGGTTAATACATTTATTAGAGTTGTGTCGGGGTCCGGGAGCAGCGGTATAGGGGGTAAACAGTATAGTAAAGTGTGGGTGTTTAGTGACAGGGTACCAATAAAGCTGTCAAAAAGCCGAAGAGCAGCGAGATCGATGACTGTTCGTTAACAACAGTCCGCTGCCCATCGCCTCGTACTTGGTGCGCGGGTTTTTGACAGCTTTTTTGGTAACTTTGGAGAACGTATTCAGGTCCGCGGCAGCGATGTTAGGCGATCTTAGGCGAGCGTATTGGTGCCGTCAATGCAAGTAAGTTGACGGATTGATAATGTAGGTGGTGGCGGTGTAGGGGGCGGCAGATTAGGGGCTAATAAGTATAATGTAGGTGTCGGCGGTGTAAGGGGGGCAGATTAGGGGTTAATAAGTATAATGTAGGTGGCGGCAGTGTAGGGGGGGCAGATTAGGGGTTAATAAGTATAATGTAGGTGGCGACGTTGTAGGGGGTGGAAGATTAGGGGTGAATAAGTATAATGTAGGTGGCGGTGGTTTAGGGGTTAAACACTTTATTTAGTTGTGGCGGGGTCTGTGAGCGGCAGTTTAGGGATTAATACATTTATTAGAGTTGTGTCGGGGTCCGGGAGCAGCGGTATAGGGGGTAAACAGTATAGTAAAGTGTGGGTGTTTAGTGACAGGGTACCAATAAAGCTGTCAAAAAGCCGAAGAGCAGCGAGATTGATGACTGTTCGTTAACAACAGTCCGCTGCCCATCGCCTCGTACTTGGTGCGCGGGTTTTTGACAGCTTTTTTGGTAACTTTGGAGAACGTATTCAGGTCCGCGGCAGCGATGTTAGGCGATCTTAGGCGAGCGTATTGGTGCCGTCAATGCAAGTAAGTTGACGGATTGATAAATAGATGCCTTTATCTTTATTGGTTTAACTATTCAATCATACACGTTAAAAAACATTTAAACTCTCTAGATATCAATATATAGCATAGATGTGTGAATAATACATCTGAGAATCATGTATCTATATGTGAAACATTATACTTGGTTTGTGTGATATCAAGCAGTCAGATACAAACATTATCTTTTGTAGCCGGCTATTAATAAATTAAAAAATAATGCTGTAACATGAGAGCTGTTAATATGTGGGATGTCAGATTATTAGATTAAAGCTATCTAGCTAATACTCTATCTAAAATGCAATTGATTGCAGTTTGCATATGCTTGCACAAGTGCCACATATCTACATAACTCAAGTTATATTTACTATTAAATCCATTTCTTTGCAGTCCAGTTCGAGCAATATCTGTTATCTGATAGAAGTCTATAATGTGAGAGAATTAGAGCATCCATGCTAATCTGACATGCAGATGTTAGTACACTATTTCTAGAGCTATTAAAATGTAACCCTGGTAATATGAGAGCAAAAAACACTATTGATCATGCTCGAGTGATGTTAATGCATGATAGCACTAATATTTTTGCCCTCCTCTTGTAATCTAGCCCTTTTTTATATTCTAAATTGTTTTAAATTTTGCAAACATATAGTTAATACTGTTATATCTATCTATCTATCTATCTATCTATCTATCTATCTATCTATATATATATATATATATATATATATATATATATATATACAGTATATATATATATAACAATGAGTTTTATAATTAAATAAATATAATTACATTATATTTAGTTTTTTTTTCCAGTTTTGAGAGTAATCTGGAACTTATTTATTTGACTTCCATTATATAAATAGATTCATTTTTGCAACAACCCTTTGTGGAACGTATCCCTAATGTAACCAAGAGCTACATATAGGTCAAGATTAGATGTAAATATGTTATTTTTTGTGGGGGGGGGGGGGTTTGCTTGAGGCTGGACATGTTTATAAAAGCAGATGTTTTACCTTTCCGACAGATTTATTTGCATTAGTTTTATTGGCACCCTAAAGCTTTTCTGATTTGTTAAGGTGGTGTTATATACAATATATTAGCTATAAGTTACAGAATTTGCCACAGATTGTAACTCTACTTACAATACAAGCAGCTAGATTACTAGTTTTGCGGTAAGAGCTGCTCGGTGCTAACTTGCATGTTATTGTCACCGCTCACCTCCCTATAGTGCTGCTATTACAGGTTTGCAAAAACCCGGCGTCAGCAGGCAATAAGTGAGCGTTGAGCAAAATTGAGCTCCATACCTCACTCCAATACCAGCGCTGCTTTGAGCTGGTTTTACGTGCTTGTGCACGATTTCCCCATAAACATCAATGGGGAGAGCCGGCTGAAAAAAAGTCTAACACCTGCAATAAAGGAGCATAAAGCTCCATAACGCAGCCCCATTGATTCCTATGGGGAAAGAAAAGTTATGTTTAAACCTAACACCCTAACATAAACCCTGAGGCTAAACACCCCTAATCTGTCGCCCCCAACATCGCCGACACCTACAGTACACTTATTAACCCCTAATCTGCCACCCCCGACATTGCTGACGCCTACATTACACTTATTAACCCCTAATCTGCTGCCCCAATGTCGCCGCCACCTACCTTCACTTATTAACCCCTAATCTGCCACCCTGAAACCGCCGCCACCTACATTATATTTATTAACCCCTAATCTGCCGCCCTCGACATTGACGCCACCTACCTACACTTATTAACCCCTAATCTTCCGCACCCAATGTCGTCGCTACCTATCTACACTTATTAACCCCTAATCTGCTCCCCCCGACATCGCCGCCACCTACATTACAGTTATTAACCCCTAATCTTCCGCCCCCAATGTCGCCGCCACTATACTAAAGCTATTAACCCCTAACCCTAAATCTAACCCTAACGTAACCCTAACCTTAACACCCCCTAACTTTAATGTAATTTTAAAAAAAATAAATAAAACCTACTATTAATAACTAAGGCCTAGATTTGGAGTTTGGCGTTAGCCGTGAAAACCAGCGTTAGAGGCTCCTAACGCTGGTTTTAGGCTACCTCCGGTATTTGGAGTCACTCAAAATAGGGTCTAACGCTCACTTTTCAGCCGTGACTTTTCCATACCGCAAATCCCCTTACGTAAATTGCGTATCCTATCTTTTCAATGGGATTTTTCTAACTCCGGTATTTAGAGTCGTGTCTGAAGTGAGCGTTAGAACTCTAACGACAAAACTCCAGCCGCAGGAAAAAAGTCAGTAGTTAAGAGCTTTCTGGGCTAACACTGGTTTATAAAGCTCTTAACTACTGTACTCTAAAGTACACTAACACCCATAAACTACCTATGTACCCCTAAACCGAGGTCCCCCCACATCGCCGACACTCGATTAATTTTTTTTTAACCCCTAATCTGCCGACCGCCACCTACGTTATACTTATGTACCCCTAATCTGCTGCTCCTAACACCGCCAACCCCTATATTATATTTATTAACCCCTAATCTGCCCCCACAACGTCGCCGCCAGCTACCTACAATAATTAACCCCTAATCTGCCGACCGCAAAGCGCCGCCACCTACGTTATACTTATGTACCCCTAATCTGCTGCCCCTAACACCGCCGACCCCTATATTATATTTATTAACCCCTAATCTGCCCCCCTCAAAGTCGCCTTCGCCTGCCTACACTTATTAACCCCTAATCTGCCGAGCGGACCGCACCGCTATTATTATAAAGTTATTAACCCCTAATCCGCCTCACTAACCCTATAATAAATAGTATTAACCCCTAATCTGCCCTCCCTAACATCGCCGACACCTAACTTCAAACATTAACCCCTAATCTGCCGACTGGAGCTCACCGCTATTCTAATAAATGTATTAACCCCTAAAGCTAAGTCTAACCCTAACACTAACACCCCCCTAAGTTAAATATAATTTAAATCTAACGAAATAAATTAACTCTTATTAAATAAATTATTCCTATTTAAAGCTAAATACTTACCTGTAAAATAAATCCTAATATAGCTACAATATAAATTATAATTATATTATAGCTATTTTAGGATTAATATTTATTTTACAGGTAACTTTGTATTTATTTTAACCAGGTACAATAGCTATTAAATAGTTAAGAACTATTTAATAGCTAAAATAGTTAAAATAATTACAAAATTACCTGTAAAATAAATCCTAACCTAAGTTACAATTAAACCTAACACTACACTATCAATAAAATAGTTAAATAAACTACCTACAATTACCTACAATTAACCTAACACTACACTATCAATAAATTAATTAAATACAATTCCTACAAATAAATACAATTAAATAAACTTGCTAAAGTACAAAAAATAAAAAAGAACTAAGTTACAAAAAATAAAAAAATATTTACAAACATAAGAAAAATATTACAACAATTTTAAACTAATTACACCTACTCTAAGCCCCCTAATAAAATAACAAAGCCCCCCAAAATAAAAAAATGCCCTACCCTATTCTAAATTACTAAAGTTCAAAGCTCTTTTACCTTACCAGCCCTGAACAGGGCCCTTTGCGGGGCATGCCCCAAGAAGTTCAGCTCTTTTGCCTGTAAAAAAAACATACAATACCCAAGCCCCCCAACATTACAACCCACCACCCACATACCCCTAATCTAACCCAAACCCCCCTTAAATAAACCTAACACTAAGCCCCTGAAGATCTTCCTACCTTGTCTTCACCTCACCGGGTTCACCGATCTGTCCAGAAGAGCTCCTCCGATGTCCTGATCCAAGCCCAAGCGGGGGGCTGAAGAGGTCCATGATCCGGCTGAAGTCTTCATCCAAGCGGGGCAGAAGAGGTCTTCCATCCTGTAAAATAAACCCTAAGCTAGCTACAATATAACTTATAGCTACATTGTATCTATCTTAGGTTTTATTTTTATTTCGCAGCTAAGTTTGTATTTATTTTAACTAGGAAGACTAGTTAGTAAATAGTTATTAACTATTTACTAGCAACCTAGCTAAAATAAACACAAATTTACCTGTAAAATAAAACCTAACCTGTCTTACACTAACACCTAACCTTACACTACAATTAAATAAATTACATTAATTAAATACAATTAACTAAATTACAGAAAAAAACAAACACTAAATTACACAAAATAAAAAAGAAATGATCAAATATTTTAACTAATTACACCTAATCTAATAGCCCTATCAAAATAAACCACCGACCCAAAATTAAAAAAAAACCCTAGCCTACACTAAACTACCAATAGCCCTTAAAAGGGCGAAAGGGCCTTTTGCAGGGCATTGCCCCAAAGAAATCAGCTCTTTTACCTGTAAAAAAATAATACAAACAAACCCCCAACAGTAAAACCCACGACCCACACAACCAAACCCTCCAAATAAAAACCTATCTAAAAAACCTAAGCTCCCCAATACCCTGAAAAGGGCATTTGGATGGGCATTGCCCTTAAAAGGGCATTTAGCTCTTTTTCAGCCCAAACCCTAAGCTAAAAATAAAACCCAGCCAATAAACCCTTAAAAAAACCTAACACTAACCCCCGAAGATCCACTTACATTTTTTTTTTTTTTTTAATAATTTTTATTGAGGATTAAAAAAAAAAATAGACATACAGCAATTGCTTTGTTAGATAACTAAAATAAACAGACAGCATATTCCATAGCAATGGAATGACATGTAGGCAAATACGTACATATATCTAATATAGAATACAATATTGCAACCAACTGTCTAAATGATACTTGCAACATAGAATAAAAGGAAGAAATATCAAATGCTAATCCTCAGTTTTTTACCTCCATACCATAAGCAAGGCCACTTTTGGACCTCTAACAAGACTATAATACTAAATAAGAGGGAGGTTACTTTAATATAAGGGCCCTTTTGGACCTTATAGGTGCTATTGGAACATATTAATTAAAACTATGACATATACAACTTATAAAGAAAATATAACCATCAAAAAGAAATTTCTTTTTAGGAGTAACACACACAATTGTAAAATTATATGAAAAGGATTCTATGGAATTTGTGTTCCACTGTTTATTAATCAAACAAAGATTTAAAGGGGGGTGGAGCCAAATTGAAAGGAGCCATAAATACAGAAGGGCAAAACCAATGTAGATAAGGGTCAATAAACTAGAGTTTTCTCTAATCTCTAGATGGGTATGAACAATTTAACTAACTGTAACAATTAAACAAAAATATTTCTTCTACATATATGAAATAGTTTGCAAACCTATGGTAGAATTGGTGGCTTGGTACGTACAGCTCATAAACATACATACCAAAATCACGTCTGCTGTATAGGACTGGCTTCAACTAAACTTGTTCTTGTCTCCCCTCTAGTGGTGAAACTGAGAATCTACAGTTTGTCACACAATAAAATAAAAAAACAAAAAAAATATTTTTCTTTCTCTTTTGTTTATAATAGAGTCCTATATATAACAACCTGTAAACACTATTACACAACGAAGTAATGGTAGTAGAAGCATATGGAAAATTATATAGGGAGTTCAAAGTCTAAAACTATGCCGTGATTTTTTCTTTTTTTTTTTCCCACTAGCCAGCAGAGTTAGTAAAGTCTACCTCTACCATGAGGGCATGTAGGAGCGTATTGAGTATGTCACAGGGTAGTGATACATAAATAAAATACAAGGACCATAACTAAGTGTAAAAATATTAGTCTGAAAAGTTATATAAATGAAATATAGGATTTGTAGACAAACGTAAATATAAGAGTTCATACCTACATTTACCCCAAAAAGTACATTTTACACATTACCTATTCCCAAAACGGTAAATAAACTATTGCAGCGTATCTCGATGTTACTGGTTATAAGAGGTATAAAAGCACATAACTAGAGAAGTACATGAGGGAACAACCTTCATAATGTCCAGTTACAGTCATATATTATGCAGATTTGAGATTCATCGTGGCTATGACCCACCAAGTGTACATCCACCACGGAGGGTAATATTCAACCGACTCCAAGTCTCCACGTTAGCTGGCTCTCATTGGCTGCATACCAGATGGCATACATTATGGCTATGAACTCCAATAGCCCAAGTCTGTCCTGCATAATGTGTATCCACTCAGATGACAGTCTCAAAGTTATTTTGTCGCTGGGGCTGTTAGTCCAACTAGGCGAGCTACAGAACTGAAGTTGCATCAGATTATGTACCATCCAAAATTGGCTGTGGATCTCCGCGGACTTAACAGGCTTGTTAAATGATCCCACTTGACAGACCGCATCACTCCCCACAAAGAACCATGCGTGGTCACAAACAAAGTTGGGCATGGTGTCGGAAAGTATGAGTTTTGTGAAATTCTGTGGCCTCAACATTTGCCGCTCCGTACTGTCTGCTCTCTGCATCTCCACTAGGTTCTCTGCGAGATCTGGGATATGAGCTGCCGTGGTAGGTGAGAATTGATGCATGAGTAATGGGGTACACACACCCGAGACCCGAACCGCCAAGGTGTTGCTCCTCTCCAAGCCCTGCCAACTCGCAACCGCTCCAAGTTTGTGGTCTCCTTTAGGGACTTGACAAAACAACTCACTGGCAGATTTTCCCTGGTGTAGGGGTTTCATTGCCTCCTTTATAGTGTCGCACAGCTGAAATTCAAACTGATCCAGCAAAGTCTGTAACGCTTGGTATATCTCTTCCATAGCTGGATTCAGTTTTGCTGCTCTCGTTAGAATAATAATAGGTAGAAGCTGTTTCCTTTTAATTGCTTATGCTACGTTTCCAAATAGCAAGACAGCTCGTAAGGCTGTTACTCCTGTAATATCAGGATTTAGGGAGGGCAAATGAGGAGTCAGGTCTACTACTAGGCCTCTGCTGCGAACCTCACTTATTCCGGTCTGCTTTGCTGGAATTCAAAATCAAAAAGCATATGAGTCAGTTCTGTAGACATTAAACTACAAATCAATTGCAATTTAGGGCTTGAGTTATATGCTAGTGAAGCGATAGACAGCAGATCTCTCAGCTCCAGAATTCAGCCTAAGTTAAAAGCAGCCATCTTGGTCGGTGCTCGGACCCGCCCCCCCACTTACATTTTTTGAAGACCCGATATCCATCCTCAACGAAGAGGCAGAAGTCCTCAACGAAGCAGCAGAAGTCTTCATCCAAGCGGACCAAAGTCTTCATCCAACCGGGCAGAAATCTTCATCCAGATGGCATCTTCTATCTTCATCCATCCGGCGCAGAGCGGCTCCATCTTCAAGACAAACGGCGTGGAGCATCCTCTTCTTCCGACGACTCTTCTCGAATGAAGGTTCCTTTAAGTGACGTCATCCAAGACGGCGTCCCTTGAATTCCGATTGGCTGAATTCTATAAGCCAATCGGAATTAAAGGTGAAAGGTGAAAAAATCCTATTGGCTGATGCAATCAACCAATAGGATTGAGCTTCAATCCTATTGGCTGATCCAATCAGCCAATAGGATTGAGCTCGTATTCTATTGGCTGATTGGAAAATGGAGCCGCTCTGCGCCGGCTGGATGAAGATAGAATATGCCATCTGGATGAAAACTTCTGCCCGCTTGGATGAAGACTTCGGCCCGCTTGGATGAAGAATTCTGCCACTTCGTTGAGGAATCCTGCTGCTTCGTTGAGGATGGATGTCGGGTCTTCAAAAACTGTAAGTGGATCTTCGGGGGTTAGTGTTAGGATTTTTTAAGGGTTTATTGGGTGGGTTTTATTTTTAGCTTAGGGTTTGGGCTGAAAAAGAGCTAAATGCCCTTTTAAGGGCAATGCCCATCCAAATGCCCTTTTCAGGGCTATGTGGTGCTTAGGTTTTTATTTGGGGGGTTTGGTTGTGTGGGGGGTGGGTTTTAATGTGGGGGGTTGTTTGTATTATTATTTTACAGGTAAAAGATATTGTTTCTTTGGGGCAATGCCCGCAAAAGGCCTTTTTAAGGGCTATTGGTAGTTTAGTGTAGGCAAGGGTTTTTTTTATTTTGGGGGGGGGGCTTTTTATTTTGATAGGGCTATTAGATTAGGTGTAATTAGTTTAAATATTTGATATTTTTTTTTTTTTTTTTGTGTAATTTAGTGTTTGTTTTTTTCTGTAATTTAGTTAATTGTATTTAATTAATGTAATGTATTTAATTGTAGTGTAAGGTTAGGTGTTAGTGTAAGACAGGTTAGGTTTTATTTGACAGGTAAATTTATATTTATTTTAGCTAGGTAGCTAGTAAATACTTAATAACTATTTACTAACTAGTCTACCTAGTTAAAATAAATACAAACTTAGCTGTGAAATAAAAATAAAACCTAAACTAGATACAATGTAAACAAATAGACTGGCGAACCAGTCTTGAAAGTAAGGTGTCTGTATGAATTTAGCAAAATAAGTATAATGCTAAAGGTACTGTCGTAGCTGGAATAAATTATAACCCACAAGAGTTCATAGAAGCCATAATGCAGGGGTCCGCACTGCGTATTAAACCCGTAGCCGGCAATGTGTGAGTCTATATATAAAGTTGAAACCAGCAATACCAATGCACTGAAAAGATACAAGCTTTAGAAACTAGCGGTATGTTCACTCACCCTCCACAGATGAAAATGTGAAGAATCTGCAATCAATCTCGAGCTGTAGTGGGAATAAGCCGGTATCCTAAGGTAGCATACTTGCACAGACAGTGAAAACTTTTCTTTCCGTGCTAGCTCTGTGTGGCGTACCACGTGCTCAGGAACTGGCCAATCCAGTTGAATTTTTTTTTAATCTTTTCTCTGATTTATCATGTGAATCCAAAGGTTTGGTTGTCAGGATTGTGAAATTTTTATTGGAACACAATTTCTTTATGTTCCAAGGACGCTACTACCTCCAGAGACGTGGCACCGATATGGGGGCAAAGTTTGCCCCCTCATATGCCAACCTTTTTATGGGTTGGTGGGAGCGGTGCCATGTCTATGGAGGTAGTACCTCTGGATTTAATCACATTGTTTTGTACGTCCGCTTCATTGATGATTTGCTTATTGTTTGGTCCTCGGACCAACAATCGGCAAAAGAATTTGTTGAGCTACTAAACATCAATGAGGTGGGAATACAGTTCACATGTGAGTGGCAGAAAGAAATAGTTAATTTCCTGGATGTTACCCTTATAGGAGACACCCAGGAAGGCAGGTTCAACTCAGCTCTCTATCGGAAACCTATCTCAGGAAACAATCTCCTTCATGCCCGCAGTTGCCATCCACGGCACGTTTTTAAAGGAATTGCTAAAAAGCCAGTTCCTGCGGGCAAAGAGGAATTGTACGAAAGAAGATGCTTTCCAAAGAGAGAGCAGAGATTTGAAATCAAGAATGCTCAAAAGGGGTTATCCCAGTAAAGTAATTGATAAGGCTTTCTTTGAAATTAAAGATGGAATAGAAACACATGAGCCACAAAAACAAAAACAAAAACAACATCAGAGTGACATTAAAAAACAATTGAGATTCATCACGTCATATTCCAATCAATATGATGATGTGTGTCGTATTATCAAAAACAACTTACCCATTCTTATGGGAGACAAACAATTGAAAGATGAAATAAAACAAGGGTGCATGTTTGTACCTAAACGAAATGTGACAATAGGGAATATTCTGGCTCCTAGCATGTTACAGACAGCAGGTACCTCTGGCTCATCTTGGTTAATACATAATGGCACCTTCAAATGTGGAAGAAAAGTATGTACCTCTTGTGATCACATCAATATTTCTCCCACATTTAGGTCCCATGTGACAGGTGAGGAGTTCCAGACTAGGGGATGCATAAATTGTAGGAGCAAATTTGTCATTTACATCATAGAATGTACCCAATGTAGGAGGCAATACACAGGTAGGACCACTAGGGAGGTAGGCAAGCGTGTAAAAGAACACCTGTCCTATATTTCTAGTAAAAAAACATGTTCGGCTCTTTCCACTCATTTTATTGAGTATCATAATCAGGATGTCACAACTTTTAAATGGCAGGCCATCGAACAAATTGGTACACCACCAAGGGGTGGAGATAAGTTGTCCATCCTTAGTAAACAAGAAATCTATTGGATTTTTAAAACGAAGTGTCTTTTGCCTAATGGTTATAACTCAGAATATGATGTTATAAACTATTGGCAAAAATAAACCATTATAAATGGATATTGTTCATTAATTCTATCCCACTGCAATTAAGTTGTCTACTAATTGTAGTAACGGATGTTAGAAAATAGTGAGTTACAGGACACTCTAATTAAGCTATATACACACATTCTTATTTTTCCCAATTGTTCTGACATTCACACAACTGTCGCCCCTTTGCATAGGACAATATACATTTTTTATCCACAAATCTGTTCAGTAATTCATGACAGATAGATCCCCCCTTTCTTTGATGTATTAATATTATTTGACAGTGATCTGTTTGTGGATATAATATGCCTTATGAACCCAGTTTAAATTTGGTTGAATATCTAGTATGGCATGTAGTATGTAGTATGGAGCCTACGTGTAGGGCAGATAGTGAAACTCTGCATATACATGTACAGGTGTATGTATATGTGTATGTAGGTGTGGGTGTGTATGTTTGTATGTGTGTATGTATATATGCATGTATGTATATGTATGCATGCATGCATGTGTATATATATACTTAAATAGTAGTCATTTCATATATGTGTCCAGTCATTTATAATTTATAATGTGTTTTTCCTTTGTTTAATTTCTAAAATCATTGGCATCCCAAATATATAAAGTGTATATATGTATATAATATTTAAGTTATAAGTATTATTATTTGTACTATATATCTTCATCTTTGTTTATTTATTTATTTACTAAGTGTTAACAATCTGCACAGAATGTTATTATGGTATGTACAGGGTTAAGTTTTGAAGTCTTGTTGTTTTTAACCAATCAACATATAGTGTCAGACTTAAAAGGGCACACCCCCCAACAGGTGTCATTCTATGATTACGGTCAATACGACCGAAACTGGTCAGAAGTTTTTTCGTCTTCACTAACCCTGTGTTGTTGTATGTTGTTATCATACAATTTTAAGGAATAAAGCTACAACTGATTTTCAAACTCTTGTTCCGGATATATTTCTTTTTTCATAGATACAATGTAACTATTAGTTATATTGTAGCTAGCTTAGGGTTTATTTTATAGGTAAGTATTTAGTTTTAAATAGGAATTATTTAGTTATTAATAGTAGGTTTTATTTAGATTTATTTTAATTACATTAAAGTTAGGGGTGTTAGGGTTAGACTTAGGGTTAGGTTTAGGGGTTAATAACTTTAGTATAGTGGCGGCTATTTTGTGGGCAGCAGATTAGGGGTTAATAACAGTAATGTAGGTTGCGGCAATGTTAGGGACAGCAGATTAGGGGTTATTAATATTTAACTAGTGTCTACGATGCGGGAGTGCTGCGGTTTAGGGGTTAATATGTTTATTATAGTGGCGGCGATGTCCGGAGCGGCAGATTAGGGGTTAATAATTTTATTTTAGTGTTTGCGATGTGGGAGGGCCTCGGTTTAGGGGTTAATAGGTAGTTTATGGGTGTTAGTGTACTTTTTAGCACTTTAGTTATGAGTTTTATGTTACGGCGTTGTAGCATAAAACCCATAACTACTGACTTTCAGTTTATGTTATGGATCTTGTAGTTTTAGGCTGTACCGCTCACTTTTTGGCCTCCCAGGCAAACTCGTAATACCGGCGCTGTGGAAGTCCCATTGAAAAAGGACTTTTGGAAAGCTGCGGTAGTTACGTTGCGTTCCAGCCAAAAAAGTGTGCGGTGCAGCTAAAACTGCAAGACTCGTAATACCAGCGGTAGTGAAAAAGAGCCATAACGCTGCTTTTTCACCATAACGCAAAACTCGTAATCTAGCCGATAGTATTTAAAAAATGATGCAATATTCAGGTAAAGAAAAATAAGCATTTACTTACTACTTTAGGTCACATTTCTCTATATCCAGATGTTTGCTTATCTCTTGCTCCCTCTTCTGGTAAAATCTGAATAAGAACTGATAAAAATGCAAGCTAACAAGGTGAACCAATGCTATGTGAAATATACATATTACATTGGACTTTTAAAAAAGAAAAAAATTGTTGTTAAATGTTGCTAGTTCTCCACTGAAAAATTAAAATATCAGAAATGATTGGGGGGCTTGTGCGCAACATATAACTTTCAACTTATATGAACCATGTTTAGCACAGCCGCATTTTCCATTCAAAGTATAGGGTGCGCTAAAAGGATGTTATTCAGTTTTGCCATGGAGTTGTAATACCAGAGAGCACGGTTCTGCGATATTGATAGCGCACCCTGTTCTATCAATAGCTCTCCACTTCTTTTCTAGGCCTACTGTATATGATTTCTCTGTTTCATGTATTCCAGACTGCACAGGATTTCTTTTGCACTGAGGAACATTATTTTATTAGTGAGACATAAAATACTTTATACTTTATTACATTTTATAATCTTCTTAGTATGGGTGCCGGAATGTTGATATCTGGCTTTCACTACACTTCAGTGCTAACGTTTTTGCAAATGTGCAGCAACTCTCCTTCAGAGAGCTGCGGTGAAACTCGTGCTAAGTAAAACTTTTTGCACACGTCGAGGTTATGCTCGTATTATGAGTTGAAAGTAAAAAGTTATCACTCTTATGATAACCCAATGCGCGCAAAAAATGTACTTATAATATCACGCGCGATAACCTATCCCCTCAGAAGTCAATAGAGCTAAAAAAGTGGTAAAAAACCTAACACTCTACTTGCGTGCAAACCTGATTACATATCAAGTACGCCAACCCAACATGAAAATATGAACATTTCAAATTCCAATGCCCTGCACATAGCAGAATAAGTTCTATTTATTCATAAATACCTATTTATTTTACAAAGATATGACGAGTCCACGGATTTCATCCTTACTTGTGGTATATTAACCTCCTGCTAACAGGAAGTGGCAAAGAGAACCACAGCAGAGCTGTATATATAGCCCCTCCCCTTCCCGGCCTCCACCCCCAGTCATTCTCTTTGCCTGTGTTATACTGGAAGAGGTAAAGTGAGGTGCTAGTTTTAGTTTCTTCAATCAAGAAGTTTTTTATTTTAAATGGTACCGGTGCATACTATTTTCCTCAGGGGGTTATAGAAGAAGATTTCTGCCCTGAGGTTGATGATCTTAGCAGTTGTAACTAAGATCCACGCTGGTTCCCACAAGACTTCTGAAGGTAACCATGAGACATCTTCAGTGTGGAGAACGTTTTCATGCTACAAGCAGCATTTAAGATATGTGCAACCTTTTTTATTCTGAGGAGACTTGATATATCAGAACTGGCTGTCATTTATTTCCCTGTATGGGAATGGGGTAAGCAGTAATCCTATTTTATAGAATGGTATTACTGGTGTCCCTGGATTTTTATTTATAAATTGTTGACATTATGTGACTATGGGAGAGACAAAGAAAAACGGTGCATAAGGTTTTTATTTTTTGGCATTAATCTATTTGATTACTGGTGTGTTTGAGGGGTTATGCTGTGTGTGATAACTTAGGTGTAAAACCGCTTCCCCATGCGGTTATGTTTGGGCCTACTTCGGCATCGACCTTAAGGGGCGGGGCTTATTTTCGAGCACTTAGATGCGCACTTCCTTCAGACTAGGTAGCAGCAAGCAGTAACTCCGGTGGATTGGACTGTGCAAGCTGGTCTGGAGTGTTGGAAAGTTGTTTCGAAGTACCCTGGGGGCAGGTAGGCGCCACAGCTCTGCAGTGCAGAGGGTATTTTTGTCTGTAAATTGACAAATTGTTGATCTAAGTACTTTAGAGCCTTATTTTCTCCCCTTACTACTGGGTGCAGTTATTTTTGGTATAAACCAACAATTTTAGGTTAAATTTGGAGATAATTTAACATTATTTAAGCATTTTGGAAAAAATTTATTGTTTTAAAAGATAGACAATCCCTTTATTACGCATTTCCCAGTTTTGCATAACCACCACATTTATAATAATATACTTTTAACCTCTGTGATTATCTTGTATCTAAGCCTCTGCAAACTGCCCCCTTTTTCAGTTCTTTTGACAGACTTGCAGTCTAGCCAATCAGTGCCTGCTCCCAGATTACTACACGTGCACGAGCACAGTGTTATCTATATGAAATATGTGAACTAACACCCTCTAGTGGGGAAAAACTGTTAAAATGCAATCTGAAAGAGGTGGGCTTCAAGGTCTAAGAAATTAGCATATGAACCTACTAGGTTAAGCTTTCAACTAAGAATACCAAATAGAACAAAGCAAAATTGGAGATAAAAGTAAATTGGAAAATTGTTTAAAATGACATGCTCTATCTGAATCATGAAAGTTTAATTTGGCCTAGACTGTCCCTTTAAAGGTGCAGTACACTTTTTTCAAAAGTTTATTTTTAGCAATAAATAAGTGTTTAAATGACTTTTGTGGTTATTATTAGTCTGTTCAACATGTCTGACATTGAGGAATCTCATTGTTCTATGTGTTTAGAAGCTTTTGTGCAACTCCCTCTATCATTGTGTAACTCTTGTACTGAAAGAGCCTTACATTGTAAAGACCATATATTAGGTCAAGAAAGTGTGCATAAGGATGATTCTCAGTCTGAAGAGAAAAAGGATATGCCATCCAATTCTCCCCAAGTGTCACAACCTTTAACGCCCACACAAGCGATGCCAAGTACTTCTAGTGCGTCTAATTCTTTTACTCTGCAGGAGATGACTGCAGTTATGTCAACTTCCCTTACTGAGGTATTATCTAAATTACCGGTGTTGCAGGGTAAACGCAGTAGGTCAGGTATTAATGTAAATACTGAATCCTCTGATGCTTTATTAGCTATTTCCGATGTACCCTCACAGTGTTCTGAGTTGGGGGTCAGGGAATTACTGTCTGAGGGTGAAATTTCAGATTCAGGGAATGTTTTACCTCAGACAGATTCAGACGCTATGTCCTTTAAATTTAAGCTTGAACACCTCCGCCTGTTACTTAGGGAGGTTTTAGTGACTCTGGATGATTGTGACCCTATTGTAATTCCACCAGAGAAATTGTGTAAGATGGATAAATATCTAGAAGTACCTACTTACACTGATGTTTTCGGAAATAATAAGAAAGGAATGGGATAGACCAGGTTTACCGTTTTCTCCCCCTCCTAATTTTAAGAAAATGTTTCCCATTTCAGACACCATTCAGTACTCATGGCAAACGATCCCTAAGGTAGAGGGAGCTATATTTATCCTAGCTAAGCATACAACTATACCCATTGAGGACAGTTGTGCTTTCAAAGACCCTATGGATAAGAAATTAGAGGGTCTACTAAAGAAATTATTTGTTAATCAGGGGTTTCTTTTACAACCTACGGCTTGCATTGTTCCAGTAATTACTGCAGCAGCTTTTTGGTTTGAGGCTCTAGAAGAGTCTCTTAAGTTTGAGACTCCATTAGATGACATCTTAGATAGAATTAAGGCTCTCAAGCCGGCTAATTCTTTTATTACTGATGCCACTTTTCAAATTGCTAAATTAGCGGCAAAAAATGCAGGATTTGCTATTTTAGCACGTACAGCATTGTGGCTCAAATCTTGGTCTGCTGATGTCTCATCAAAAACTAAGCTTTTAGCTATTCCTTTTAAAGGTAAGACCCTTTTTGGGCCTGAATTGAAGGAAATCATTTCTGACATTACAGGAGGTAAAGGCCATGCCCTACCTCAGGATAAGTCTGTTAAGATGAGGAGTAAACAAAATAATTTTCGTTCCTTTCGGACCTTTAAAGGAGGACCCTCAGCTTCCTCTTCTTCTACAAAGCAGGAAGGGAATTTTACCCAATCTAAGTCAGTCTGGAGACCCAACCAGAACTGGAATAAAGGTAAACAATCCAAAAAGCCCGCTGCTGCTCCTAAGACAGCATGAAGGGGCGGCCCCCGATCTGGGACCGGATCTAGTAGGGGGCAGACTCTCTTTCTTTGCCCAGGCTTGGGCAAGAGATGTTCAGGACCCCTGGGCACTAGAAATAGTGACCCATGGTTATCAATTGGAATTCAAGGACTTTCTCCCAAGAGGGAGATTTCATCTTTCAAAATTATCTGCAAACCAGATAAAAAGAGAGGCGTTCTTACGCTGTGTAAAAGACCTTTTTACAATGGGAGTAATTTGTCCAGTTCCAAAATTGGAACAGGGACAGGGGTTTTACTCAAACCTATTTGTGGTTCCCAAAAAAGAGAGAACTTTCAGACCTATTTTAGACCTCAAGTGTCTAAACAAATTTCTCAGAGTTCCATCATTCAAGATGGAGACAATACGAACAATTTTACGAATGATCCAGGAGGGTCAATATATGACTACCGTGGATTTGAAAGATGCTTATCTTCATGTTCCTATCCACAAGGATCATCATCAGTTTCTAAGATTTGCCTTCTTGGACAAACATTATCAGTTCGTGGCTCTTCCCTTCGGGTTGGCCGCGAGGCATAGCAGTGGCGCCTTATCTGGATAATATTCTGATCCAGGCGTCAACATATCATCTCACAAAATCTCACACGGACACAGTGCTGTCTTTTCTGAGAACTCACGGCTGGAAGGTGAACATAGAGAAGAGTTCACTTGTTCCACAGACAAGGGTTCCTTTCTTGGGAACTCTGATAGACTCGGTAGCCATGAAAATATTTCTGGCAGAGGTCAGAAAATCAAACATTCTAAATACTTGCCAAGCACTTCAGTCCATTCCTCAGCCATCAGTGGCTCAGTGTATGGAGGTAATTGGATTAATGGTAGCGGCAATGGACATCATTCCGTTTGCTCGCTTTCATCTCAGACCGCTGCAGCTGTGCATGCTCGGACAGTGGAATGGGGATAATGCAGATTTATCTCCTCAGATAAATCTAGACTAAGAAACCAGAGACTCTCTTCTTTGGTGGTTGTCGCTGGATCATCTGTCTCAGAGGATTTGCTTCCGCAGACCCTCGTGGGTGATAGTGACAATGGATGCCAGCCTTCTGGGCTGGGGTGCAGCCTGGAATTCCCTGAAGGCTCAGGGTGTTTGGACTCTACTTCCAATCAATATTCTGGAACTGAGAGCAATATTCAATGCGCTTCAGGTATGACCTCAGTTGGCTTCGGCCACATTCATCAGATTCCAGTCAGACAACATCACGACTGTGGCTTATATCAATCATCAGGGGGGAACGAGGAGTTCCTTAGCGATGAGAGAGGTATCCAAGATAATCTGTTGGGCGGAGGCTCACTCTTGTCATCTGTCAGCAATCCACATCCCAGGAGTTGAGAACTGGGAAGCGGATTTTCTAAGTCGACAGACTTTTCATCCGGGGGAGTGGGAACTCCACCCGGAGGTATTTGCCTCATTGATTCTCCGATGGGGCAAGCCGGAATCGGATCTGATGGCATCTCGACAGAATGCCAAAACTTCCAAGATACGGATCCAGATTGAGGTATCCCCAGGCCGAACTGATAGATGCCTTGGCAGTGCCTTGGTCGTTCAGCCTAGCTTATGTGTTTCCACCGTTTCCTCTCCTTCCACGCGTGATTGCTCGAATCAAACAGGAGAGAGCTTCAGTGATTCTGATAGTGCCTGCGTGGCCATGCAGGATTTGGTATGCGGATCTAGTGGACATGTCTTTGCTACCACCGTGGAAACTTCCTTTAAGACAGGACCTTCTCATTCAAGGTCCTTTCCAACATCCAAATCTAACTTCTCTGCAGCTGACTGCGTGGAGATTGAACGCTTGATTTTATCGAAGTGAGGATTCTCTGATTCTGTTATCAGTACTTTGATACAGGCTAGAAAGCCTGTCACTAGAAAGATTTATCATAAGATATGGCGTAAATATCTTTATTGGTGTGAATCCAAGGGTTACTCATGGAGGATTCTGTCTTTTCTCCAAGAAGGATTGGAGAAAGGGTTATCAAGAAGTTCCTTAAAGGGACACATTTCTGCTTTGTCGATTCTGTTTCACAAACGTTTGGCAGATGTGTCAGATGTTCAATCTTTTTGTCAGGCTCTATCTAGAATTAAGCCTGTATTTAGACCTATTACTCCTCCCTGGAGTTTGAATTTAGTTCTTCGAGTTCTTCAAGGGGTTCCGTTTGAACCCATGCATTTCATGGATATCAAATTGTTATCTTGGAAAGTTCTGTTTTTATTTGCTATTTCTTCTGCTCAAAGGGTTTCTGAGCTTTCAGCGCTACAGTGTGATTCTCCTTATCTCATTTTTCATTCTGATAAGGTGGGGTTACGTACCAAACCTGGATTTCTTCCTAAGGTTGTTTCAAATAAGAATATTAATAAGGAAATTGTTGTTCCTTCCTTATGTCCTAACCCTTCTTCTAAGAAGGAGCGTATGTTGCATTCTCTCTCAGAACACAGAGAAAAAACACAGACTTTTACACTCAACTGCTTCAATTGCCCTCTAACTTACTACAGGTAGCCTTCTGGAAAACAGCTTCATTATATTTTACCTACTAAGTTGTTTTATTGTATGTGTTTGTATATTTAGTGATAATTCCTTTTGTTTTGTTTTTATTTTAAATGTATATATTAAAGGCTGTGCTAGTCATAATTTGCATACCTCTAGCTCATTGCACATCTTATCAACTTTGTCTGCCATTATGTTAAGTTAGTTTAAGCAGCTCTTGTCCATTTATTTGTCTATTTGTTTTAATGGTTTTATTTCACCCCTTGTATGTCTGTCTTATCTCTGTAATATTTTGTTTTTTTATGTGTTTTTTTTTTTTGGTTTCTGCATGATTGACCCTTCGCTTAAAATGTCCATAAATGTACCCTCCCACTCATTTTAACACACTTTCGCTGGGCCATCATTAACCAATATATCTCTCTCCTTCAGCTTGATTTCAGACACATTCTCTCTCAGAACACAGAGAAAAAACACAGACTTTTACACTCAACTGCTTCAATTGCCCTCTAACTTACTACAGCTTGATTTCAGACACATTCTCTCTCAGAACACAGAGAAAAAACACAGACTTTTACACTCAACTGCTTCAATTGCCCTCTAACTTACTACAGGTAGCCTTCTGGAAAACAGCCTAATTATATTTTACCTACTAAGTTGTTTTATTGTATGTGTTTGTATATTTAGTGATAATTCCTTTTGTTTTGTTTTTATTTTAAATGTATATATTACAGGCTGTGCTAGTCATAATTTGCATACCTCTAGCTCATTGCACATCTTATCAACTTTGTCTGCCATTATGTTAAGTTAGTTTAAGCAGCTCTTGTCCATGTATCTGTCTATTTGTTTTAATGGTTTTATTTCACCCCTTGTATGTTTGTCTTATCTCTGTAATATTTTGTTTTTTGCTGTGTTTTTTTTTTGGTTTCTGCATGATTGACCCTTTGCTTAAAATGTCCATAAATGTACCCTCCCACTCATTTTAACACACTTTCGCTGGGCCATCATTAACCAATATATCTCTCTCCTTCAGCTTGATTTCAGACACATTCTCTCTCAGAACACAGAGAAAAAATACAGACTTTTACACTCAACTGCTTCAATTGCCCTCTAACTTACTACAGGTAGCCTTCTGGAAAACAGCTTCCCTCCCACCCTACCCCTCACCCCACCCACCCCAAGCTCATTTCCTCATTTATAGATAGTCTCCCACACAATTTTCACTCTCCTGAAATGACAAGTGCAAACACTGATCAGCACATCCTTCCATTCCCTTAACCCTATAGAATACACAGTACTTTTGTAATATTATGTTTCATATACCTTTTTGTTCCCTTATGTAATTGTTACAGTAATTCTGTGTCTTATGTTTTTAACTGGTTCCCAATTCTGTAAAAATGCTCAATATATTCATATTCCTTTTTGCTACCCTTTGTCTCTATAACAAACTGCATTATTTAATTACTCCTTCTCCCTCTCCACCTGCACTATTCATTAACCCATCTCTCTTAAACTCACCTTACTTTTGTACTCATGAACTTTACTTATTCCTAAACACTCTCTCTCTCCCCTGCAACTCATCTCAAAAGCAGTCTCACTACTGCAAATCTGTATCTCATCTCATGTCACTCTCCCTCTTGCTTCTACTTACTGCTGGTGACATCTCCCCTAATCCTGGTCCCCAACCACTGACAAACCGTGCACATCCCTGTGTACCATCCCATAAACTCAGAAAACAAAACTCTGCACACCTTACTCACATTCCTCTTGCATCTAAAGCCATTACCCCTTTCACTTGTGCACTCTGGAACTCTCGCTCTGTTTGTAACAAGCTCACTTCTATACATGACCTCTTCATCTCCCGCTCCCTCAACCTTCTGGCCCTAACAGAAACCTAGCTCTCTCCCCTAGACACAGCATCCACTGCTGCTCTGTCACATGGGGGTCTCCACTTCAGCCACACTCCTAGGTCTGGTAATAGACAAGGAGGTGGTGTAGGTATTTTACTTTCCTCTCGTTGCACCTTTCAACAAATACATCCTATCTCTTCCCTCACTTTTCCCTCATTTGAAACCCACATGATTAGCTTATTCTCCCCTCTCTCTGTGCGTGTTGCAGTCATATACCGACCCCTGGCTCCTCAACTCAATTTCTAGATCACTTGGCTGCCTGGCTACCCTATTTCCTTTCCTCAGACACCCCTGCCCTCATTCTTGGCGACTTCAACATCCCCCTTAACAATCCCACTGCCTCATCTGCTAAACAACTTCTGCAACTCACTTCCTCTTTCGGTCTGTCACAATGGACTGATTCTCCCACTCACAAAGACGGTCACTCTCTTGACCTGATCTTTAGCTATCGATGCACTCTTTCAAACTTCTCAAACTCCCCTTTTCCTCTTTCTGACCACCATCTCCTTACCTGCAACATATCATCCCTTCCTACAACTCTCCCACCTTCTACTCCTCACACCAAACTTCACAGAAGCATTATGTCTTTAGATCAGCAACAACTTGCTAATTCCCTTAAACCGCTTCTCTCATCCTTCTCCTCCTTTTCCTGCTCTGAACAATCTGCCACTATAATTCCACCCTTATATCCGTCCTTGACAATCTCGCCCCTCTTACCACTGCTCGGAAATCACACACTCATCCCCAGCCCTGGCATACTCCTCTGACACGGTACCTACGCAGATGTTCCCATACTGCTGAACGGCATTGGAGAAAATCACGGAGTTCAGCTGATTTTCTTCATTACAAATTAATCTTGAACTCCTACTACTCTGCCCTTAATCTCCACAAGCAACACTACATCTCTACTCTTATCTCTAATCTTTCTTCAAACCCAAAACGTCTGTTCTCCACTTTCAATACTCTCCTCCGCCCTCCCCCACTTCCTAATACAACTTCTCTGTCAGCTCAAGACTTTGCCAGTCACTTCATTAACAAAATTGACTCCATCAGACATGAAATCAGCTCTCAACATAATTCCATCCTCTCCCCCCCTCAAATACTCTCACTCAACCACAACCCTCATAACCTGAAACTTAGTTCATTCTCCCCTGTTACTGAGGAAGAAGTTTCAGCACTTATACTGCGCTCTCACCTCACTACCTGTCCCCTTGACCCTATCCCCTCACAGCTGCTCCCCTCTCTCTCTGCTACCCTTACCCCTATACTAACACACATTTTCAACCTCTCCCTCAGCACTGGTACATTTCCCTCATCGATGAAACATATTCTGGTCACACCTATCCTCAAAAAACCATCCCTTGATCCTACCTCCCCATCCAACTACCGCACTATTTCCCTCCTCCCTCTTGCTTCAAAGCTTCTTGAAAAACCTTCTTCCAAAATCTCCACCCCCAATATCTCTATAACTGTCGACAACTCCATCATTACCCCTACCCCGCATGCCCGATGTCTCGGGGTCACATTTGACTCAGATCTTTCCTTCACTCTTCACATTCAGTCCTTGGCTACAGCCTGCCGCTTCCACCTTAAAAACATCTCTAAAATTAGACACTTCCTTACACAAGACACAACTAAGATTTTAATCCACTCTCTCATTCTTTCCCGCCTTGATTACTGCAACTCTGTCCTCTCTGGTCTCCCCACCTGCCGCCTAGCTCCTTTACAATCCATAATGAATGCCTCTGTCAGACTCATCTTCCTTACACGTCGCTCTTCATCTGCTGCGCCTCTCTGCCAATCCCTTCACTGGCTTCCTCTTGCCTCTAGGATCAAACTCAAAACTCTCACTCTTACATACAAAGCCCTCAACTGCACTGCTCCCCCCTACATCTCAGACCTTCTCTCCAGATACTCTCCCTCCCGTCCCCTTCGCTCTACTCATGACCTCCTACTCTCCTCCTCTCTTGTCACCTCATCACACTCCCATTTACAGGACTTCTCCAGACTGGCTCCCATCTTGTGGAACTCTCTGCCTCACTCCACAAGACTCTCTTCTAGTTTTAAAAGCTTCAAGTGCTCCCTAAAGACTCAGAGACGCATACAACCTATGCTAACCTTTCCTAATACCAGTTCCTCTCCTCCACTGCAATCCCCAGAACCCCCTTAGCATGTAAGCCTAAAAGTCCAGCTGTTTGTAGATCACCTTCTTAAGAGCTGACTACAACAGTGCAACTCTTGGCAGGGCCCTCTCCCCTATAATTGTTTTGTTGTACTCCCCCTTTGTTTATAGCGCTGCGGAATCTGTTGGCGCTCTACAAATAACCGATAATAATAATAATAATAACTTGGACGTGGTCCGTGCCTTAAAGTTTTACTTACAGGCAACTAAGGATTTCCGTCAATCATCTTCATTGTTCATTGTTTATTCTGGAGAGCGTAGGGGTCAGAGAGCTACGGCTACCTCTCTTTCTTTTTGGCTGAGAAGTATCATCCGCCTGGCATATGAGACTGCTGGACAGCAGCCTCCTGAAAGAATTACGGCTCATTCCACTAGGGCTGTGGCTTCCACATGGGCTTTTTAAAATGATGCATCTGTTGAACAGATTTGTAAGGCTGCGACTTGGTCGTCCCTTCACACTTTTTCTAAATTTTCCAAATTTGATACTTTTGCTTCTTCTGAGGCTATTTTTGGGAGAAAGGTTCTTCAAGCAGTGGTGCCTTCTGTTTAGGTTCCTGTCTTGTCCCTCTCTTTCATCCGTATCCTTTTGCTTTGGTATTGGTTTCCCACAAGTAAGGATGAAATCCGTGGACTCGTTATATCTTTGTTAAAGAAAAGTAAATTTATGCTTACCTGATAAATTAATTTCTTTTACGATAGGACGAGTCCACGGCCCACCCTGTTCTTTTTAAGACAGTTCTTCTTTATATTTTTTGTAAACTTCAGTCACCTCTGCACCTTTTAGCCTTTCCTTTTTCTCTTCCTATACCTTCAGCCGAATGACTGAGGGTGGAGGGGAAGAGGAGGGGCTATAAATATATACAGCTCTGCTGTGGTGCTCTTTGCCACTTCCTGTTAGCAGGAGGTTGAAATCCGTGGACTCGTCATATCGTAAAAGAAATGAATTTTTCAGGTAAGCATAAATTTACTTTTTATACATATATCTGATGGGATTTTGGCACAATATAGATTTTACAGGTTTTCATCTACTTAACTACAAAGGGCTCCAATGCACATATACAGTATATGTCTATATATGTATACATATGTATTTATGTGTTTTATATGTGTATTTAGATCTGTAAATACATATTTACAAATTAATAGCCCTTATAACTTTTTTGTGCAATATTGTATAGAAATAATTTTTATTAGATGGTGTTACTATGAGTGTAACTGTACTTTATAATGTATTTTTTAGGTGTTTTGTGACACTTTTTTGTTTCGCAAAACAATTAACCACAACACTGAGGACACGCTAACCCGTTGAGCATTAGCTTGAATTGAGCTCAAGCGATTGCGTTTACTTTCAACTTGTAATAGCAGCGTAATGTCAGGTTAGGAAAAGTCCAGAAGAAGACTCAAATGCTAGGGTGAACTTAAACAACACCCTTGCACTCTGAGTTTAATCCAGGACGTGACCCCACGACAACCTCTAAAAAATAATGTACTCACGAAATGGAGCAGGGTTAGCCTGAGTCCAAAGTAATTCAAGATATCAGCCAAATAGACTTCTAAGTAAGGAACTGGTTACAGGAAAAGTCTTCCACAGAATCAGGAGAGCAGGGATAGTCACTTATACTCAGACAGAGGAAGGGTAAACAAGAAACAGTTAATAATGCAGGAGTAGGTAACTTGTTATCAGGCAGTTTGAGGGTTAAAACTGTGTAGTAAGTCCTTGAAGAGTTTGACAACAGGTTATCAGGCAGTTTGTAGGTTTATACTGAGTAGTCAGTACATGCAGAGTTAGATAACAGGATAACAGGTAGTTTGAGGATTAATACAGATTAATCAGTACTTGCAGGGATTGGCAACAGGTTGTCATGCAGTATGAGAGTTTCACAGAATAGACAGTCTTTGCAATGTTTGGGAACAGGATATCAAGCAGATTGAAGGTTTACACTGAAATAACAGTATTTGCAGAGTTTTGGCAACAGGTAAACATGCAGTTTGAGAGTTTCACAGAATAGACAGTCTTTGCAATGTTTGGCAACAGGATATCAAGCAGTTTGAAGGTTTACACTGAAATAACAGTATTTGCAGAGTTTTGGCAACAGGTAAACATGCAGTTTGAGAGATTCACAGAATAAATAGTACTTGCAATGTTCGGCAACAGGTTATCAGGAAGTAGAGGATTAACCCAGGATAGTCAGTCTTTGCAGAGATTGGCAGTTAGAGAGATTCCACAGCAAAGTCCTCACATGAGCCACAAAGAGTAACAAACAAACGGGTCCTGAAGAAACAGGAAGCCCGGAATAAAAAGCCTGGTCGTGACATCAACAGGAAGGGGCGGCTCAGACAACCTGTCAATCAAGCACACAGAGAGGACTGCCAGAGCTTCCCAGGGGCTGAGCGTGACACGTAATTTAACCTGTGCACAAACGTTAGCGCTCCACTTATAATCTGGCCCTTAGTGTTGAATGTCCTTTTAAGTCTTAGGGCTTCATGTACTAAACCGTCAATTTATTCGTCATTGGAGACGCAGCAAGAGAAATTATGTCAGCTTGCACTATGTACTAAAAAACATCTTGGAAACTATTACGTCCAATCCGCCGTGAGCAGTGGCGGACAATTGATAACTTTGACGCCTCGCTCACTGCGGCTAATCTAATGTACTAAATACTCTGGAAAATTGTAATACCAATTATTCACACGGGACCTGCAAGGTGTCGCAAACGTCATAGTAGTCGCAGGAATAGAAGTCAGCTAATATAAAAGTACAACATTTCTGAAGAAGTCTTATATATTCAGGGGTAGATGGCAAGCAAACATATTGAGGAAAAATAATCATCATTGCCTCAATGACTTTACATGAGTGACGTGAAAATGCGGATTGACTTATTCTAATAATGACGCTCGAAACCACCTGAAAGGACCCTGTTGCCAAAAAATGCAATGCCGCTAATAGCTTTAATAGTCCAGTGAACGTGCCGTCATCGTGTCCAAATAATCTTAAACTTCACAATACAAATGTAATATTGATCACGATCAAGCCGGAATCTTTGTATGATCTCTTGCTCAGAAAGGCCATGTAAACCAACCCATGGAAGGAATACACGGGAGACAAGCAATCTCCTTTTAAATCGATTTGCCACATTTTCTTCTATATTCTGTCTTCTAGCCCTGATTTGCATAAAATGGATGAGAAACAAATACAGAAGTGTCTCCATGGCTCAAACACTCACTAATGTAAGTACACTAAAATTTACACCATTTTATATAGCTATAGATTGGCGTCTTTGTTGACTCTCCTATTGGTTTGTATAGTGCCTGCCACCTATAAGGTGTCAAGACAAAATCCACGAGGTACTAGCGAAAAATATAGCGAGCGGATAAATCAATTTATTAGTACATTAGGATTATTGCGAGTTTGTTATCAAATTAGGCCTTTTCATTTAAAAAACAGTGGTATTGAGGACTGGCAGACAAGTACGCTTGCAAGCTTAAAACTATGGGTTTTGCCATAGTTGACTACTTTGTAAATATGATATCCTATCCGTGTGCGAGTTTTGACGTGAAAAAAAATCGAGGACAGCTCATTGGGGCCAATTTATGAAAGTGCGAGCAGACTTGATACGATGTAGCGTATCATGTCAGCTGCACATCGATAAATGTCTTTAGACAGCTGCTTCATAACAGCTGTTTCCGGCGAGCCTGATAATTCAGCCCCGTCGACTGCTTTGTACATGGAGCCCTTATTATTTGGTTACTTGCACATAGGGAAGCTGCTGAAGCAGCAACTCATAAAGTGAAAGCTGCTAGCACATTACCACCACAAATATGTGCCTGCTTTGTTGTAACAGATTGTGCTAGAGGAATAACTTTGTAAAGAGCTATACACTCGTATCTTTAATCATTTTAAAAATAATTGGGTTGATACCAATATTTCAGAAATTCACAATCTTTTCAAGTCAAACACAGTTAAGGTTGATAACTCCCATGATATTCAATCTTCATTTCCCCACAATGGCACGGCCAATAATGGTGTCACACCGCACCGCTCTAGTCGTTGCTAGGGACGCAGCATGACCTGTATGCTCGTTGCATAGGGGGGGAGTCGGCTCCTCTCTGCATGCGGCAGTGACGTCATCGCCGCACGCTTTCTCCCTCAGAAGCCGGTTAGGATCTCCTGTGGCGCAAATCCTGCGCCTATGTAATGACCTCAGTCATAACTATCACTGCCCAAGTATAGGTGTTACTTACTGTTCTCCTGGGTTGTGCTTATTTGTATGCTGGACTGTTATATTGTTGCTGAACCTTGCCTGTCTGACCACTCTGCCTGTTTAACCCTTAACTGCTGGACTGTTATATTGTTGCTAAACCTTGCCTGTCTGACCACTCTGCCTGTTTAACCCTTAAACTGCTGGATTGATATACTGCTGCTGAACCTTGCTTGTCTGACCACTCTGCCTGTTTATCCCTTAACTGCTGGATTGATTTACTATTGCCAAACCCTGCCTGCCTGACCATCCTAGTGGTTTACCTCTGGACTGCCTTACTGTTGCTGATCCCTGCCTGCCTGACCATCCTAGTGGTTTACCTCTGGATTGTCTTACTGTTGCCAATCCCTGCCTGCCTGACCATCCTAGTGGTTTTCTCCTGAACTACCTTTATCTGGTTTCCTGTCTGTGGCCGCCAAGGACTGTCCTGCCTGTGGTAAGTGCCACATCTCATCTTGCAAACCTTTTCTGCTCTGGGATATTCCCTATCATTCTGGCTCAATGCCGGGATAACAAGACTACAGGCCAGATGAGGTGGCACGAGCAGTTTATCTACAGGGACATATGTTGGGAACCCATACCACACAGTTGCAGAATATGGATTCCAAGCTAGAGGCTATTACTGCTCAAATCTCCTTACTAGTTACAGCGAGGAATACCGCTCCTGTTGTTGTACCGCCAGTCTCTACTCCTAGTACTACGGCTTCTTCCTCTGCTTCTGGAAGTATACCCCGGATACCATTGCCTGACAAGTATGAAGGTACTACGGATTGCAGGAGTTTTCTTAACCAATGCAGGCTGCACTTCTGCAATGATCCTCACAACTTTCAGTCTCACCAGTCAAGGGTCACCTTTATCATTTCCTTACTGAAAGACAAGGCTCTAGCCTGGGTCTCTCCCCTTTCTGTATTATCTTCTGTGTTTGGGACTTCTGGTCGTACCTCTGCTGCAGAATTTTCACCGAACTGTATGACTCACTCACGGATGCTTGCTTCTTCACCAAGCGGGATTTACGTGGGGCATACAATCTGATTCGCATCTTTCCAGGCCACGAATGGAAGACCACCTTCAACACAAGATCTGGGCATTACAAATACCTTGTAATGCCCTTTGGGCTGTATAACGCCCCTGCAGTCTTCCAGGCATTTGTCAACGATGTCTTCCGTGACCTCCTCAACTGCACTGTCAACGTCTATCTGGATGACATCCTTGTTTTTTCTTCCACTTTAGAGGAGCATCATAAACACATAAGACAGGTTCTTCTACATCTTAGAGACAATTCTTTAGTAGCCAAGCTAGAAAAATGAGAGTTTGATCAAGTTAAGATCCAATTCCTTGGTTATGTCATCTCGAAGGAGGGTTTTGCCATGGATCCTACTAAACTCACCGCAGTTCTAGAATGGCCTCAACCTACTTTAAAGGAATTAAAGAGGTTCCTGGGGTTCTCCAATTATTACCGCAAGTTTATAAAGAACTTTTCTCTAACAGTCGCTCCTCTCACTGAATTGACAAAATGGAACAAAGACTGTAAACATTGGCCTCCTGAAGACATAAATGCCTTCGCCTGTCTGAAAAAGGCTTTCTGTTCTGCTCCTGTGCTCCACCATCCTGATCCTGACCTACAGTTCACTTTAGAGGTTGATGCCTCTGAGATAGGGGCTGGAGCAGTTCTTACCCAAAGGGATCCTTTGACTTCCAAGTCACACCCTGTAGCCTTTCTCTCTAAACGCTTTACTCCTGCTGAGAGGAATTACAATGTGGGTAATCGTGAACTCTTAGCCATTAAGATGGCTTTGACTGAATGGCGTCATTGGTTAGAGGGCACCGCCAATCCCATTCAGATTCTCACCGACCACAAGAATCTGCCTTACCTAGAGACTGCTCATTTACTCAATCCTCGACAGGCCAGGTGGGCCTTGTTCTTTTCCCGTTTTATTTTTGTGGTCTCTTATCTTCTTGGACTAAGAACAAGAAGGCGGATGCCCTTTCCTGTCAGTTCCCTCACTCAAGTGACTCCTCTGAAGCTCCTACTGAACACATCATACTACCCTTGTTTGTAGTTGCTCAACTAAATACCACACTTCTGCAAAGATTGCAATGTGCCCAGTCCAGTAAACCTTCTGGAGCCCCAATGGCCTCTGATATCCTCTTTGTACCTCTGAACCTACGCACCCCTGTGCTATCTTGGACTCAGGATCGTAAACTCTCAGGACATCCTGATTTGACTTGGATTATTAAGCGTCTTTCCCAACATGTATGGTGGCCTACTATGAAGTCTGACGCTCAGGATTTTGTGAAAGCCTGCACAACTTGTGCTGCCAACAAAACTCCCCGATCCTTACCTCCTGGCTTGCTTCAACTATTGTCCATTCTCAAAAAATCATGGACACACATAACAATGGATTTCATTGTGGACCTTCCTCCTTCTGACCACCATACAGTTATCTGGGTTGTGGTGGATCGCTTTTCATTTTGTACCCCTAACCAAACTGCCTTCTGCCCAAGAATTATCGTTTCTTTTTCTCTTGCATGTGGTACGACTTCATGGCATTCCTGTGAATATTGTTTCCAACAGAGGTCTACAGTTCATCTCCACCTTTTGGAGAGCCTTTTGTAAGCTGATTGGAACCACTGTTTCCTTGTCTCCTGGCTACCATCCTCAGACCAATGGACTAACTGAGAGAGTAAACCAGGATCTTGAAGCCTACCTTAGAGCCTTTGTCAACGCTCGCCATACCAACTGGTCTGAGTTGTTACCCCTAGCTGAGCTGGCAAGAAACACTCATTGGCACTCTTCTCTTCGATGTTCTCCATTTCAAGCCACAGCAGGGTATCAGCCTTGTGTCTTCCCTCTTTCTGCTCAGTCGACTGGGGTTCCTGCTGCAGACCGACACGTTACAGAACTCACCACTCATTGGCAACGTATTCGCTCTCAGCTATGTTCAGCTGTCTCTAGATATAAGAAGTTTGCTGATCCTCATAGAACTTATGTACGTGCCATCCCAGTGGGTGAACGTGTATGGGTCTCTACAAGATATATTTGTCTACGTCAACCCTATCACAAATTGGGGCCTAGGTTTATCGGTCCTTACAAAGCCCTGAAAAGACTGTCTCCTGTTGCCTACAAAGTGGCCTTGCCAAAACCCTGCCCATACACCCTGTCTTCCACATCTCACTACTCAAGCCTTACATCAAGAATAGATATACCCGGCTCCAAGCTCCTCCTCCTCCGCTCCTGGTCCATGGTGACCCTGAATATGAGGTGGCTAAGATCCTGGACTCCAGATACAGGCGCAGACAACTGCAATATCTGATACATAACTGATGAAACAGTGGTATATCCACTGAGAAACGCATTGCTTTTAAATAAACCCCTTTTAACTGGAACTATCATTTTATTGTATACTATATATACAATCTCAGCAGCACTTTTTTATCACCTTTTATTGCCTAATTGGCTCTTCCAGCCTGTCTGGCTAAACTGTTTGCACATTCAGCTAATTGAACTGACACCCTGCAGGTATCCTTTCTTCAGAACTGTGTTGATGCTGTGTTGGGGATCTGTTTCCACTCGAGCTTCCTGAAATAACCAGGGTTTGTCTTGCTGGGGGGGACCGATGTGCCTCTCACGCTCCACTGGTGGTGCCTGCAAACACGTGAGTTGCCATTTGTCTGTTTCTTGCAGCATTTCACTTGTCCTAACATACTCACCCTATGAAGCGCCTCCATTTCTCCTTTCTCATATATCTGATACATTGGAAGGGTTACTCTGTGGCAGATCGTTCCTGGGTTCCTGCCTGTGATGTGCATGCTCCATCTTTGGTCTCTAGATTCCATGCTACTCAACCTTTGAGACAGACTCTGTTTCCCGGAGGGAACCCTTGAGAAAGGTGCTATGTCACGTCAAGCCGCTCTAGCTGTTGCTAGGGACATGGCGTGACCAGTATGCTCGTTGCCTAGGGGGGAGTCGACTCCTCTCTGCATGCGATGGTGACGTCATCGCCGCATGCTTTCTCCCTCAGAAGCCGGTTAGGATCTCCTGTGGCGCGAATACTGCGTCTATGCAAGTAACTCAGTTATACCTATCAGTGCCCAAGTATAGGTGTTACTTACTGTTCTCCTAGGTTGTGCTTATTTGTATGCTGGACTGTTATATTGTTGCTGAACCTTGCCTGTCTGACCACTCTGCCTGTTTAACCCTTAAACCACTGGATTGATATACTGCTGCTGAACCTTTCTTGTCTGACCACTCTGCCTGTTTAACCTTTAACTGCTGGATTGATTTACTGTTGCCAAACCCTGCCTGCCTGACCATCCTAGTGGTTTACCTCTGGACTGCCTTACTGTTGCCGATCCCTGCCTGCCTGACCATCCTAGTGGTTTACCTTTGGACTGTCTTACTGTTGCCGATCCCTGCCTGCCTGACCATCCTAGTGGTTTACTCCTGAACTACCTTTATCTAGTTTCCTGTCTGTTGCCGCCAATGACTGTCCTGCCTGTGGTAAGTGCCACTTATCTCATCTGGCAAACCTTCTCTGCTCTGGGATATTCCCTATCATTCCGGCTCAACACCGGGATAACAAGACTATTTGCCTGATAGAGGAGTATCCCACGAGCATTACAAATGGCTGTTGATCATCACTGAAAAACATAATTGGTTAATGGGTTCATAGAGTGGTGTTTCTGATAAGTGTTAATCTCAATGCTTAATTATTTTTATTAAACCATCATTGAGAAAACCTTGTATCCCAGTGTGGCTAGATTTGATCTAAAATCAAGAACACAGCAGGAAATGAATTTCCACAAGAAGAAAGTGGCTGCAACTTATCTTCTATTACAGGATTTTAACATTTCCATAAAGCAAGACATGAAACAGCTAAGTGACAAGGTTTAAAATATTGGCAAACAATCTCATGACAAAAGGACAAACTGTTAAATCTCAATCACTAAAATGCGATTGACGGTAGAAATCCTATATAAGAAGATGAGATTACTGTAAGTTATAATCACGAAAATGCGAGTGTGAAATAAAAATGAATTGCTAAGCTCCATTTCAAGATGTTGCAATTGTGCTTTTTTGTTTTCTTACGTTTCCTACATACGGTATGTCATAAACTGTGTGAGGTGTATCTTAAAAGGACAATTAAGTCAAAATTAAACTTTCATGATTCAGATAGAGCACACAATTTTAAACAATTTTCCAATTCACTACCATTATCTAAATATGCACAATCTTTTTAAGCACACTCTTTCTGAGGCACCAGCTCCCAATGACCATGTGCAAGATTCATAGAGGATATACGTATATATGCATTTTGTGATTGGCTGATGGCTGTCACATGATGCATCATAAAGGAAAATGTAACTAACTGACATTTGTCAGAAAAAAATCTACTTCTAATTTTAAATTCAATCTAACTGCTTTTGCATTGTATTTTGTACTATACATTTATTTATTATGTAAGTCTACAGTGTTTAGTGGTCCTTTAATTAGATGCTCACATGTAAATCTTTATCCTGTCAACTATCGACAAAGTATAAAACAATGATGAATATAGGTTTAATGAATCTAGACCTTATATTCATACATACTTTTTTGCACATATGCAAGATAATAAGATCATTCTAAATCTAGGGATTCTCACAAATATGTCAAATTGGGCCAGTCTTTCACATTAATTGGCTGCTAAATTTGATGCGTCTATTTTGTTGTCCATATATATTTTGTTATCCAGACGATAACTAGCGGTCAAGTGCATTGTGACTGCTGAAGCTGATGTTGACCATAAGTTTTATGGGTGATTTTTCAGATATCAGATATGTTTTTACAATGTGAGCATGGTATTATTATTTACATTGTGATTATTCCAATGTCGAAAATGACTTAGCAGGAGCTGAAAAACGGCCAAAAAACACTATTGTCAAGACTGGAATTGACTGATATGGTTTTAAGCATATACTGATTCATTTCCTAAAAAAAATTAGCTTTACAACCCTTATGGTACAGGTGTCTCCAGCAATTTACACTGCCTTCCAAAGGCATATTCCTGTGAAGTGCTCTTATATATGATCTAGACTGGCTGTGGGCATGCTTGCTGTCAAACAAAAGGTGATATGGGAGTAATTCACAAGATTTATACCTTCTACTAAAGAATATTAAACAATCTAAATTTTTAAGAACGCAGATCTATATTAGTTTCAAGTCTTTGAAATAATCATCAGAGTAAAGAGCATCTCTTGGCAGCAACCTCTGTCATAGGTTTCCAGATCATTTGTTCCAGGCGGATGAGTAAAAGAATAGGAACTAGATTACAAGTGTAGAGCAAAAATATCAGTGCTATTGAGCGCTAACTTCATTCAAGTTTAATCAATAGTGTTCCTATTCGTGCATTTATATTACAAGTTGAGAGAAAGAGGTTAGCACACGAGTAAAAATTTCAGTCACAATAACATCTGGAGGTTGGATAGCGCATCCGCACAAACTCCCTTTCACCATAGACTTGTATGGGACACTACACAACCCTCCTCTGGCTTTCGCTCTCACTTGCCCAAAGGTGCCCTAGGACAACTGTGTTGAAGCCGAAGGTGCGTTAAGAAACACTTCAAGTACCGGTGTTCTTCACTTAGAAGAAAATGTTTTTAATTTATATCTATATGAACATATATAGATGTAGATATATTTTAGATAGATAGATAGATAGATAGATAGATAGACAAAAATATATATACTGTATATATTTAAAATTAAAAATACAATTTTCTTCTAAGTGAAGAAAGTAGGCATTTAAAGTATTTTTTTTTTTTTTAAAAAAAACCCATATTAAATGTGTTTCAAATTGATATTGGATATCTCAAGGTGCTTGACTGGGAAAGGCTCAAAGTGTATAGATGTGTATATACAGTATGTGCACATACACATTTACACATACATCCACATGAATACACACACACACACATATATATATATATATTCATCAAAAGAAGACGGCACTCACTGGGTCTTATCCAAGACAATTTAAATTAAATTGTCTTGGATAAGACCCAGTGAGTGCCGTCTTCTTTTGATGAATATTTACACAATTTCTGAGCAGCCCTGGGCATGGAGATATAAGAAAAGGGATACCTGGAGTGCTTTACCAATCTTTGATGCTTATATATATATATATATATATATATATATATATATATATATATATATATATATATATACATACACACACATACATACACACATACAAATATATAGAATATATTTATTTATTTATTTATACACTTTTGAGCCTTTCCCAATCAAACAACTTGACATATACTATATCCCTTTTAAACAATTTTTAACATTTATTTAATTTAATTTCATTTATTGTATGTTCAAATTGACTTATGGGTGGATCAGCCTGTGAAATAAGATGTTATATATATAGATAATGATGAAAATGAACATACTGGAGGAATATAATGTCCCCTAGATACCTGTGAGAACTTTTTAAGTCCCAGATATACATCAATCCGAATCAGTGCTCCAATAGAACCATTAAAATTCCCCTAAACACTACATTGTTTAAGGGACAAACCTGTGTGTTCAAAACACCAGGCAATCAGTCAAAACATTTTAAGTGTGGCCCTTGGGTATAATGGTGCTTAAATGAAAAATCCACTTGCCTACTTTTGTAACAACAAAAATTTGTCTCTATTGCTCCCTCTTGCTAGTGTAGGCACATGGTCTATGATCATTGTTTTCAATAAAGCAACTAAATGTCCTAGTTGAACAATATGCTGAACGACTGGTTGGTCCGAATTGCCATTTTTTATAGCTTGACGGATTGCACTACGGATGCATTCGAAAAGAGTGGCACTGGATTTTCCCATATACTAAAGAGAACATGGACAAATTATAATGTACACTATAAACGTAGTTGTGCAAGTCAAAAGGTGTTTTCTTAGTAAAACCAATCACCTCTTTACGACAGCAATTAACCGGATCAGTCCAAAACAATAAGTAACAAAGATTTTATATCCAATCATAGGTGGAGGCATTTGAAAAAAGGAAGGGTTATATTAGTAGATAGCACATGCCAAAGTTTCATACTGTTTGGGCAACTTTGGCAGTATTTGGGCCAAACGTGGTAGTCATAACCAACCTGTATAGTTTCTTTAAAGTATTTTTAAAGGATTGTAACAGGGAATCCTGAGTAACTCCTCCCAATTGTTGGATCTGTTTGTCTAACTGATGTTCATTATAACCTTGTTGGAGGAATTTAGATTTCATATTCTGTAACTGGAAAACCCCCGCCAATTGGTTAGAGTTGTTTCTAATAGTCCTTACAAATTGAGACTTAGTGAAGCCAGAGATCAATGAAAGCTGGGGCAACTATTGGCCCTCAATAGAGAGTTATGGTCAGTGGGTTTGGAAAGTAATCTATCACCCACTATACTAATTTTAAAATCTAGAAAAGTGATATCTTGCAAGTGATATATCAATTTAAATTTAACTGGTGTAGGTTTAGAATTATTCACTTCAAATCATTGTTTAAGTTCCTCAACATCCCCTCACCACCAGATGTCATGACCCAGCCCGGACTTGAACCTGGGACCTGGTTTTCTGCTGCTGTTTCCCAGCCTGTGGTTCTAACCGGCTGAGGTTTTTTGGAATCTGTTACCTGCAGCTCTGGCTCCACCTACCTGCCAGCTGTAGGTAATCATGCAATCAGCATTAAGCTATTTAAGGAAGGTTTGATGTGAGTCCTGTGCATTGACATTAGGAGTTCTACTCTGTCTGAGCCTCTGTTCCAGTTACCTTGTCTGCTGATCTGCTGGATTATCCTCTTGGCACTGTGGCTCTGATTTGGACTGAATCCTGGCATCTGACCCTGGGTGGTTTCCTGATATTCTCTAAGGACTGTTCAAGATACTTTGCTTGTTTCTTCTTTGCATTCTTGGTACTGATCTTTTGGCCTGATCACTGATTTTCCTTTGCCTGCTTGCTTTATGCTGTAATCCTGCCTGCTTCTGCTTTCTCTGCTGCACAACAAGTGTTAACCCGGACTGCTTTAGTATATACTCGCTTGTGTACTCCTGGTATCCAGTTCCTGCACTCCTTGTTGCAGCATACTCAAGTGTCTATGTTTCCTGCCTGCATCTTGTATCCTGTCTACAGCACTGCAAGTGTTAACATTGGCTGTTCTATTAACACTTATCCTGGAAGATGTGTGTCTGTATCTGTATTTCTCATTGCTGCATTCCTGGATCTCTTCCTGTACCATCTGTCTACGCATCCTGACTACCAGTTCAGAGTTTACCAGTACTGTTTCATCTGTGTATCTTTGTGCTTTTCAGGAACTGTGTTACCTGTTCTGTATACCTGTATACTTGTCTGTACAGAGACCCTTGCCTTACATCCAGTCTGCATTTATCTGCATTGCTAATAATTTAATAAACCCTGAACTACTTTCATAATGCCTAGAAGGAGAGACTCGCGTACACACCAAACAGCTCTAGCTCCAGAACCTGAAACCTCTGCACACCAGCTCCCAAAACCTGAACCCGCTCCCTCGAGAAGCATGACACCAGATGAGTAATACATTGTAGAAAATAATTGATGCATGTTTCTGTGCCCAAATGTAGCTATCTAGTTGTAATAAAAATTGTGTTGGTAGACCCTTGTAATTCTCAAAATATGTAACAAACCATTCCACTGCTGTGAGACCATCCTCATGGGGAATGATGGTATAAAGATTGCTCAAATCAAGTGTGACTAAAATATTACCCTCCATGAGCTGAACATCTTTCAAGGATCTTAATAGGTTAGTAGTGTCTTTGAGAAATGCCTTAGTATTTTGCAATATGGGTTTTAACAAAAGTCAATGGATTGGACTATATTCTGTAACAAAGAATACCTTGCAGAGATGATGGGTCTACCTGGAGGATTGACCATGGATTTATGGATCTTGGTGATGGTATAAATTATATGAATTTTGGGAGTCAATACCATCATAAATGTCAAAATTAGTTGATCAATGAATCCCTTGTTAAAAAATGAATCAAAGGACACCATCAACATGTTGTTTAACGCTATGGGTGGGATCAAAGGTTAATTTACAGTTTCTCTGATTGTCAGTAAGTTGGAGTAAGATGTCTTCCGATAGTCAGTGTAGTCCAGAAAAACAATAGTGCCCCCTTGATCAGTGTGGTAAATTACAATGTAACTGTCATTGCACAAAGTTTAAATAGCTTTAACCTGAGGTAGAAGGTGTTAAATTATGTTTCATCTTAGTATGCCTAATAGCAGGTGTCATCTCCTTTTCATACTAGGGTTACAATTTATGAGTTCAAACTTACTCCTTTTCTTAAAAGGAAAATCACGTACTCTCTTTTAGTTTAAGAATACTTTAAAATTTATAGATGTCAACTATAAAATGTAATTCAGTGATGTTTCTGCTGGGAACAAAGGTTGCCTTTATTATACTTCAGAGGGAGATAGTTGGCGAGAACTCAAATTAATAACAATATTGTCTACCACCCCCTCCGTGGAGTCTGCGGCTTACTCTTCACCCTTCTAATGTGTGGCCTGGAGGGAGCCCTCTTTGTGATCACATTGTTACACCTAAAAAATGTGGAGTGTTATCCTATTTATGTGAAATATCTGTGGTATCTGGTAATCTAAAAGAACTCTCAAGATCAGTTACTTAAAGGGTCTTTAAACGCTAAATAAATGCTAGATAGAATAATGCATTCAAAGAAAAGATTAGTCTAAGAATAACATGTAGATGTATTTTTTTTAAAGTTTCATTAGCTGTTAAAATAATGAAAAATAAAACAATGGGAGCTGCCATGTTGTAACTTAGGTTACCTTCTCTGCTGTGGCTAATTAGGGACAGCTATAAATAGGTCACTAGAGTGGGCAGCCAATGGCTGTGTGGAATATAACAGTGTCCTGCACTTCTATTTCTATCAGGAACTGAAAAGCTTACAATTTCAGAATGGAATTACAGGAAAAGGGGACAAAATAAATAATGAAAGTATATTGCAGGTTTTATATATATATATATATATATATATATATATATATATATATATATATATATATATATATATACACAATTTATTATTTTACATTACCATCTCAAATTATTGCACTGTGTGTATATATGTATATATATATATATATATATATATATATATATATATATATATATATATATATATATATATATATATATATATATATGTACAGTACTGTGCACAAGTCTTAGGCCACCATTAGATTTGTTATTTTAGCAATGGCATAATGGCCATATATAATTATTTCTCAGTCTCTTTATTAGAATACAACCAGAATATAAAAGATATTTATATGCAGTATTAAAAAACAGGAACAAAATCAGAAAAAAAACTGCTTCTACAGGCTAAAGTATTTAGTGTGACCTCCCCTTACACTTGAGCAATAGCAGGAACATAGCTCTCATAAACCTAAATAAAATGGAACCCTAATTAATGTAATTGCTAATACCTGTATTTATCCTACAATTTCATGTCAAAATGACTGATGTGAAAAGGTCTATTACACCAGGTTTCGGCAAGACATGCTTAAGCATTATACATATGTGGTAGGAGTTTAATTAATTGGAAGCTTGTTAATCAGACCAACTTTCAATAACATCATTCCATTCAAAATGATCACAGAATTTGACAGACAGAAAATCATACTTTTGCATTAGCAAGGGCACTCTCAAAGGGGAATCAGCAAACAAACTGGATAATAAAGCTGTGGTATTCAAGCTGTTATAAAGACATTTTTAAGAATCAGGAGAGGTCACGGTAAAAAAAGGACTGGAAGGCCAAGAAAACTTTCAAAATATGATAATAAGTTTCTCAGAGTTTCTTCTTTGAGAGACCGGATGAAGTCCAGCAAGGATGTAGCTCAGCATCTGGCAGCTTCATTGGAATGCCAAGTTGACCCTTCTACAGTCCAAAGAAGCTTAATCAGGAATGGTCTTTCTCAGAAGGGGAACAGGGTGAAAAGAATAAGATATGCTAAAGCTCACAAAGATTGGAATGAAGATCAGTGGAAAAGAGTATTATGGAGTGACAAATCCAAGCTTGAGATTTTTGCCGCCAATTGTCAATATGTGAGAAGCGAGATGGAAGAATGACTGCTTGCAGCCTTCAGTGAAACATGGTGGAGGGTCTGTCCTGGTTTGGGCTACATTTCTGCCAGTGGTGTTGGCGATATTGTCTGAATTAATGGGATTATGAATGCTGAAAAGTACAGACAGGTTTTAATTCATCATGCCATTCCTTCTGGAAAGCACCTGGTTGGGAATGATTTTATTTTTCAGCATGATAATGATCGCAAGCACACTGCTAATGCAGTGAAATCATATTTGGAGAGAAAAACAGCTGATAAAACACTGACATTCATGGACTGGCTTCAACCGAGTCCAGACCTAAATATTATAGAGGCAGTATAATACCCACACTCCTTTCCAGTCTAACACCTTGTCATATACCATACTATATTTAAATAATAATGCAAAAGTTTCCACAGCACCAAATGTGGTAATGGTGCACCGTGAATAAGCTGGCGACCTCCAGCTCACTCATATAGCAATACAAAAGTTTCCACGGCACCAAATGTCTTCATAAATATCTTTTATTGAAGCATAACAACAGCACAGGTATGCAACGTTTCGGTATCACAGTCCCTTAATCATGCATACAGAGCTATACACCTGTGTCTTATTTAAAGGTATGACCAGCCAATCAAACACCTTTAAGATCTTTAACACTTTCATGTATCGATGTTAGCTAACATTCAATATACTGCCATCTATTGTTCATAAAAAACATTACACATATTTAAAAAGACACTAAGGCCTAGATTTGGAGTTCGGCGGTAAAAGGGCTGTTAACGCTCCGCGGGTTTTTTTCTGGCCGCACCATAAATTTAACTCTGGTATCGAGAGTTCAAACAAATGCTGCGTTAGGCTCCAAAAAAGGAGCGTAGAGCATTTTTACCGCAAATGCAACTCTCGATACCAGAGCTGCTTACGGACGCGGCCGGCATCAAAAACGTGCTTGTGCACGATTCTCCCATAGGAAACAATGGGGCTGTTTGAGCTGAAAAAAAACCTAACACCTGCAAAAAAGCAGCGTTCAGCTCCTAACGCAGCCCCATTGTTTCCTATGGGGAAACACTTCCTACGTCTGCACCTAACACTCTAACATGTACCCCGAGTCTAAACACCCCTAGCCTTACACTTATTAACCCCTAATCTGCCGCCCACGCTATCGCTGACCCCTGCATATTTTTTTAAACCCCTAATCTGCCGCTCCGTAAACCGCCGCAACCTACGTTATCCCTATGTACCCCTAATCTGCTGCCCTAACATCGCCGACCCCTATATTATATTTATTAACCCCTAATCTGCCCCCCTCAACGTCGCCGACACCTGCCTACACTTATTAACCCCTAATCTGCCGAGCGGACCTGAGCGCTACTATAATAAAGTTATTAACCCCTAATCCGCCTCACTAACCCTATCATAAATAGTATTAACCCCTAATCTGCCCTCCCTAACATCGCCGACACCTAACTTCAATTATTAACCCCTAATCTGCCGACCGGAGCTCACCGCTATTCTAATAAATGTATTAACCCCTAAAGCTAAGTCTAACCCTAACACTAACACCCCCCTAAATTAAATATAATTTTTATCTAACGAAATAAATTAACTCTTATTAAATAAATGATTCCTATTTAAAGCTAAATACTTACCTGTAAAATACATCCTAATATAGCTACAATATAAATTATAATTATATTATAGCTATTTTAGGATTAATATTTATTTTACAGGTAACTTTGTAATTATTTTAACCAGGTACAATGGCTATTAAATAGTTAAGAACTATTTAATAGTTACCTAGTTAAAATAATAACAAATTTACCTGTAAAATAAATCCTAACCTAAGATATAATTAAACCTAACACTACCCTATCAATAAAATAATTAAATAAACTACCTACAATTACCTACAATTAACCTAACACTACACTATCAATAAATTAATTAAACACAATTGCTACAAATAAATACAATTAAATAAACTAGCTAAAGTACAAAAAATAAAAAAGATCTAAGTTACAGAAAATAAAAAAATATTTACAAACATAATAAAAATATTACAACAATTTTAAACTAATTACACCTACTCTAAGCCCCCTAATAAAATAACAAAGCCCCCCAAAATAAAAAATTCCCTACCCTATTCTAAATTAAAAAAGTTACAAGCTCTTTTACCTTACCAGCCCTGAACAGGGCCCTTTGCGGGGCATGCCCCAAGGATTTCAGCTCTTTTGCCTGTAAAAAAAAACATACCATACCCCCCCCCCAACATTACAACCCAACATTACAACTGATGGAATCAGCCAATCAGAATCTAGTTCAATCCGATTGGCCGATCCAATCAGCCAATCAGATTGAGCTCGCATTCTATTGGCTGATCGGAACAGCCAATAGAATGCGAGCTCAATCTGATTGGCTGATTGGATCAGCCAATCGGATTGAACTTGATTCTGATTGGCTGATTCCATCAGCCAATCAGAAAATTCCTACCTTAATTCCGATTGGCTGATAGAATCCTATCAGCCAATCGGAATTCGAGGGACGCCATCTTGGATGACGTCCCTTAAAGGAACAGTCATTCGTCGTTCAGTCGTCGGTCCGGATGGATGTTCCGCGCTGGATGTCTTCAGGATCCTGCCGCTTCGCTCTGGATGGAAGAAGATCGAAGATGCCGCCTGGATGATGACTTCAATCGGATGGAAGATCCTCTTCTGCCCCGCTTGGATGAAGACTTTGACCGGATCATGGACCTCTTCAGCCCCCGCTTGGGCTTGGATCAGGACATCGGAGGAGCTCTTCAGGACGGATCGGTGAACCTGGATGGTGAAGACAAGGTAGGAAGATCTTCAGGGGCTTAGTGTTAGGTTTATTTAAGGGGGGTTTGGGTTAGATTAGGGGTATGTGGGTGGTGGGTTGTAATGTTGGGGGGGGGTATGGTATGTTTTTTTTTACAGGCAAAAGAGCTGAAATCCTTGGGGCATGCCCCGCAAAGGGCCCTGTTCAGGGCTGGTAAGGTAAAAGAGCTTGTAACTTTTTAAATTTAGAATAGGGTAGGGAATTTTTTATTTTGGGGGGCTTTGTTATTTTATTAGGGGGCTTAGAGTAGGTGTAATTAGTTTAAAATTGTTGTAATATTTTTATTATGTTTGTAAATATTTTTTTATTTTCTGTAACTTAGATCTTTTTTATTTTTTGTACTTTAGCTAGTTTATTTAATTGTATTTATTTGTAGCAATTGTGTTTAATTAATTTATTGATAGTGTAGTGTTAGGTTAATTGTAGGTAATTGTAGGTAGTTTATTTAATTATTTTATTGATAGTGTAGTGTTAGGTTAATTGTAGGTAATTGTAGGTAGTTTATTTAATTATTTTATTGATAGGGTAGTGTTAGGTTTAATTATATCTTAGGTTAGGATTTATTTTACAGGTAAATTTGTTATTATTTTAACTAGGTAACTATTAAATAGTTCTTAACTATTTAATAGCTATTGTACCTGGTTAAAATAATTACAAAGTTACCTGTAAAATAAATATTAATCCTAAAATAGCTATAATATAATTATAATTTATATTGTAGCTATATTAGGATGTATTTTACAGGTAAGTATTTAGCTTTAAATAGGAATAATTTATTTAATAAGAGTTAATTTATTTCGTTAGATAAAAATTATATTTAACTTAGGGGGGTGTTAGTGTTAGGGTTAGACTTAGCTTTAGGGGTTAATACATTTATTAGAATAGCGGTGAGCTCCGGTCGGCAGATTAGGGGTTAATAATTGAAGTTAGGTGTCGGCGATGTTAGGGAGGGCAGATTAGGGGTTAATACTATTTATGATAGGGTTAGTGAGGCGGATTAGGGGTTAATAACTTTATTATAGTAGCGCTCAGGTC